>NC_137192.1:7414072-7788418 GCF_960531495.2 Zeus faber
CTGCCGAAAAATCGCCATGAGAGTATTCTCTTGATTATGTCCGCGTTTCATAAGGGGATATATTTCTCAATTTAACTGCAATGTGCCAGCAATTTTGAACTCATATTCTGTTATGTGAACGCTCTACAAAATCACCGTTCGCGAACTTCCCCCGTGGGGTGCTGTTAATTTCCGCCCCTAACTCGACATTCAAATATTGAACAGAGAGCTTGGGATACATAACTCAACATATTTAACTTTATAATCTTGTAAATGTACCTAGAATTCAAAGCCACATGTACCCTGTTTTTTTTAAATTAACAATTCCTTTGATATCTGTCATTTCGCCCTAGATATTGTTCCTGATGAAATGACTTGTTTGAGTGGACTTAGTCAGCTTTTCCGTGTCCACGTGCAAAGAATCGCTTATTTTAGGCCTCAGAAAGACTGACATTTGTAGGCATGATGTAAAATGTATCAATGATGATTGATTTTGATGATTGATTCATCAAGGACATTTAAACTGAATTTCACGGAATATGATCAAAGGCGCTATTACTTTTTTAACCGAGTTAAAGTGGCAATCCATAGGAATGTCTGCCTGAGGATATTGGGTGAGTTCCAGAATTCCATTCAAATCTGCAATGTATTCCTGAATGTGTTTGAATGTGAATGTTTATCCATAGTTTACTGATTACAACTAGCTATGTGGCTTCACTTCTTGGGCCCGATCTTTGCATTCTTCTTGGGAAAGGTGGACCCTGCCACCAACAACGTAAACTTCACATAGAGTAGTACATGCATAATGCAAAAACATTGAATGGCTGTTTCTTATAAATTGCCAGCAAAATAAATATGGGATGAATATCAAATATGGGATTTTTTTTTTTACTAAATGATCTAACGGATTACCACTTTAAAATTAAATGATGATGGATTTCTGAGAGCGGGTGTGTTCTTGAGACAGACCTAGCAGAATAATTTACCAGCTAGAGGTTGTCATATTTAGAACTGTAAGTATTTTTGAGAGGACACGTTTGTTCACAAATCCATTTTTCCATCTGTAGCATATAAATATGATTACTATTTGATGCAATGTAATGTGAAATATAAAACTGCCACGAGAACACATTATGGGATGCACTCGAGCCGCCATCTCCTATCTCCACTTTTAGACCGAGAAGTGAATGCATGCTCTCCCCCCAAATTTATACGACCATCAGGGCACTTTCTCCTAACAACGATACACAGCTGCAGTTTAAAGTGACAAGTGGTCAGAAATTAAGCACAGTCTCCTAGTCTCAGTTTAGCTGCACTGCCACTGTCTAATAATCAAGGACACACCGACCAACAGCCTTTAGTTTACTGAATACTTCTAAAGTATTCCTATAACTTGTTTCCTTGCAGCTCAGAATAGCAGTTCTTTTATTTTGCTCAGGGATGTCCATAATTTTGTTTGCAGAATGGCTTTGGTGAAATAGTCGAACTTCATTAGTTGAAGGAGGTCTTTTACTTTTTACTTAAACAATTGGAATAGACCACTCAATCTTCCCCAAAATCCTCTCCAGAATCGATCAATGGATTTTTTTTTTTAACAAGAAGCCAAGGAGCGTGTTATCCTACTTGTGGCGTAAATACTGACGGTGCAAGTGATCTGCGCTCCACTGTGTGTCCCCATGCCCTGTTCCTCCAAATAAAAAAAACGGTGTGTTTATATTTTAGATGTAGGCTATCTTATTTGACCCTGTTTACTCTGCCTGTGTTGGTATGTCTGTGTGTATGTGTGTGTGTGTGTGTGTGTGTGTGTGTGTGTGTGTGTGTGTGTGTGTGTGTGTGTGTGTGTGTGTGTGTGCGTGCGTGCGGGGGCTCCAAAAAAACATTTGCACCGGAGCCTATCACCCTCATGTTACCTTACTGTATCCTACCTATTCCATGGCCCTGCGCCGCTTAGTTAAGCATAACAATTGTCCTTTCTCATTATAGTCTTGTCTTTCTTCAACTTTGGTTTAAATAACATATACAGTATGTATTATATAGACTGTATACAGATAGACAGCATCTGTACACATACAGTAGATTGGACAATTTTGTCCCTGATTGTGAAAACGACATCATAAGTGACGCGATCAGCGAGATTTATTTTTAATATCCTGAATGCACGAAGCCCAGGCTGAGGACTGACAGCTATGTGCAAAGTGGAGTAAAGTTTTTCAGAGATTGTTCAAGCAGAGTGCAGTTAATCGCATAATCACTACTATTTCTAATTATAAATAGTAAAGCGTCGGAGAAAGGCGCCGCTTCTTCGCAGGGCATTTTAGATGCCTCTAGTGCATTTAAAATGGGATTATAAAGTAAAGCCAGAGCCTCCAAATGCAATTATTAGGTTAATCTGTCTATAAGTTATGATTTTAGATATATGAATACAGCTAAAAATAGCAGTAAATTAAGCCTAAAAGGAAGGCGCAATTTAACATTTACTGCAATTTGCTGACATCCCATTAAATGCTTAATTTACAGTATTATTTGAGATACACAGTACATACAGTACTGTACTTGAAGATTGATTATGTGGAAAAGAGTTACTGTACTTATGTATGTACTGATGTACTTACTGTACATCCATGACATGACATCACGTCATTAAGCAGATGCAATTTCTGCCCTAATTTTGTGGGTTTGGTATATTATACGTATATGATATGAAAATTCACAGTGGTTTTTCCCTTATTCCGTGTCGTCTCTGCGGGTCTGGTACGTGGATTGCTTTGCAATGGTTTAGCTCTAAAGCTCCTCTCTTTAGACTACACAGAAAAGGGCTTTCACACTGCTGAATGTGGCTACATTAGTGCGCTACATATGCTTTTGAGTGTGAAAGCTTGCGGACTTCTCCGGTAAGCAATTAAGATGCAACATTATCTGCACACCCGGCGAGAACCCTCAAAGAGTTAGATTACTTGCACACACTCTCTCTCTCTCTCTCTCTCTCTCTCTCTCTTTCTGTCCCTCACATACTGTAACCTTTAATGTTCTTGCTTGAATTGTTGTTCTTCTAAATTAGATAGGCCTTTGCATTACCGGTAATATTTTTTAATATTAGGTTAAATAGTGATGAGAAGTTTGTATGATTTTGTAGATTCGGCTTTTCATGGCTGGGTGTAAAAGATTAATATAATGTTCTGACTCTTCGTCCGTCTGATTCAGTCGGGGCTTGAGTTACGGAGTCGCGAACGAAAGACTCTTTTGGCGGAGTGATTCCCAACTCCTGAGTCATTTAAATGAATTGTTCGCCACCAACAAATTGTTGGATACAAAGGCACGGTCTTCCGTCACGAGTGTTAACTTGTGCCGTGGAAAAATGCTTGCAGCATTGTCTGTCCGCCAGCCGTCAGGTACAAATACACCCTCACATGAAGTTTAGGTGACTTGAGGGACTCCAGACATTGTAATGGGATTTCCAAGGAAGGGGCCACGTTCCATCCATCAAGGTTACACTTCAGTACAAAAGCGCGAGGCCACAGAGGAGAAAACTCGTCAGATTTTGAAATTGCAAACCGTGTGAAAAGACTCTTTCACCAATTACAGCTGTGTTTTTTAAGGTGCCGTGAGAGCTCGCCAGGTGTGGCGTGGCAATGTTTCAGATTCCATGTAAACTTAAATGAATGAATGGAAACTAGCGCTTGTGTAGTGCAAGACCAAAATACGCAATTCATCAGTTCCAGCCAGAATAGCAGCTCTGTGTTTATTACACAGAACAAGCTCAAGTTTCACACTGAAAGTGAGAACCATCGGTAGTGAGGAAAAGTCAACTCTTGTTGAAATTTGGATCCTTCCGTGGACTGAGAGTAAAAAAAACACTCAGTCTTTCTCCTATTTCTCTTCCTGCGCTTCATTCAGTTGGTGTAACGCCCGGTGAGCAAGGAAGGATTTCTTGAACGATGGACGAGAGTCAGAAGAGTCCGTTTGGCTCTGAGTTGTGAATGGAATTCTCACGAGAATCAATTAATTTTGTCCAAATTATTTGTCTTGGTGGAATGCAAAGTGTGAATCAGTCACATTCAATAGGCGTTATGCCAAAATGTGTAGTAGACCTTGGTCTTTTAATTAGTCGTCAGTAATTATTTTCAGTTTGTAAGTGGAAGATTCACTCGTTTGCCAACTCTTTTGCCCCACTCCCAAATCATTGAAAAGATGCTCAGCCAATCATTTGCGACTCTTGCATCACTAACTATGAGGACAGTAGGCCATAATAATAAGCACAGTTCTATGCATTAGTGATGTTTTGCGTTTTGTGGCATTTTGTGTGGTTGACAGGATAGTGGCGTACCGTGGGATTATTTCACTGTCAAAAGTGTTTCTGTGGCAGAGAAAGGGTTGGGGAGGAGAAACCCTGTTTCCCATCCGGAGACATTATCTTGTGCTGGGAAAAGGGGCTTCCGATAGTCCCTGCTCAGGTACCTCGCTGGGAAAAAGTGTTGGGTTGCAACCAGTCTCGTAAATGAATCGGACTCGATGTTGCTAATCAAAGACAATGCAATAAGCGCTGCATTACCTCCAAAGGAAAAAAAACTATATTAAAGATTGCAGTCAATGCCGTGGTGAATAAGTCAGCAGCCACTTCCATATTCTAATAATACTGTAAATATTGTAATATAACTGTAATAACATTGTAGAGATTGTAATAACATATTTATACCATATAAATAATTGAGTAGTATAGTCATCTGTACATATACTGCATGTAGCAGGGTGGAAAACATTCATTGTTATCCATTCCTGTACTATTGTGTACATAATTTATTCATCCTGTATACTTTATCCATTTATACTTAAGTACTGTACACTATATCCTCACATCCTCACATGTATTTGGGCGAATAACCAGATTCCAATTCTGAATTACTTTAAATCCAATTAATCCGTCCATCCAAACCCTTCTATGAAGCCGTCCCAAATGTTATTGAGCGATGGTCCGCCGTCACCGGCTGGAAGACGGGTGGCGTTGATTGGGTGGAGGGGGATCACCTTAGAAGAATAGTCTCCTCACAATTTGTCACCCCGGGGAGTCAATCTAGCAACCCACCGATCAATCTGGCAACGCACGCTCTAATCAAATACGGACGATCAGATGATTATGACCTTCAAAGGTCAAGGTTCCCGACCGGCAAGTAAGTCGCGCACGAGTGACATACATTATCACAGCCATGTGACCATAATGATGATGATGACGACGATAAAGATGATGATGATGATGATGATGGTGATGATGATGGTGATGGCGATGATGATGATGATGGTGATGCTTGGGAAAACAGGGTCAGTGTTTGTTATCGCTGGATAGTTTTAACGGGAGTGGCGGACATTTATCTGCTTTTTTTTTTCTCCCGGTATCAAATGACTAAATAGATTACAGCGGCAAGAGGGCGAGTCAGTAGCTCTGTAATCTGCCGTGTCTGCTGCTGAGAAATGATAATTGTTTCTGTGTTGGAAAGAGAGAGAGTTCCCTAATCACTGAACCCCCCCACCCCAAAAAATAACAACCAGCATCCCAAAAAGATGAAAATAATCCACACGTGAACACCAGACACAGGTTTGGGTTTTTGCACCAATTTTCCTTTCTCATTTTTCTTTCACCACCAACGCATACCGTAGTTATCTCCCTTTTTAAGTCGTGTTTGTGTCTCTCTTTCTTCACCCTTTTCCCACATTAACAATTCAATTAACACTAAAAGAGCAAAAAGGAAAAGGAGACACGGGCATGTTTGCCGATGCACATGGAAACACTTTAACGCGCACAAAAAGGAGCGAGAACGGCACGACGGAGCGCACCGTTAATGCACCCGAGACAGACTCTGGCAACCTTCTACATGATGTATGCAGATAAAAAGGCCTCCTTTTTTCCGGCGAGCGTACAGAAGAGGGAGAGTGAGAGGAAGCGCTGGAAGCTAGAGGGGAAAAAGGCATTCAGGAGAACGTGACCTGCTCAAATAAATTCAGGCTGTCTTCTTTTTTGAATGTGTCTTCCTCTATTTTTTGGCGACACACTCTAACTTACCAGATTAAAAAAAAAACACTCTAGTTGTGCTATTGAGCAGTAGAACTGTTCTATATCAAAGATAACCCTCCATATGTGCTGCTTTTTTTGCATACAGTAATAAGATGGAGACTGGTTGTACTTTTGGGACGGTTGAAGATAAACATATATTTACTTTAATTTTCGAACTGATCACATTGCCTGAATGATTAATTCCGGGTTGCATTTTCCAGAGACCTCTATCGCGTATCCACT
Organism: Zeus faber; assembly: GCF_960531495.2. Classification (NCBI taxonomy): domain Eukaryota; kingdom Metazoa; phylum Chordata; class Actinopteri; order Zeiformes; family Zeidae; genus Zeus; species Zeus faber. Next base: position 7,420,338 of record NC_137192.1, read on the forward strand.
GAATTATTCTGTATCTAATGCACTTAATGTCCGGAAAAAACTGTATATCATATAAATCTAGCTAAAGCTTGGTCTAGCTTGGTAAATTTTTCGGTAATATTGATGGGCAGCATCAATATATATATAAGTATATAAACATTATACAGTGTATTATATATTTTGCAGAGTGAAACAAATAAAATCTATTTATTGTAACAGACTTTGGGAAATGAAGGAGAAGCGAAAATTTGCCAAATGTTGTTTCTCAGTAATGTTTCATCAAACTAAATCAAAAATGAGTTGACTTTTTCAAATCTACCACTGTGACGACCCTTCAACTGCATGTAAAAATGTATGTGTTGCAACATACCGAAAGGTTGCAAAACGAGCCACTCTTTGCAAACTGCAAATTAAGCTGTGTTTAAATAAGCAATACACTAAATTCAATTCAATTATGTTTTATTATTATTATTTGATTTTTTTTTTAGCACTAAGAGCTACTATTTGGACAGTGACATTTCACATTTCACTTCATCCAAGTTGTGGAAACTGGCAACCTCTGCGTCACGTACACACAAACACACAAAGATGCAAAAAGGAAAGAGCTCCAACTTGTGATTCCTTGGAGATATGGTAGCTACTGTGAAGGAAAACAAGCACAGAACTCTACTCCGTTGAAACGGCTTCAGATTTCCTTCTTCATTCCATTTGGATACCTAGAGCGGTGACAGCATGGTGTCTCCTTTCAAACATGGCGAGAAGAAAAAGCACGTATCTGCCCCGGGGTTAGAGATGTGACAAAGTGCATGGTGTATGCAAAGGAAATTCGTTTTGTTTGCGTTCCCAAGTACACAACCCCATGGGAAGCCATTGATCTGTTCGGCCCGGTAATTTCATGGCGAGGGTCGCCACATCCTATCTCAAGTTGTTGAATTAGGGAAAGAACAACATTTCAGACATTATTTTAGATATTATTTGGGTTCCTCAAGTGCAGCTGACGAAGGATTTGTCTTCTCGCCTACAGTGTCACATTCATCAATTCGCATCTTTTCCCTTTTCCCTTTCCATGCAGAGTCAGGACTCAGGGGGAGAGAAAAAGTTCAGAAGACAGAATTCCATACGTCTGGTGATCGGATGTGAGAGTACTTTGACCCCCCGCAAAAATTGAAGATGATGTTGCTATGGAAACTGCTCGTGCTGCACTCACTTATGGGGTGCCTGGCAGGTAAAGTATCTTATTAAGAACTTTTGATGCATGCCAAAGCCGCCTTTGTGGAAGTCTGTGAGTCCCTGATTCGTATGTATTTGGGGCAGGCAATGTGCGGGAGCTGTAGTTTGTGGAATGTGGTGACCTCGAATAAGGCGCAGCCCCGAGCAAATGCTCAAATCGTGAAATGTCTTCCCGTCGAGGTGGTGATTAGGGGAAATTATTTTCGTCAAGGGCATTGCATTGTAGCATTGGCTCACTGTGCTGCAGATAAGGTTACAATCACCACTTAGAATTGGAATGAGGTGAGTTGCTTACATCAGAGCAAAAAAAAGAAAAGAAAAAAAAAGAATTTTATTTCAGTTTTATTTCAGCCTATTCATAAATAACTGGCAGGACTACTTCCTCAAAAAGTAACGAATAGAAAATAGGTTGCAAAATAGGAAAGGCCTAAAGAAGATGTTGTTTAGACCATTATTGGATATTAGTGGCTTATATATATATATATATATATATATATATATATATATAAAGTATATATATATATTTTCCATTTTCCACGGCATGGAACCAGCTCAACTCGACTCAACTCTACTCGCCTTTTTGGTTTTCCATTGCCATTGGGCAAAAGTTGTGGATAGTACCTTGTACCTAGTACTTATTTTGGTATCACTTCCTTCGAGGCTCCAAGCGAGCTGAGGCGATACTAAAATGTCATGTGATAAAACTGCAGACTACTGCTTGGTCAGAGAGAACTTGTCGCTGCACCTGCGTCACTATTGCACGACACTGGTAAGAGAGGGACTGGGAACAGGACTGAGAACGCCTCCCCACACGGGGCTTCTTTTTGTTTCATTCAATGAGGAAATTAAGTACATCTACAATGATAAAACAGTTATTATTGGGTTTGTTTGGAGAAATGGTGAACGGGCACATGTGCAATCGCTCTGAGAGCTCGCTCAGCAGAGAGTTAGGAGAGTGGAGATTTTATTTTTTTAGAAAGTTTAAAAATACACTAGTTATTGTCCTCGGGGTCTTTAAAAAATGGATGCCAAGAAAAACAGAAAAGCTTACCCAGCCACACACCAAGAATCAAGAACACCATCCTATCAACAGCCTCAATTGTTCCTGTGTGTGTTGTGTTGCACATGACGTCATGGCAGTTTCATGCGGCGTCGCTATGGGTACTATGGTACTATCTGCAGTACTCAATTTGGTTAAAAGTTTGTTTTAAACCTCTTGAATCTTGAAAACAAACCTTTTACCAAATTGAGTAGTCGAGTTGAGTTGTCCATGCGGTGGAAAAACGCCATAATATCTCAGATCTAAACTAATATATGACTTATATCTAATATATGATATCTGACTAATATATGACTAATATTTAATATATGATATCTGACAAATATATGACTAATATCTCATATCTGACTGATATCTGACGAATATCCAATATCTAATATCTGACTAATATCTGAAAATGTAATATCTTATATCTGACTAATATATGAATAATATCTAATATCTCACAAATATCTCAATAATATCTAATATCTGAATAATATCTTATATCTGATGGCTGACTTATATCTAATATCTGAACTAACATCTAATATCTAACTTGTATCTTAACGTAACTAATACGTAATATGAAATATCTGATATCTGACAAATACTTATATCTGACTAATAGCATAACTACTATTGAATATCTGGTATCTAATTATTATCTAATATCCGAGATCTAAGTAATATCGGAAATAATATTTAATATATGATATCTGACTTATATTTTAGCTTATATTATGCAGACAATTTAGGTTGAATGTGTGGCTTTGAATTACCATAACAGCCAGTAAACCAAGACAATTAATCTTTGAACCTATATGTGAAGATATCAGACATTTTAAATTGTGTGTGTTTAAGTGAATGTGTCATAATTAGGCATATACATCTGTAAAGCCAAACTGATTAAAGGAAATAAGTCATAAGAATTACCAGTCTATGCTCATAAAGGAAATGGATAATATAAAAGCAGACATCAATCAGTCCAAATAATCCCCACTGTTCTTTCACAGAAAGTTCCATCGTTCATGGGGTGGTAAAAGTTGAATTATAGCTTCATTATACTCTGGTGCCCAGTTCACCCAGGGGCTTTGTGGCATTGATCACGTTTTGATGAAGGACTTTAATTTGTCTTCCTTACAAATAGGAGGGGTCAAGAGGGAGCATCAGCCAAATTACTCAAAGTGTTTAATCAAGACCTATTATAGCGATTGAGATGAGGAAAGGGCTCCTCCGCATCACTCAACGTGCCGGAGACCTTTTCCTGAACCCCCCGCTGCCCTTTTCTCTACATTTACCTCTCACATGTGACTTATTTCGGGAGAGCTTTAGCCGTTACCGTGCATAGGCCTGTAGCCACGAGGCACTTTATGTCATTTGTATGTCATATCGGGGTCGCCGCAGCCATTAATCCACCAGGATCTCATGCAAGGGCTGTAGATCACAACTGACCAGTCCCAGCTCAATCCCAATGGGGCATTATATGCTATCATATAGCATATAATGCAGATTACATGGACTCTGATTTTAAATGTAGGAAAAACAATAAAAATAATATTTATTATACAGCACCCTAAGCATGTTCACGCATCTACATCATTTTACTGTCATAGTGATAGATTGCAAGTTTGCATTAATATATACTGTATACAATCAGTTAATATACTGTGTGTAACAGGGTGGAAAAATGCTTTTGACAATTTATACTGTGTATATATATATATATATATATATATATATATATATATATATATATATATATATATATATATATATGAATATATATATATATATATAGTTATGCAATAATAATAATAATAATAATAATAATAATAATAATAAAAATAGCACTAAAAGATGTAACAATAATATAAATGGTGCAAAGTAAATGAGAATAAATTTGCCTTGAAGATGACAACCTTGAAACCATAGAAATTATTAATCATCAGGTCATGTTGTTTCAGACTGTGGTTTCAAATGCAATATAAAATGATAGAATAGCACTATAGTAATAATTATGGAGTGTACTGCACTATATGCAGAATTTTTATCATTTAAGTGCACATACATTTGGTACATTCTTTCAATATTAATTTATCTGCCACTCCTCGCAACATGAAATTACTATCCATAAATGGGATACGGTTCAAAATATATCTACAACAGTGCCAACCAATGTAGTTTTTAGTTTTTTCTCCTCAACATAACCTCGCACTGACATTTGAAGTAAATATATTATCGAAAGTAATGGTTTTCCATGTATAATATTTGCCTTCAAACTGTATCAATAATTTAGAGATTCACAGTTCGTAAATGCCTTTGCTAACCCTAACTTAAACAGCAAGTTTGTGTTTTTAACTACATAGAAAAATACAGTATGTCTGATATATAACCTGGATGGAAGGTGGGATTAATGCGGTTATTTGGATAAAGTGGAGGCACAACTACATACGTTGCACTGACAAAAATAAGAAGTCAATACAACATGAGCAGGCTTGTCTACTGATTTAATTCATGGACTATAGCGCCGCCCAAGCGAAGTGGTGAGGTTGTGAAACTGAGCTTGCAAGGCAAAGTGATGAAACGTTATTATTTAGAACTAGCTAGTCATTATTTGCAATCACTTATAATGTTGCATATATACACTCCAATGTTGCATATATATATATATATATATAGAGATGGTGATTAATACTGCGCTTTACCAAAAAAAAAGGTGCGACCAACTCAGAAAGTAGGTAGCACCAGTGCTACCAGTGGAAAAGTTAGTCTGGAGCCCTGGGGACCTTGTTGTCCCAAAAGATGATCACTGTGAATAACAAGATCCTGAAACAAATAACCACAATACAATTTTGGGAATATACTTGCAGATCTTTATGCCAAAGAATGGCCCACATCAACCTGCAGTTTAATCAATATGCTGATTAAAAAAAAAAAAGATATACAATGGCTTCATCAAATACAGTAACCACATGAATTTAAAAAATATATAATATCATATAAATATATATATATATATATATGGCCCACACCAACCTGCAGTTTAATCAATATGCTGATTTGAAAAAAATGTATATATCTATATCTAATATAATATATTTTTTTCAGATCTGCAAGTATATTCACAAAATTGTATTGTGGTAATTTTGTTCAGGATCTTGTTATTCGCAGTGATCATCTTTTGGGACAACTATGTCCCCAGGGCTCCAGACTAACTTTTCCACTGGTAGCACTGGTGCTACCTACTTTCTGAGTTGGTTGCACCTTTTTTTTTTGGTACGGCGTAGTATTAATCACCATCAATGACCTTGCAGCAGGGTGAATGAAAGCACAGGCAGGGAGAGATCGACCGAGCCAGTGAAGAACAAAAAGTATAATCGTCAACCACAATGGGTAACACAGAAGTACCCGTGCCAGAGGGGCACCAAAAGAGCCTAATGAAAAGGGCTTTCCACAAGGATAGGACGTAGGCAGCCAGTGGGAAAAGTAGCCAGCTAGGGCATGCCCCCGGACCCCCCTAGCTGAGAAATAATACAAATTCTAATGCCATCATACAGACTGATCTTGATTATTGCATAATTTAAACTGATTGTAAACATGTAGTGAATTATTGTAAAGAACAATTTAAAAGCCGTGCCTTTTCCTGACTGATTAGAACTTTTGTAATTAAGAATCATTAGACCTTATTTATTATTTATTTATTGACACCTTCACTGTAAGGTTTATCGAGACACATGCCACAACAATGGTTAATGTATTGTTTTGCTAGAAACAGCACTCTTAGCACTCTTATTCAAAGAAAATAAACAAGGTTATTTTAAGGGGTAACATGTTTTTAATCCCATGTCTTATCTAGTCCATGTAATGGGTGTATGTAATTCTTTAAATGAAATTATTTATAAAATAGACCCATGCCAAAATTAACCCTAAAACAACATAACAAAACATGTGAATCACTCGACTCAAATCATGTGAATCTGAATCAACTCAACTTCTAGTCATCTTCGTCTTCATTTTCATCTTCACTATCATCAGAGTCCATGCCCAGCTCAAAAAGTGCCCTGCCAGTTCCCATGCCAGGAAATCTGGCACAGGAACCAGTCTGGAGGAGAAAGAAATTTTTTTATTTTTTATTTTTTATACAAGTAAGAAACTAAGGAAACGAACTAAATAAAAATATTTCTTTAATTCCCTGTTAAGTTTGTACCCTGCACTGCGTCTCAATGTGCCGTTCAGAGCTACATTGAAATGTTTTTGTGAAGAGTGCAATCAATTTCATGTATTTTATATGAGTCTACATTGTACAAGAGACCAGAGAATCTGTAGGATTTGCTTATTGATCAAGACCTGTTTTAAATACAAAGAACAAACACACTGTGTGTATATGACTGTGTGTGTGTGTGTGGGGGGGGGGTCAAAGTTCATTGTTATGGTGTGCATCAGTCCATAAGTAAGTAAGTAAGGAAGGAAAGAGGGGAGAGAGAGAAGTTAGGAGAGTGCTGGATGCAAATTGAAGCGAGAGAAAGAGTGTATGAAGAGAAATTCATAATAAAAAGGGAACCTGCCCTCCCAGGGGGTTGTTTTCCAACTGGACACCTCAACCCCGGTGTAGTTCCTTGCAGCAGGCAATAAAATCAGCTTCGGCTTTCCACGGAGGTTCTGTCTGTGCCGCCTTCATTGTGTCTGTCTGGTCGACCCAGCCACGCGTCAGGGTATTATCAAACTGTGTGTTTAAAAACATTTAAATTGCTGTTGTTTCCAATATTCCTCCTCTCTCTACAACACGGAGGAGGAGGTAGAGCCGGTGAAAAACCACACACTCAGTCAGGATGGGAGCCCTGTGTCATGACATGTTCCATCTGCTCCTGGCTAATTCGACGAACCTCATCTGTGCAATAAACTGGTCTTCGCAACCCCCCGTCGTCTGTGTCTCTGTGCCGGAGGTCCCTGAAAACACCACTTGGGTGGCGTATGGTGACGAATCTGCCACAGTGGCTCCCAACGTGGGGCTCCGGCACAGGGAAGGGACACAGAAGGGCCGCCCGAAGACGCCCTGGTGGCTCTCGGGCTCGAGGTCTAAAGGGCGGCCCCAGCACCAACCCTCTTCCGACTGGCAGCAGCAGCGCCAGGGGAGGTCCGGTGGAGCACTGGGGGGGAAGCAGCGCAGCAACCACCACAGGTAACCGCTGGCAGCTAGCTTCTCTGCCCAGCAGGCATCGCCGGGACCATCCAGCAGCCCAGCAGCCAGGCCACCCCTCCAAGCAGCCCCCACAGCACCCAAGTCCGGCCACGCCATCACCAGCAGCCTGAGACCCCACTCTCCAGATGGGAAGAGTGGGCAGTCCGCCATGGTGGAAGAAGGCGGTCGACCGCGCTGCTCGGGGGAACTCAGGCCCTCAGGGAGGGGACCTGTTAATTTTTTTTGGACAGTTTTTTGTATTGGAACCCTGTTTCAGAGTCCGGTGTTTTATTAATCTAAGGTATAGGAACCCTGGGTCAGAGTCTATATTGCTTAAGGTATAGTAACCCTGTCAGAGTGTTTTAAGCATTATTTCCATTTTTGTTCTCTGCTTGGTGGAGGGGTGAGTCGGCTTTGGACAGTACTTCTTCCTCGCCTCAGTTTGGTGTTGGGGGTATGGGGTTGCTTGAGCAGCCACACCTGACGCTCGTTGGTTTGGCTAGCAAGCATTCGTTCAGGATGGGAGCCCTGTGTCATGACATGTTCCATCTGCTCTTGGCTAATTCCACCGAGCCTCAGCTCTATAATAAACTGGTGTTATCAACCACTTGTTGTCTGTGTCTCTGTGCCGGAGGTCCCTGAACACGCCACTCGGGTGGCATGTGGTGTTGAATCTGCCACACAGACAAATAGTGTCTTGGTGCTATTTGCACGTATTAAAAAGTATTATATACATTTGGGCCAAAATTGGACCTGATGGTAACTGTGCGACACCAAAAAAGGGCTCCACTGTGTGATCGTCTTCAGAGAGCTGGTCCAATTTAAGCACATTAAGGGGTGTCACTCCCAGACTTTCCAGTGCTCTGTATGTTATATTTTGATATTATAAGTATTATCATGGCATCTGAAGGTAGTGGAACACGCAACAGTCTATGGTGGTTTTCAAATGCACTCCAAAAGAAAGTTGTTGAAACTGATAATTTTTTTTGTACAAAAAGGCGTTACAAACATTGACAAACGGTTCTATAATTGCTATTAAGCTCAAAAGATATTGAATAAAAATACAAACAAGCTATAGCGAATAGTGATAAAGTGGTCAAAATTGGCAATGAACCACAGATGACATCAAACCTGCAGGACCATGGACAGCTCCGCAGGCCTCTGGTGCAGCGGCCTGGAACTTTGTAGAGCAAATATATAAAATCAACTGTCATTTCTACATTGTAATATTAGCACTCTGAGAACTTGAATTTCTTAAGTAAAAATATAGATTTATATATAAATATATATATAATCTATATCAATTAGTGGTGCGGATCGTAGTTGATCTGTGATCAGTATGGATCGGCCCCACGGTTTGGCTTGTATGTGAACCACGGATCAATTGCAAAATTAAACCAACATAGTGAATTACAGTTTTATTGCCGCTGTTATTTTTAAAGTAATAATTCCCTGAATATTGACGCAGAGCAGTGAAAGAAGAAGATAGACAAGACAAATGCGTGCTGTGTTTTCATCTGAAGTGCAATGATTGGTTCGTTGGGGCGTCACGATTAAGAATCGAAATTGAAAATCGATCGAAATGAGCGTTTGATTTCGAACTTCGAAATCACAATCAGGTTCGCAATTCTCCCCAAAATTTTGTGGGTAATATTGTCCAACATGAATGTGATCTCTAATGTAATTTTATCTGAAAATAAACTGTGTACTGTATCGCTGAAGCAGAGCTTTGGGGGAGGCGAACCGAAGCCAGAGCCGCAGGAGCTGGAGCTCGGCTGGAACGCAGCCTGTGCATTCTAATAATTCTAAGAAAAAGAGTGCTCAATTCAATAAAATATGATATATTTTACAATATGTCCAGTTGATTTGTTCACTTGAGAGGACAGAACAGAGACTGCCAGTTAGTAAGAAGTGGATTGTGATATCAAAGATAAGATAAGATGTTAAACGGAACACGATGCTGATACATGAGTAGAATAAGGAAATAAGTCATTAGTGAAGAATGTAGAGAGTGGACATAGACGCAGTGGGAGGAGAAGGAGAGACGCACTTGGAGTAATGTTGAAAACTTTGTCTCTTTTCAGTGAGCTGGATGATCTGGTATTTTGTGGTACATTTGGTGGCTTTTAACTTTTTTCGCGTCATTTGAAAGTGAAGAATCAGAGCTTCAAAACAAGGTGTCACTTGTGCAAATCAAGCAGATATGTGACCCACCGCTTTCGACTTTTTCTTTCCGCATCATTTGAAAGTGGAGAATCAGAGCTTCCAAACAAGGTGTCACTGGTGCAAATCAAACAAATATTTTCAAAGCTATGACTTGTTAATGACAAGGGTGTGGCAAACCGTATTTCTGAGATAATCACCTCCAAAGTTTTACCCACACTTGGTTCATTCAGCCAGCTCCCAGAATGCAAATGGGGTTGGCAGACAAACAAAGCCACATGGCTACTTAACATTCTGGTGAATGGGGCAATCACTGCTTTGATCATGTGTTTTGAGGGAATGTTGAATAGCATCATCAACACACAACTATTTTTGTTTTAAAAAAGCTTTTATTTAACAGTAAGAATATACATGTTATATAAAAGTGGAATAATTTTGGATTTTAAAAGTGGGGACAACACAACAAAATGTCACCAAGCTCACGTCATCAACTTCTTCCATTGTAACAACGGCGTATTGTCGGTCTCTTCCGGTAGTTCTTGAAAATATTCCGTTTCATCGTCACATTCAGGTTGAAATCCGCTGTTTGAAATGTTCTCCAAGTCCGGAGTAATATCAGATTCAGCATCGCTGTCGTTCTCAGCGTTCCCCACCTTATCTAATGGGAATATTAAACTCCACTGTTTAACATTTTTATACCATTTATAAATCAAACTCGGTCTTAAAAATACGTAAAAAAAACCCACAAAGGAACACAAATCTGGAAAAATCTAATTTTCCTTCCAGCAAGGTTTTTTAAACTTATTTTGCTGCTCCTGGCGATTTTAGAAATGCGTGAGACAGTGGGTTTTGCTGCGGTGGGTCACATATTTTTAATGCTATGACTTGTTAATGACAAAGGAGTGGCAAACTGTGTTTCTGAGATAATCACCCACCACACTTGGCTTCATTCAGCCAGATACCAGAATGCAAATGCATTGGAGGACCAACAAAGCCGCATGGCTACTTGTCACATGGCCACTTGACACCCTGCTGAATTGGGACTTGACACCCTGCTGAATGGGGCAATCTCTGCTTTGTTTTTCTTGTGTTTTGAGCAAATGTTGGACAGTGTCATTGACACACAACATCTTTTGTTTTTAAAAAGGCTTTTATTTAACAGTAAGAATATACATGTTTTATAAAAGTGGAATTACTTGGGAGTTAAAAAGTGCACAACAAAATGTAGAGCCTATCAATAATATGAGTCTCTGTATATCAACCTCGGTGTCATTTAATATATAAATGTGCGCATGCCAAATATCGTCAAAGTTCTTGGAGTTATTATGTGGGCTAACCCCAACCCTACCCCAGCTACACTTTGCCTGTTTGGGGCTGCTAATCCATAATTCATATAAATATTGCATATATTCTGTACAATATTTATATAAATTATTGATTTATAGGTTTTAGAAGTAAAACCCAGGGTCCCCACCCTGCAACGTACAACAGGGTGTCTGCAAAACCGAGTTTCCCCGTGCATGGGGTGCGGGGAAACCCGGGGTCATCACGTGTGATATTAGTATATATATGAATAAAATATATCCGTGTATTGTATCAGATTGCATCATATTCCATTGTATCGTTCTGTATTAAAATACATCGTCCTTGAATCATATCGTAGCCCACCATATCGAGATACAAATTGGATCTTGTAGAGGACAGATGCACACCACAGAAGTTAGGCCAAATTTTTTGATTCTTATCTTTGGAATGGGGTTCAAAAACCTGGAGTTAGACAGAGAGTGAAAGAAAGTGTGAAAGGGCTTATTGTACTCTGTCTTGCATCCAGGCTTCATCCAAACTCCTTAGTGGCGTATTATTTGTGTTTCCTTCCCAGGAAAAGCGTTCTGAACCGGAGTCTATTTGCTGTTTACTCATGTACACCCAAAGTGAGTTCACTGTGACTCCCAGGGAGAGTGTTTCAAAGACCAGAATACCTTCTGTGCATATACATATATGTGTGTGGTGTTAATTGGATGGTGTTGGAACTTGGGATGCTCCAATTACTGGCAGCCTCAAACGTGTGACCTTTAAAAGTTAGGTAAATGTCTTCCTCTTTCATAAGTCAGTCCTACAGTACTTACTGTAATAGACAGCCACCCATATATGGACCTTTAATGTGTTCTGTCTGCTTACACAACTTGCATTTTTAATAAATAAATAAACAAGAATAAACAAGTCCCTCCCACATGGAGAATTCTCCCAAGAAATTGTCATATTCATCCTGAAAATTGATACCCTGCCTGTGGTTTAGAACAGTAGCTCCCAACATGGGGTGCTAGACCCAGGGGATCACCAGAGATTGCAGGGGGAGTCGCCAGGCCTGGGAAAATTTGAGGCATCGGTTTTGCATTATCGTCAGATATTAGTTCAAAAATCAGAATCAGAATGTTTATTCGACCAAGTAAATTTTCATATACACGGAATTAGTTGTGGTAATGATTGGTATGATGAATGATAACAGTGTAATTACAATAATGCAAAATACACAAATTCTCAGCCATCGATGGTGCGAAATAGAGGCGTGTGATCCGAGCCAATTTGCAGCACTAGCAAGGGAAAGTCTACTCCTGTCATTTTTCTCCCCCGACCCGTGTTATCAAGAGTCTATGCATAGCCTGTCTCCTCCATCTGGAACGTTGTCTTGTGCGAAAATCGAAACAAAGCGCACGGTTCTTTTTCGTGGGGACCCCTTGTAAGCGCGGTACTCTCCTGCCAGACGTTTTTTCCTTCTTTTTTTCTTTCCAGTGCGAAAGGGAGTTTATGAGGCTTGTAGAAAAGGTCAAGCTGCCGAGCCGACGTCAGCCCGAGGAAAAGGACTGTCCTGAGGTGCTGAAAGTCTGTGCTTGTGTGTGGTGGTAGAGCACGGTGGAGACTCGGGGCTTGATTTTTTCCTGGGTACGTTCTTTTTTTTCCCGCTTTTTTCTTTTTCTTTCATCCTGTGTAAGTCGCTCCCGTTTCCATAACCCAGAACCCCCCCACCATGTATTCTAACTATGACAGCAGCAGACCCTGTACTTTCACTTTCACTTATCAAAAAGTCCACCCTCTCTCTTCTCTCTTCTGCTTGGAATTTTTTTGGGGGGTTATATTTGAAACCATTTGATTCCTCTTATCGCCAGCGCCCAGAGAGCCCACAGTGGAGGCGATTTAACTCTTTTAACTCATTTTTAGGCAATGTTGCAGTATTGTCTGTTTATTAGCTGTACAGTACACATAGAGGAAAACTTACCACTAGCTTCTAGGTTTGCATGACATGTTGTGTAATGTTTATGTATGTAATTTTTTTTTATCATCCAAAGCCTGACGCAACACTTAAGTGATTACCGCCAAAATAAATTGGATTTACTAAGGCGTTCACCCCCGCAGACAGTGCCGGGGCTGGTTGAGGCGAGGCCTTACGCTGCTGTTTGCAAAAATATATTAGATGTGATTTGGTAATTGTGTCGATACTCCGTCTTCATTGATGTAAGTCGCCGTTTGTCTCCGCACACCGTTGTACACCTCGTAGATATTTAGAAAAGTCAAAACAAATTCTCAAAAATGAGTAATGACCCATGATGTGCAGCATCTGACGACCATCCAAGCAATCTGCATGAAGCCCTCTCCGCCAGGTTTACACCAAAAGTACCCAGAACACTAAGTCCCAGGAACTTTTTTTTAAGGAACCCAGAGGTTCCTTCACGCCGTTGTTGTCTGAATTTCCACCACCGTCTAAAGACCTTGAAGATTACAAATTACAAATTGGCCTGCTGATGTATGAAAAACTACACAACAAACTGCTCCAGTCCAGTAGGTGGCGGCAATGCAGAAGACTATACACTGACAAGAAAAATAAAATAGATAAAGGAAGACAACCAACGTGATATCGCGTCAGAATATCACGTTGGTTGTCTGTCTTTATTTATTTTTTTATTCTTCTGTCCGTGTATTTAAAATAAAATTCACTCTCTCACTCAAGATTTTATTATCAACGTTGAAACATATTGAAATACATGGGTTCACACACGCTGTATCAAACCTGGGTTTACTGTGTAGGAGGGCAATATGTCAGCTCTTATGGATATATATGTATATTTTTTCTTTTTTTTTTTCTTTATCAAAAACAGAAAACGGGTCAATTTTTGTACAAAAGGAACATTTTTAGAACAAAAAACAAGTCCCTGCGATGGGAAAACGGCCCAACATTACGCTGACGAACAATATTTCCAGAAAACTACATTTGAGAATTTCTGTGTCTATGCACCTGTGTGTGTTTTCATTTTTTTTGGTTTATTTTGCAGAGATTCTTTAATGTAAAACCAAAGCGTTAGCAGTTCATCCCAGGCTTACATTACCTCACTAATAACTGACAAATTAGAGGGATTATAATAACTATGTTGAATTTCAAATGGTGACGTTGAATAAAATAAAACGTGAGCATAATATAATATTTCAATGTGCTAGACATTGCTCCAGCCCAACTGCTGACATGATATGCAGATGCTCACACGTACATATTATTTTATATGAATGTGGCTGCTTGTTTTTCTTTTATTCTTTTAAACATTATATACCAAGGAACGTCTCTTCCACTTTACTATATTATATGCCTCATCCATCCACTGCTCATGCCTATTCCCTGGTACAGATCAGGACCTCCATATTGTTGAGGCTTCGCTACCAAACTAAAGCTACTGGTGATGCAAGACTCGCAAACAATCCATTCGTGGCGAACACATCTTTTAAATGATTCAGACGTCGGGACTCGTTCGGGCGAAAGAGTCATTCGATCGCTTTGTGTGCCTCGAGCAGCCCAGCTATGTTCCCAACAAGCTCCTTACGTTTTTAATCAGTGAGTGGTTGAGCGAGGGAGAGAGAGAGAGTTTCAACTTGAGTCACAAACTGAAAATAATTACTGAGAATTAAATTAATTGGGGGGGGCAAGGCATTTGGCATCATTCATATGCACTGTGACTGATTTACAATTTGCATTCCACTGGAATAAAGTATTTTGTCCGAATTGCCAGAACACTCAGAGCCGAACCGACTCGTTCGCCGTTCATTATACTGAACTTAATGAAACGAACCAAGAGTCGGAAAATCGAAAGGCTCTTGTTTTTACTGATCGAGTCACTTGCCGAAAAACCGAAAAACCTTAAAAAAGAGCCAAATATTTAATCACTAGAAAGTACAACTTCGATACTTATATACTTATAGTCACTTAGACATAGAGTGCCTCAGTCTCACTCCTCCCATTCAGATGTCAGCAGGTTTCCGGTGCCAAAAGGCTGCCTACATTTCCCAATCCTTAAGTCTCTCTCTCTCTGTCTCTATCTGTACTTTTTTCTGGCTGTAATTGTGTGAAAAGGATTTTACACATGGCTGTCATTATTATTCATCTTTTTTTCTTGAGTCTTGTTGAGTCATGACAAATGTGCTGGCGGTGGCGGAGTTGCCCAGTGGGTTAGAAACTCTCTCTAAGTCACTCTGGGAGTGAGAAAGAGCGTCCGCTAAAATGCCTCACAATCCAAACTATCTCAAACGCAATTGTTCCTGCCAAGTACAGAAATGCGATTCCTCATTCAGATAATAAATAAACCAAAAATAAAACCTCAAGGACGAGTGTTACAGGTTAAGGTTTTCAACTCAGAAGTAATCTGAGGTGTAGTTTGTTGGTTTTCTTGCCCTTAAAAGTTTGACAGGAAAAACTTTTTTTTTTTTTTTTTCGCAAAATGAAAGGAAAGTGGTCCTGGAGTATTGTAAAATAAATATATGGATTGAGGCTTTTGACATGTTTTGTGTGAATGTGAATTTTGCCTACAGTACTGATCCATTTGGTCCATTTTTTGGTCATTTTGAAAGGTTCGTCACTGATAGTCCTCTGATTGTCGTCAATTGTATTTCTCTCAGAAGTACCATTTCATTTCAGTTTTTCTTGGCTTTATGCCGTGACTCAGATGAGAGAGCATGAAATGGACCCTCACCGTAAAGAATATTTCATATATCTGTGTCACATGCACAGAAGATGGATATTCCCATATCTCCACTGGGAGAGAACTATCTATTCTAATAGCTCAGAGGAAGCATGAAAGATATGGGCAGCTATTCTCTATTGCTTGACCCAGAACCCATTTATGCAGTCTTTTACATTGCCTTTCCCAGTGCAAGCTTCCCTAGACGTCCACCATCGCCTCCAGTAGCATGGAAGAAATGAATATTATTTTCCTACGACTCGGGTGTGGGTTCATTTCAATCACCCGGGCAGTAAGGCATCGGAGAATAAATGAAGAAATTCTTCTGGACAAGGAAATGGCAATCCAATGGAAATGCTTTTTCTTCCCCCCGTTGGATTTATATATTTATTTATTTCCGACAACATTTCTAAAAGGTTTGTGTGTAGCCGACATTCCTTTCATAGTGCCCCGTGTGTGTTGTGTGTTATCTCAGAGAAGCCTAGATGACAGTGTTTCTAGTTCTGATTCTTCCCCAGTTCAGGCTGTGTTTGTAGGGTTACGAACGTCTCATTCTACTGAGTTCCACTCACTGTTCTATTCACTGGACTCATTATTCCATTTTATATATGGCAAAATAAGATCTGTGTATAGATATATTTACTATCTAAATATATATAACCATACATACCATGAATATTACCCCATATCAATAATAATGTTTAAATTGTACCTCTATGCAGATATAGGGTTACAACTTGGAATTCTTAAATAATGATTGAGATGTGGAGGATGCTAAAATTGTACACAGCAATTTAGACAATCTCAGGAGTTTGTTATCTAAGTTGATCATGGTAATTTAACTTGTTTGCTCCATAGATGGAATGATGAATAGATTGATAACCCTTCAGAAAGCTGATTTTACCAATGTAACTACCACTTACCAAGTATTTAATCGTCTAGTACAAAAAACAGACTTCCTCTGTAGGTCATACTGATACAATACTTGGGCAGGGGAGCAGCAGGGCCGGTTATCATGCAACAGCCCCAAACTAGATTCACAGACAGGCTGCCTCTGGTGTAACACAATTTGTACCTGGTAATTGCGCATCCAATGTCATTTTAAATAGGAGTGAAGCTGGTGGAAGAGTGCCAAATGGGAAATGGAAAATGTCCCTTAAAAAACAAGACAAAAGACAAAGCAAAGCAATGACTTTCAAGATGCAGCGGAAATATTTCAGAATTCCTTCCAGTGGACTGATTCCAAAACCCTGCTGGTTATATATATATACATATATATAAGGCACCATGGGCAGCTTCCAAAACAAATCAATCCATCTCACAGCTTGCTAGATGTAAAATGGTGACATTTGCATTGCACCAGGGATAGTTTACGCTGCACCTGTAACTGTAGCAGGAGGGGGAAGATCCTTGAGCAAATTATAAGTAATTAAGAATTACATGCGCTTCGCAGTGAGCCAGGTGAGGCTCAATAACCTGGAAATACTTTCCAACGAATTCAAGCTGGCTTTGACCTTGATGTAAAGTGTCTTTGTGTGTCCAACTCTTTTTCTGCAAGGGCCCTTTGAGTGATGGTACTGTTTTAGGCCTTTATGTTGGTAATCATTAGGTTATATGGATGAGAAACGAAGAAAAAAATGAGGGGAAATGCATTCAACTCAAAACTTCCTTTTCCGCACGCCTCTATATCTCCTTCTTCCCAGAGCTGCAGAGTGCTATAGTCTAATGAGTGTAAATCAATCAGTCAACAGGAATAACTGGAACGCTGGCAGCGGTGCCTCCAACAAGGCCTTGCTCGGCAGAACAGACAAGCCACCTGAATGTAAAACTGTAATATTACTGTAACAACAGTGCCATTTTCTTTAGAATGACACTAAGCTGTAATATTAGAGTTATGGTTAATATTAGTAGCTTAGAAGAGTGTTAGGGTACTGATTTGTGGACAGTGTTTTCATGGCAGAACAAGGAAGGAGTCTTTCATCGGGATAGATGTTGTGCATTATGCAGTAGTGTGATCCAGGAGATCTATACGGATCTAATTGGTCCTATTTATAGATCAAATTAGATAAAACTGAGAGATAACCAATTTGTACAGTAGGTCTAATTATGACATTTTGTGCAAGGAAGTGCTTTGGGGGGAAGTTTTTGCTTGAGCAAGGCTTTGCCCGGGAAGTGTAATACTGCCAAGTGGCTGGATGTCTTTTTGCAAAACTGCTTGGAGAAATACAGGAAGTGGAACACATGTGGAAGTGTTTTTCTAATTTTGTTGGCGTTATTTTTGAGAACATGCTTTTAATATGTTAAAGTTGGCAGCACTGTAGATAGCAAGTTTATAATTTATAGTTTTATTTATACATTTTACCGGGCACCAAAAACGTAATTACCAGCTAACGGAAAATCTGAGCCAAACATCATCAAGTGACATAGTGCCATACAGCGCAACACACTTTTTCCGAAGTACCCTACCCAAACACAAGTTACATATTGCAAGAACAGGCGTTCAAGGGGAATGGGTGGGAATGAAAAAGGTGCCATTCTCCATATTACAAGTCAATGTACCATCAAAGACGATTTTTCTTTGCCTTAAACACAAAGCTCTTCTTGGATGTTTCCATATCAAGCTATTTTGTACTGATGTTGCGCTTTTACATTTGATACAATATAAATATTAAACTGCGACTCATTTCCACTTTGTGGAGCAACGGTCATGAAAACGACCCACTCTCAACGTTCCACGCATTCCGATCTAACCTGCCTACTGTGCGTGAAGGGCATCCCTTGCTTTGCTGCATTAGCTGTCATGCATGTCAAATGGACTCACACGATGTCAAGGTCTCCTCTAGTTCGTGCTCACCCCTGTCTCTCTTCGGGCCATTTCACAATGGCGGGGATGAGCAGTGACCTCTGTCATTCTGCCGGGGCCAGCAGCCTGCGGGGCACCCTCCGGCAGACCGGGGCAGCTGAGCCGCTGCTGTTGGGCAGACCCTCCACAGCCCCTTTGCCCCCCGGGTCCCATGCCTGCACCCACCCAGCTAAACAAGCCCAGCTGTCCCCCTCGTCATTACCGTGTTTTGATGGGGAGCGAGGTGGGGTTTGTTGAAGGAGGCAGATGCATCCAAACAAATATATTGTAAGCGTTGTCTAAAGCAAGCTCTTCTTAATGATTGTGTCATATGGCTGTATCTTTATGGCCGATAGCACTGGTCCAGTTGTTGCAGCGTATCCACAATCTATTCCAAAAAGTACCCCAGTCCGACCTTCAACCACAAAAATGTCTTCGTAATTTCAAGCGCTGAGAAGCACCCTAATACTGTCATCATTAGGGCTGAGATGGACTTTGTGACAGTGTTATTGAGAAATCAACTCCCGTCTGAGGAACGGAGGGCGTGTGTCTAGGTAACGCGGAGTGGACGTCTCTAGGTGTGCTCACCTGCTCTTCCTCAGGAGAAGCAATTATTCTATGTGTGTGTCAGGATGAAGTGCTAGGCCCTCCCCAGGCGGCCTCCCAGCCAAGCCCTTGCTAATTGGCCATGTTAGCTATTCAGACCAGTAACAAGATGGAGCTCTCTTCTCCACTGCCCGGCATCTTCACTTCGGCTTTTGTTTTTGCTTTGTCAACTCTTTTCCTTTTGATATGCATATCAATAAATGTTTTATTCATGTGCGCTCCAGTACAATCAGTCCAGCCTCGCGGTTTTCTGGGTTCACCATCTGTATTCGTGCGGGTTCACCATTTCGTAGCCTCTTCTTGACGCCGGTTTGCGTTAGACACCCCTTAGAAACTGCATGATTTATGCGACTGTCACTCAGAGAAAACAGATAACGTCTGAGACTTTACGTCCCACACCCTACTTTGGCTCCCCCCAACAGCTTGCGCTGCATTGTTGTTTTTTTCTTCCAGCCTTTCTTTCTTTTTTCGAGACAACAATGCTAAATGAGTGGCTGGATAGGAACACTGATCAGACAGTTCCAGGTAGGTGTAGGTTAGAACAGCATCGGGCCGGCAGCAGGGGTTTACAGTTCCTGCCTCCCAAAGGGCGTGCACACCTGTTCTGCCAGAACACCTTCTTCCCATTAATCACAACACTTAAGATGTGAAGTTTAATTAAAATTTCACTGGGCTACAGTCATGTCAGTGTTTATTAAATCTCAGGATCCCTCTTGGGGCGTATCTGAGTAGCGCTAGTCACAGTCGCTTATGCAAGTTGTCTGTGTGTGTGTGTGTGTGTGTGTGTGTGTGTGTGTGTGTGTGTGTGTGTGTGTGTGTGTCTTCCACGTGACGAAGCCCATTTCATATTTTTGCCCCAATTCCAATTTTCTCATCATCAAGTGGAGCACCGGCTGATACCTCACAAGCCGTCGAAGGCTCTCCGCTTGTTTGGCGCTATTGCTTGCACAATTGCACTCTGCCTTGCGGTGCTGCTGTTACATCATACATGCTAAGACTTGTACAGCTGTGGAGCACTTCACTAGGGAATTCCTCCATGCCACTGAGGACTGTAATCATATGTCTGAGTGAAAGAAAACACAAAACAAGACATCAGTCTTCAAATGCATTATAATTAATGGTCAACAGGATGAGGAAATCAATCTCTGGGAATCTATCTCTCTGTCTATCGATACAAAATAAGAAATACATTTTTGCCACTTTATTTCTCAAGGTGCAACAACACACCAAAGCATTAAACTAGAAAGCAAAGGAAGGTCAGGAGGCCGGGATTTGAGTGAGTTGTGAGTCACAAACCTTGCAGATAGCGCCAGGCCGCGTCTACTGAAGAGCTTTCTCTGCCGGTGGCCTCGCTGCTTAACGGGGACACTGTTAAGTGAAACCTCCTCACAACGGCCCCCCCCCAAAAAAAACACGGCAGAAATTTCTTAGCAGGTCATCCTCAACTAAATGCTTAAAAAACATCAACAACTTGATACAATTACTGCCAGTTGAAAGGTGACAGTAGTAATACTGACAAAGATCAAGACTTTATCTTGAAATGACTCCCGAAATTGTCCCCTAGAAATGTAATGATTCTCCCCAAAATAGTCCCCCTCATGATAAGGCCTCATTACGTGATTTTCAAGGCCAATTTGGCAACCATTTGAGATCGGTAGTCATGGTAGTCCGGGGTAGTCGCGATGTAGAGTTGTAGCCGTAGTCAATATGTGTGTGAGTGAAACACATAAATCTGTCTTAATAGGATCCCAATCGACACGTTTCAATCATACATGTTTGATTTTTAACGGGGCTCGTCTTTCCGTAATCATTTTACGTGTGTGTGCCAAGGCCTCAAATCGCAATGCAAATTGCAAGGTATTCTGACTTTCACGAGACTCTGGAAAGAAAGTACATTCTTGCGAGTGCCGGGGAACCACAAAACTCCGTCTTTAGATTTGTGCTCCTCAAAGACAGCAGTTGTTATGTGTGTGTGCAGAAGAGACTGAAAATCTGTAAATGTCAGTTGTTAAATGTGCACTGCCCAATTTTTTGGTTGTCGTTCACCATCCAAAAAGTTGTGCAATGTGGCCCTAGCTTTACCCTAACCTCTTAACTTTATAAATTGTCGCCCAGATATTTAATTACTCTTCGTCTAATTGTCCCCCTAACCTCTTTACCCTCCCATAATATCAGAATTTGAGATAGTAAATCCAAACCTTCAAAGTGCAGAACAGTGTATAAAACTCTGAGTGAATTAACACAGGTAACAGCAAGTGCTGTATGCATTGCAGTGTTTGATTTCACTTATTTAATTCATTGACTGAGGACTAAAATACAGTCCAGCTTGCTTTTACAGGCATAAAAGAGATCATTATCACTTGTAAAAATACAAAAGCTGACAAGGAAAATAAAATCTGATTTGCAAGCACTATGGCTTCTCGTATGTAAAAATAGTTCAAACCACTTGAGCCCTCAGTGTAGATTTTGTATTTAATATAGACTAAAATACAACTGACTGGGCTTTTTAATGACACATTTACCCTCTGATGTTTGCATTTGCTTAAAAATAGCAGAAACCAGAACAGCCCAAGCCTCGGGGGCCCAAAATAATTCTATGTAAATGTTATTCTATATAAGTTATTTCATTTATTTGTTAGGTTTATATTTGTTATTATATTTATTCATATATTATTGTTATATTAATTATGCATAATATATATTTGTTATGAGATACACCAAAGGCTAATACCCAATCTACCTGATAGGGGGAGGAAATAAATCATAACTTTAAAACACAATTTCCAAAATTGAAATCACTTTAATGTTCTTTTTTGTTTTGTTTTTTAACATTTTGCAGTTGGAAAAAAAAGTCCATTCTCCTCATCAAAATTCAACCTCACACCGTCGATTAATTGATTAATTTTGCTAGGTGATACAATAGTAAATCAAACTCAGGGCTGTGAGAGCATGAAGCGCGCTGGATGCTGGAATGTTTTCCTGCTGTTAAAGAAGATTGAAGTTGTA
Organism: Zeus faber; assembly: GCF_960531495.2. NCBI lineage: Eukaryota > Metazoa > Chordata > Actinopteri > Zeiformes > Zeidae > Zeus > Zeus faber. The sequence continues at coordinate 7,442,381 of NC_137192.1, forward strand.
CAAGTGCTGAAAAACTCTGTCTGAAAAACTCTTAAACTGTGAAAAGATTGATTGCAGAGAATATTAGAATGGAATCACACGTGCAGACAATGCTGAAAAGAAGTATTTTTGTAGTGATGGACACAGACTGCACACATTTCACCTAATATGATTAGCAAGGCAATAAGCATTAAGAAATAAGAATAAAAAAAAGAAAAAAGAAAATGGATTGGCAATTAGCAATATCATATTGCCAATTAGCATTGGCAATATGAAACAATTTTTCTGTAAATGAGGGAGGAAAGGATAGGGATGCAACCAGGAAGGTGCTGGGGTGTACTTGAGGCAGGTTTTGTGGTGTGTGCGTGTGTGTGTGTGTGATGGGACCCGAAGCCCCCCGAACTTCGCAGCCTTGTAGACACCCTATAGCCTCACACCGACCCACCAGTCAACCCGGAAAACACCAGTGCTCAATGAGTGCTGTTGGTAATTGCAGTTAGAATTGTGGGGTTGGGGGTGCGAGACCTTCAGGCAGTCAGTCTTTTCCTCCTTTTCCTATTGCCATAAACTATGACAGGAAGAGGCCACGTGATCAGTTGTTGTGCCAGTTTTCCTGGACCTAATTCATTGTTTTTCAATACATGTTGTCGTCCAATGTTTATGCTTTTGTGTAACTGTTTATTTGTCTTTGGAGTAGTGATCAGTTGTTTATAGAGCCAAACATGATAAATAGTTCTCCAAAGAGGGGAGTTGGTGGTGGTTTTGCATAACCAAAAACTGTGCTCTTCTACAGGTCGTCCACAGGACAGAGTTATTGCAGCAGTTCTTGACGATAAAAGAATGAATAAAGAGTTGCATTGCAGGTTGAGAACCTGAACTCCACTTGCAGACTAACTCTGTCCTAGATGCAATGGCAAATGGCAATGACAACTCTGTGTTGAATGCCCAGCATGCTGACAGCACAGGTAGAAAAAAAAAAAAAAAAAAAAATTCTAATGAACAATAGACAAGACATTTAGCGATAAAATAAAAAACAAACAATAATAAATTGTCAGTAGACAACAAACTTTAACTAGAGGATGGATAAAACATTTAAATTAACAATAAAACTCACAATTGAATGCAACTTACCCCGAAAAATAAGGCTAAAAATAGACAATGAAAAAAGTTGGCAAATGTACAAAAAACCCTCACGATGAACAATACATATAAACCAAAACAATAAATAAATAGGACAATTAAGCCAAAAATAAACAGTTAATCAGGAAAATGAACCCAAAAAGAAACTATGAACAATATACACTTGCCGATATACATTAAACCCAATGATTAACAATAAGAATAAGCCTAGGAAATAACAACAAACAACAAAAAAAGTGGCAATACACCATCAACCTAATAAGGTAACAATAAGCAATACACCTCTGTATCAACAATTCACACTGTGACAGTTGTGCAATCTATGCAAGAAAATATCTTTATTACATTTTTTTTTTATTCCAACATCAATAATTCAACTTCAGTCAGCTCCAAAAATGGAACTAAATCGTTAGTAATCTCAGACTGAGAAAAAGTAACATCAAAGCACTCTCCAATAGCCTACACACATTTTTTTTCATCCCACAAAAGAAAGACGAAAAAAAAAACCTTTGAATGTCACATTGTCGGTGGCAGACGGTTTGTTCTGAGCGCCGAAGCCCTCTTTCTGTGGCTGCGCTGCCAGTTGACAGGTTCCTCCAATAGCGGCTCGGGTTGTGGTACCGAAGAGACGCGAGGAGGTGCGGGGCCCACCGGGAAACCGGCCCAAAGATATCTCCCCGTTTCCAGAAACACCAGGGTTAGGAAGCCGGAATGGTGCCCTACTTTTAAAATGTGTTTTGTTCGCTGGTCAGTGAGGAACTCACTAGATAGTGAGTTCCTCTAGATAAGATAACACACTTTTGAATGGAAAATGAAAATGGAAAAACAAAAATGAAATGTAAACCAGATATTTTGGGTAAGGAAAAAAAAAACATTGTTATTGTACTTATACTATTTATACGACTTAGACTACTCCTATACTATTATACTATACTATACTATACCGAAAATAAAAAACAGCCCCAAAAAAACAGATTTAAAACATATGGCTAAAATATCCAATAAAATGATGGATAAGTATTCCATTACACAGCTTTTATTAGTGTTTATTATACGTGCTGTTACAATATAGCGTCAAGTAGCACATTGCAGTTAGTTTAAGCTCTTTCAAACTTATTCATAACCTATTCAATTCATGGCTAATGTGGTAGTTTCTAAATGTAACAAAATAAAAATTGGATTTAAAAACGAACCATAATAGAAAAGTGCTAATACCGTATTCCCGCATATATATTTGAGTACCAATAAACTGGTAGTCAAATAAAAACCGGGCCTCTAATAAATGCCGGGGAACTACACGTACAAATAAAAGCCTGCCTGCAATAAAGACCGGGGGAAAAAGTGATGTGCGGAGCTCCCAAACAAAGCAAATATAAACAGTGTGTTTTTATTGTAGATGTATTTCATTTACTCCATTTCCTACTTCTGCGGAGCAGATCCCAGATCGCTTCTTGGGTCAAAGGCCCCGCTCTGAGCGCTCTCGCTCTCCAGCACTCCAAGCAGGAAGTGGTGCATTCAAGGCAAACTCTCAAAGCTCTAATTCCCCCGTCAGCTACCAGCACAAGCGTAACTTTTAGGGTAGCTACTAGATTTCTCCTTTTTTAACCACATACTGTAGACACGATGAGTGTGACTTCCTGTCTCCTGTCCGCTCCTCTTCAACTCTGCCAATTTGTGCCTGACAACTCCGCTCCCCACGCCCCGTTCCTCCAAATATAACAAATAAGAGCAGTGTGTTTCTATTGTATATGTATTCTATTGTGATCCCTTCCTTATTTTCCACTTGGAAAGAAACAGCAAATGCATGATGACAGCTGCCCCAAGTTAGAACATTGAAAATCTGGTCCATAGAAATATAATGACCTTATTCACTATAAAGAAAGCACGTTTTACAAACATTTTTATGTAGGTTTGGTAAAATTTGTTAATATCGAAATAAAGCTCAAATGAATACATGCTGTCAATATCGCCAATCATGTCAAAGCCAGCATTTAGGTATGAGTTCAACTAGCTTAAATTTCCAGACGAGTCCAGACGTCAGCCTTCTAGATCCTCTCCACATCCGTAGCCATATAACTTAATAATTGTAATTCTGCAATGCTTAACAATCAAAACCCGGTCGTATATATTTTTCTTTTCCAGAGTATGTGTTCGAATTAACCCACCGCTTTTTTGACAAGGTGGAGAAATGTTGGGGATTCCACGGATCAAGGTTCCGTGGTTCTGACTGAGCAGAAACCTCGCAGTCAGAGAGTGACAGGGGCCAGATTCACCAGTCACTGCAGTTCAATATCCACTTTTTGGGACAAAAAAACCTGGTTCAACTAGTTATCCAGTCACGGAAGGATAGTTTATTTTCAGTATTTTTAAGCTAGCAGTCAGCAGATCGGTCATACTTGAATTTGGTACCAAATTGTTGGACTTGTTGAGACTACTTTGAGCAAACTACTGTATTATGTGGATATATAGTAAAAAAAAAATATATATATATATATATATATAGTAAATATAAATATACTGTATGTACTGTATATACACAGTATATATAGTATATGTTGTATTTATATAATAGCATAATTGTTGTACCTTTAGCTGCAACCATGCACAGTCGTGTTTCCACAGTTCCACTTTGTTTTGCTTTGCTTCAGGTTTTCCCTTAAAATTTTTAGTAGGGGATGTTTTAGCTTGCACGCGCCCCCTAAGAAAAGACACCTTGAAAGGGCTGCGTTCAATTTTGCATCAGTTTTGCATGTAAAGAATAGTTCGCCCTCACGCTATATTTAGCCTCTGGTCCGACGCTTGTCTTTGGAAGCGTGGCGGAATGGTGGAAAAAGGTGAAGCCTGCAGGAGGGGTTGTGATGGAATAGATTGCCTATTGACCAGTGGTTTGAATAATGCAGCAGAAGCCTCGTACAGCTTTGGTCATGTCTTGTGCAACACAAGAGACGACACCTTCCATTGTTAAAAAAGCTTTTCTGGCTTGACAGCAGAGTAAATGTTCGAGATCTCCACACCCCATAAGATCTTAGGTCTTATAAAGATTGTAGAAATGAAAAAGTAGGAAGGTCATTTCTTTGAAAGAATATTGCTTTCAGTAAAAGCCGTTTTGCAGTGAGGAAAGTCCTGTGGACTGAAACATTTGCTCTCTCTCACCTTGCATGTCACGCTTTACTTCTTCTTTTTTTTCCCCTGCACTTTGCACTCCGGCACCTTTTTGAAAAAGATTTAAAAATCACATCTTTCTGAAAAAAGGACCTTCTAGTCAGCCAGACCTAAACAGGGATGCAGAAACGTCTTTGGACACACTATGTCCCTTTGTCACAGAAATGCAAAGAAAATCTCCCCAAAAAATAGATTTCAATTGTTATACATTGGCACATTATTATTCATATGAAATCAATATCCTTGAAAATAGGGATACAAATAGTTTTTGCTATTGGTGATATACAGTACATATCTCTTTGGAATATTCCAAACGGCTGCACTCTACATCTGTCAAATCAGTTCCTTCCCCATCTGTGACTTTCCACACTCCTTGTTGAAGCTTTACTCATCTCCCTGAAGGATTACTGCAACAGCCTCCGACCAGACCCTCAGCCCCCCTCAAACTGGCTTTCAACCCATTCAACCCCCAAATCAAAATTCACCTGGATGCCGGCACAACTGGCAGAGTGATTTGGGTGTGTGTGTGTGTGTGTGTGTGTGTGTGTGTGTGTGTGTGCGTGCGTGCGTGCGTGCGTGCGTGCGTGCGCGCGCGCGCGTGCGTCTTGCTTGTGTTGGCAAAGCCGTCATTTTAAGCCTTCTTCTTCCTCGGACGGTTGAATGAGTTTTGCACTTCAGTCAAAAAATACAAAAACTGTTATTTTCTCTTTTCTTTTAGTGTAAGTAATTGTGAGTGTTTGTCGCTTTTTCCAATAAATCACAGCCCCCTTCTTGTTCCTATTCGCAAATCCTTCCTGCCACTCACTTTTCAGGCAAACTGTGCAAAATACCATCCCTACCAAAAGCAAAGGAATAATACAAATGCATGCCCTTCAAGTATGAGATAAACCATATACCACCCTCCCCTAATGTATTGCTTCTGGTCTTCCTCCTCTTATGGTCATCTGGTTTGCATCTGTTTCCCTTCCTCTGCTGACAAATGGTCTGTTTTGTGGACCTTACACAATGGAAATATATCTTCCACATATGCAGATCGAACGTATTGATATTCTACATCTTTCATCGCTTATGTCAATAACAAATACACAGTTCTGTAATATTTCCAGCATGTAGTTACATGCATTTCTGCTATCAAGAGAAGTCAATCATCAAGTCAATTCCTCAATATGTATGACAGTATATGTTTTTTCCTTAAGAGAAACCTTTTTGGTGGCTAAACATATCTTTCTGTCCTGCAGAGAGCAGTGCCCTGCAGAGTCCAGTCTTCACCAAGCAGCCGGGCAGCATTGTGTATCCGCTGAACACCCTGGAGAAGAACCGAGAGGTCGTGTTCAGCTGCGAAGCGCAGGGAAGCCCACCACTCTTCTACCGGTGAGTACATGGTCCAATAGACAATGGAACCTTCTGGCTTCTTCAAAATATTTGGAGCAATTGGGGCTTTTGCCAAAGTCCGCTGTTCCGGGCTTGAAGGAAACATTTGCGGCTTTGTGGGCCGTTGATCCATGTAGTCAATTGAAACTATTGTGCCACTGCCAATTTGGCGGTTAATAGTGAAGTCTGCATTCTCTGGCTCTAAGATCCTGTCCCGCTAGAACTTTATGTACAGTACCAGTATTCATTGCAATAGCACTAAGTATGTGGTACTGAACCCATGAACCATCAAGGAACCCCATACATCAGTGTCAAGCTACAGTGACAAATCCATCCCCCAAGACCTGCTTCGGTTTGACCGTAGTCTGGTCACTTGTGTGTTTTGGGAAGGGACAGGAGCAACAAAGAATGCCCCGTCATCGGCAAAGTGTGAAAATGAGTCGTTATAATGTAATAGAAATGTTGTAGCGCTAAATTTCACTCCCGGTGGTGCTGGCTTTTCCTGTTTCTTCGAGTAAAACTTTGGGATCCTAAAAAGTCTCAAAGTCTCAACCACTGCCAACATCAGTGTAAGCCAAAGTGGAAACTCAGATTATTAATCTTTTTGGTCACTGGCTGTGTGCAAAGGCTCCGCAACGCAGACCTCTTCCTTTCGTTGCTGGGTTTATTCTGTTGTACTCAGCTCATGGAGAGTTCAGTCCAATGTTGAATTCTGCCTAAACATTATAAAACATGAAGTCATCCATAGTGGCCTTTGTGGATTGCACTTTTGCTTTGCAAAGTGCAATTTTCAAGTGCAGTTACCTGAAAAACGATGTCTGATTGCCCTATGGTAAAGAGGGTTTACAACAAGTTGTTTCAAAGTCATCGTAGAAAAATGAGTTGAACATCACACATCACAGTCACACCAAGTTTCCCATTGACCCAACAAGATAAACTCGAGAATCAGCTCAAATATTTTCGATTATTTTTCTTTCTTTATTTCTGGAAGCATGTACCTCAGCCCCAAAGCTGGGAAACAGTTGGGCTCTAAATTTTTTAACAAAACTGACGCCATTGACAATAAATTGTGTAAGTCACCGGTTTCTGGACTCGATTGAGATTTCTATAATTAGAGTTTGAACCAGAGAAAACGCTCTTGTCTCTGTATAAATAAATACCGGCGGCATTGTTGTGTCTTGATTTATTCCCTGTTAGCTGGAACATAGTGCTTGGATTTGTCTGCTGGTGACTGCATCAAAGGAGCCTTATGGTCCTGTTGTTTTTAGCGTTTTTGGTTGTTTTTTTGTTTTTTTTGCTTCTCCTCTAAAATTAAGCCTGAGTGGGAACGAAACCAGGACAGATGCACATGCCATGTAAATTCTGTTCAGCAGTGGATTTTCCCTCAAAAGCTTCCGTCTGGGAAAAAAAAACAATAACAAAAAAGTTTATTTATTTCCCTGGCAAGAAATTAACATTGAACTCTGTGTGGAACCCAATCCAAATAATTTACTTTCTCTGCTGTAAAATGCAGAGAGCAAGTTCCCCTTAATTTCTTCCACCCTCTCATGGACCGCTGGAGGGCTGGCAAAGTTGTCAGCTTCTCTGGCAACTAAGCGCTCGAAACCCAATCGTGTGTTGTTTGTTCTTTGAAATTGCCGGGGTAGTGGGTGAGATTTGGAAGGATTGGTATGTTTAATACTCCCCGAACCTAATCGGCAGCTTCCTGTCAAGGTCGCCGTAAAGCCGCTATCGCCACCGCAGCAGCTCTCCTTCTATAAAGACGCTCCGGGCTGAGCAGCCGATGGCTAAATCGTCCCCAAAGGTTCATTAATCCATATACACAATATCATACCCAAAATGGCCGACCTGCAATGTTAAGATTCCCCACCACCTGGCCTTCAAAATGTGCTATTATCGTCACCCAAGCCTAGGCTGCATGGCTTCGTACGCGGCGCGGTGGCACGATGCTTGCGCTGCTCCCTCACAGCAAGAAGGTCCAGGGTTCAATTCCCACCTTTCATGAATATGTTTGCCTGTTCTCCCCATGCTCACATGGGTTGCCCCTAATATATAAGGTTTCCAATTTATAAAAAAAAAAAAAAAACATTCAGAATCATGTTCCTGACCACAACATGGCTTTACACCTGGAATTGGTCCCTGGGTGCCATCGAAGTGAGGGCTGCCCACTGCTCCTCGCTCTCCCTGGAGGACGCCAGGCAGGGATGGGAGAAAAGCAGAGGCTGAGTTTCACCGCCCACCCCTCCGTTCGTGGCCGTCACCACTCCCTGCATGTGTGTGCTAAGTGCATTTGCACCTGTGAGACAAATAAAATGGTTCTTCTTGTGTTTTCAGGCATTTGCCGGAAACGTTGGGGATTTTAACCAAATTAAAACGCACAGAGCTTAAAAGAACAGATCGCAGAGTATTCCACAACCCCCCAAAACAGATGCCACGGTATTATCCGTGGCCTGGTTGTAACACGATTGCATAAAACATGCGCCTAACAAATTGAACCACTGTTCCCAGCACACTTATTGTTAATAGATTAATGAAACAATCTAGTTTACATTTAACAATCGTATTCTACCCTGTTCCACCGCTCCTTACCTTATGTAACGTAATGGAGGCTTTACATCCCTAAATGCTAAACTATGTTGCACAGTCTCTGACTATTTCTCTGAAGTATTTTCAGTTGAGCTGCAACAAACAAACACACAAATGGATCCCTTATAGAAGATTCACAATGTGTTCTTTGGAGTGGGTTGCTTTTTTGAACGTACAAAAACAACTTTTAAACTCTGCATCAAAACCTTCTCCCGGCCTCAATTAACTGACTTAATTCAGAAAGTCTTATACAGAACAACCAAACAAACATCTGTCAGTATATAGAAAAAAAACAAAAACGTTTGCAGCATTCAGGTTTTCTCATCCGCAGTAATTACAGACTCGGCCGTGATTGCTCAGGAAATCCTTCTCCCTTTTCCAGAGATGGATCCATCACCCAGGGATCGGCCTTCACTTCACTGTCAGTTCCCGGGAAAAAAAAAAACGACTGACATCTGTGCCTTAAAAGCTTAATGCTCCGAGGATAATTCTCAGCTCAACTCTAGATCAGAGGCTGAGACGCTTTTATTTGCCCATGAAATATTAACGTCGATTTTTTTCTTTTTCGCGGGCTCCACTTTGACTGCGTAAGAAACGTCTTGCGAAACCCCCTTGTTTTTCCCCTTCCGTTGTGCGCCATAATAAGGCTCCTGAGAGTGGACTCTTGAGTCGGACCCGAACACACGTACCATTGTTATTGTCCACAAACCTCTGTCTATTTAAAGGATAAGCCTGTAGAGACGCAATGGGAGTTCGCTACAGCGCACGCCCCAATAGCAAACCTGTTTTTTTTTACACAGAGCCAGTCCAGCGGTTTGTACAGTGCGTTCTTATATTCTGACTTAGGGCCGCAGTGTAGGAGAAAATATATATTAAAAAAACATGTTTTTTAATTAAGGTTCTCTTTGTTGTTGTTTTTTCAAATAGGCCATCGTCCACAGAAAGATATTTAAAAAAAAATGAATCCCATCAAGGAGGGAATTTAATAACTTCAGTGGTAGAAAACTCAATCACAAAGCCTTGGACCCTAATCAAATTGAATTGTCCGTTTTGGGGTTTTTTTCCTTTTCAAAGTGATGCATTCAGAAAAAAATAAATGAAAATAACCCTTTTGGTTATTTGATGATGGAAAAAGAAACCAAATCAAACAGATAGTTCTCAAGGTCCCTCGAGTCCCGGCTTCAGGAAGTTACGGATTTAACTGGAATCTGGAGATTCTGACTTTGTCATTACCTCCAGTGTTTGTTCTCGTAACGTGTGATGTTAAGTTCCATTTTTAGGGAATTACAACCTTCATTGATCACCTCCTAAATGTGGACTCTCCTGGAATTCACAAGTGTTGCTGTTGTTCGTTGTAATTGCGCCCCTGTAATGATTAAACAGCGTTTTTATGCTGTTTGACTGGGTTTCTGACAAGACGGAGGCCCTGCAACGCTATCTCTTCTCTGCTTCATCAGTGCTTAGATTAACGCAAAGCCACGGGGCACAATTCCAGGAAACCTTCCCCCTTCCCTTATATATTTATTTATTCCCTGGGGGGAAGGGAGGCAACAACAGTGAAAGGTACACGTCAGATTCTCCTTTCATTTAGTTGGGATCCATTAAGTTGCCTTTAACCAACCAGAATCAGAATCAGAATCAGAATCAGAATCTGTTTATTCCGGAAAGTACATTTTCAAATACTGGTACTCCTCACTTAACGACCTACCTGTTTAACAACCGTTCAGACTTACGACCAGCTCTCTGACCAGTCTCTATTGTACAATATTGCGGCGTGTGTGCTGCGTGCCTCAGTATCTCACCGTGCATCACCCTTTATTCACTATATACACTATATACACTATATATACTATATATACTATATATACTATCTCATCACCGTTGTCAGTGTCGTTCCCGCAGTCTGTCAGTATTAACTACACTAGCGCTGGCAATGGCCACGCCCCCTTACAGTGAAATAACACGGATCCTCGCTAATCGACCAATTCGCTTAACAACCTGGTTGTAGGAACGGAACTCGGTCGTTAAGTGAGGAGTACCTGTAGGAATTTGTCGTGGTGAGGTTTGGTGCATTTATGTACAGACCATGAGCATAAAAATAAAGCTTAACAGTCTGAAAAAAAAAATTTAAAACAAAATAAAATAGAAATACAAAAATAGCCAAAAACATAGAACAGAAATAGCCAAATATTAAAATGTACAGAATGCAAAGTGTGCTTCTGTGCACAGGATTAATATATAACAATTTACTTACAAAACTATTGCTGAGTCTACAGTATTGTAAAAGTGCTAATATGCATTTAACAATTACTTACCTACCTACTTACTTACTTTCTTACTTACTTATTTGCATTTAGGTGGAAACTGAATGGCACGGTGATCAGCCTCAAATCGGACTTCCACTTTAGCCTGTCCGGCGGCAACCTGCGGATCAGCCACCTGAACAAGGATCAGGACGCCGGGACGTACCAGTGCCTCGCCTCCAACTCCTTCGGGGCCATCGTCAGCCGAGAGGCCAGTCTGACATTTGCATGTGAGTATCTATCCTTTTTCAGTGTGTGTGTGTATGTGTGTGTGTGTGTGTGTGTGTGTGTGTGTGTGTGTGTGTGTGTGTGTGTGTATATGTGTGTGTGTATGAAGACATCGTCACAAGGATGACGGATTAATGATTTGTCGAGTGGGGGTTTGAGGATAACATCTCGAGCCCCCCCCCCCCACATGATAACTGTGATCAGGTTGCAATGGAAGCTTCTCTCTGGGGAGCGGCTGCTGCTGCTTGTGCTGCTCCAGCGACTTGGTCTCTGGAGGCAGGGTGCACATTTTAGTCAACACTTCAGATCGAACGCAAGACTACAAAAGGCTCTGCGAAGGCCCGACAAAGACATATCGTCAGATGACAACCGAAATAACTGCGAATGACGGCTCATTTTACCGGAATGAGCCGTCACTCGCCTTTTCTTCCTGTTTCGTTTAGGCGATAAGATTAGTGACGATGAAAAGTTCAGCTTTTTTGGCGATTTGGCTCTTCTGAGTTGAAAAGATTTGTTACATTTTCCGATTTCTTTTGATTCAGCGGGTGACACCAGAGTCAGAAGTGTCAGTTCGGTGGAGTTGTGAATGGAATTTTTGATGAATGAATTTTTGATGAATTTTTTATTCATTAAGGTGGAATGTCACGTGTAAATCAGCCATTTTTGCCAAATGCCTTTACCTTTGTGTTGCATCAATTTATTCCTCAGTAATTATTTTCTATTCATGAGTCCAACGGTCACTCACTCGCCACAAATCGTTCGCATAGAACGAATCATTTGTGAGCCTTCTATCACTAAATGAGATGGATTGGCCTGTGGACTTCATATTCCTAAAGCAAGAAATAGTCAATAAGTGCTTATGTGCCATTTATTGGCAGTGCGTAAGTGATGACATTAGTGGTGTCTTGAGTGATGGCTTACTCTGATCAAATTCCATGGGGAATCTATCGCATTTAGGGACAAGGACGGCGATATATCTCGGGACCATTTGTTTCTTCCCAAGCCAGTCCCACGCTCGGACAAATCCGATTCCATCTCTGGACACGGTGACAGTTCCATCAATTCTTTGCTCTCTGACCTCACCAGCCTTCATCTCCTGACACACAGTCAAGGAAACCATGTTTGAGCATCTGTCTTGGTTATTACTCTCAGTCATGGCTTAATTAACTCCGCCTCATGATCGACTGAGGTGAAGGGTTAACTGAATTATTTGAAGGGCATCATATATTATATCAGTATATATATAATTTTTTTTTATAGATATATACTGTATATGAAAAGGAAATACACAATTCCATCCCTTTCATTCCTATACCTATACCTTTGGCAGTATTTTCTTTTCCCCAAACGCTAACAATGACTAACAATGATTTAAAAAAATAAATAAAAAAGTGAAGAGCCATGTGTTCAAAGATGTCTCTATGATCAATCGCGCTCTCAGAATGAGACGCTCATTAACATCTGAAGTAATCCATTTTGAATTGGTTACACTCCAGAAGTCAACACGTCCAGGTCTCACGAATTGAATTTAAAAGAAAAGCCCTCAAGCATTTTGTTAAAATTGCAAGTTAATGACACAGCGCTCATAGTAGTGGGGTTAGGTGTGGGTAGGTATGCTGTAACATAAAAGCCATATCAGTTATAATCAATTTATTGGATATAATCATATATTGGATATCCAATTATTGGATATAATCGGTTATCATATGTTAATCAGTAATTTCATTTCACATCACTTTATCATAATAACAAAATCTCTCTCCACAAAAATATTACAAATGTAGTGTTTAAAATCCTACATTTCAATGTATTTTGTCAAGACAAGACAAAACGCCCAAAGCCCCAAATAAAGTCACTCAGTCAGTCATTGATCACATTTCTGCACATGTTTCATCAGGGATTTTTTCTAAGTAGGCTGCCAAGTTTCACCAAAAGTTTAGAGTGAGATAAGGAACAAAGGAGGAAATATATACAGTACGTAAAATAAAAAAAAATAAAAAAACAATTTGACTTATTTTGGGTTTCTTGTGCGTGAGAAATAGGAGGTGTGGCGTGGGAGCGTGTGAACTGGTTGATAGGCATGAGTGGCACAGTCTGTTGGGCAGCGTTTCACACATTGCCGAGCAGATGCACCTTCATCCCAGCCCTAGACCCTTCCTCCAGAGACAAAAGCAACAGAAAACTGACATATGAATCAATCTAATCAACCAACCCATCAATTACTGTTATATGGAGATTCAGGCAGGGAGATCCTGACTGGTTTTTGCATTTCATCGCTGGTTGGGCGAAGCCTGTCGCTTCATGGTGATGAGGCAGGAAGGACAGTATGGGGATATTGATATTAAACAAATTTCAGCGATCACATGCAGCACCTTTGGGGCAGCACAGTCAGACCAGACCAGAGAGTCAGACCTCCGAGTCAGATCTCCGGTGCTGTCAATCATCCGGTCCAGACTCCCATCACCTCGGAGGTCCATCATGGTGCAGGCGGACTCAGACTCATTAGCGCTACTCAACATCTCGCTCTGCATAAAGCTTTGTTCGATGGAAGCGAGCACACGCTCTAAACACAACTGCTATAATCCAATGTGCAACCGCATCCCTCAAAGCCTGTCAAGGAACCAAGTCAGGACATTCAAACTCTAGGACATAGTGGGTGAAGGGATGTAAAGTGCTCCTACCTTTTTCTTTCCAAGTGGCGGTGTTCCTTGTTTCCCCCCCTTTATCTCTTAATTATTTGGAGAACAATAATCCGTGAATGGGTCCGTGCATCAGATCCTAGATACGTGGGCCTGGAGAGGACTCCCCTCCACCTATTTTGGATCTGATGCATGGACAGACATTTTAACACATTCCACCCACAATTCTAAAACAGACTATTTTTTGTAATTTTTATTTTGAATTTTTTAAGTTAAGGTTTATTGCCGAGTGAAAGATGCAGGGGCCGCAGCCCCCCAACCTTCCTGCACTACTGCAATATTCTACATCTTTTCTCATTTGTTCTTTGATAAACATTCTGCCTATTAATTTAGTGCTTGACCTCTGGGTGTTAGTGATGAGCGCCTTTTAAATTTAAAGTCGCACCAGTTGTATTGCAAGCAAATAGTGAATTATGATATATCATTTTTACTAATTTAAATTTATTTGCACAACTTTACATTTAAAATGAAGTAGGAGTTTCAAATGATGATGACAGATGAATAGAGGAGGATATTTTATTGTAATATTTTATATTGTTATATTGTATTCTAATATATTATTTATTATTTTACATTACAAATTCAACAATAAATATATATGTTATGGATAAAATGTTATTTTATTTTATATTATAACAATAAAGTTCTTGCTCATCTTATTTTATCTTATTCTTGAGCTTTTTCGCTATCTTTTCAATTCTAGCTTCTAGCAATTCTAGATATTATAAGCTGTCAAACAGGTGTGTGGCCTTCATTCAGACCCCACAAATTAATGCACAGGCTAGCCGAGGCTGCAGCCTAGGGGCCCCACGTGTGCAAGAGAGCCGGATTGGCCACGCTATTATAAATTATTTAAATTTACTTCAGAGGAAAAAAAAAACCTTGACCCTATTGGCCGATAAGAAATATTTCAAAAAATTAAGAAGCTGATTGGGCAGATGTGTGGCCCATGTCAGGTGCCCACCGTCCACTCAGAAAGAGGGAGAGAGTGTGAGAGAGAGAGAGAGAGAGAGAGAGAGAGAGATGAGATAGAGGTGAGCTGAGCTGTGGAAGCGTTTAGCGTGAGTGATTTTTTTTAACTTTCTTTCTATTTTTGTTTTGTTATGTTCCTTATGAATGCATAGTTTATCTCGTTGTTCTAGTTTGTTGTGGTCGTTGACAGGCAGATGCTGGCAGCTAGTGCGGTGAAGCTCGCCCCAGCAATAAGCTGCTCCGTGGAGGAGTGCAGTTTGGCTGCATGGGAGAAGGTAGGCTTCTCTTCTGTCTAATTCGCTGCTAGAATAGCAGCCGCGGTGGAGATATTTCTGGACTGACAGGACATCCTCAATCTGGTGAAGCATGATGGAGGGGAGGTAAGTGAGTAAGGGGAGGTCCCACACAAAGAGTAGCCTAGGGGCCAATGACCACCTTTAACCTCCACACTCCACACTGACTGATATTTGTCAGGGAATGTGTGTTACTTCCCCACACAGCCCTCTACTCTCTGTTCCGATTGCACATACACCCAAATTTCACCAAGAATCATTCCTGCTGTTTTGCTCTTCTGGAAAATAGCTCTTCTGGAAAATAGCACAGGTGTTTGTCAGGCCAGTTACATTTTCAAAGAAAAAGAAATGTTCGCCGAATGCGAATGTGTTTTCAAAGGAGCCCAATTTGGCAAAAAAAACTTCAAATCTGGCAGCGTTGGTTCAAACGCCTCTACATGATAACAGGCGCACACACAGACAGTGCAAATAAGAGTGTTACGCTCACAGACTCAGAATGGACGTGAACCCATAAGCACTGCACAAAAATAATCAGGTAAGAAGTCCACAAGATTTATTCCAGAAGAACAGCCAGGGGTCGGAACCAGGTGATCAGTCAGAGAAGGCAAACTTGAAGCAGACTCTCCTTAAGCTGCTTAAGTTGAGGTGGGATGGATGAGAAGAGACAAGGAAAGACGCAGGCGCACAGGTGCGGGGTTGATCTTTGTTATGGGGAATGGCCTTACAAAGCGTGGGTCCAGCTTTCTGGAATCAAGCCAGAGGGTTAAGTCCCACATGGAGAGCCAGACCTTCTGTCCCAGAGTGTAGACGGGAGCTGGGGTACGGCGAAGGTTGCTGATCTCCGATAGTGGTCGGAGGTGCATAGTATAGTGACACGGGCCAGCCGCCAGGTACGTTGGCACCGCTGGGTGAAGGTCTGAACAGATGTGACGCTGGCCTTATGTTCCTGCTTGGGAAACAGAGGAGACTGAAGAAAATTGAGGCCCCCTATCAGAGATAGAGCCCCCTTTCATTGAGCATGGCTTTGGATGTCTCTCTGGCTGTGGAAAAATTTAGGCAGCAGAATAAAGTGAGCACCCTTGGAGAACCTATCTACCACAGTGAGGACAGCAGTGTCACCTTCCAATGTGGGGAGTCCAGAGAGACGCGGTACCACGGATGATGGAGAATGGGCAGAGGATGGACCAGCTAGAGCTTGTCAGAGGTTCTTCTTCTATGAGCATACATGTGGCTACAAACTCCCAGGTGTCCCGATAAATGGATTCCCACCAGAAACATTGTCGGAGAAGGGAGAGAGTCCTGGCTACCCCTGGATGGCACACTAACCGGAAGAAGTGTCCCCACTGCAGAACCTGAGAGCGTGCGCAAAAAAAAGGCAATTATTTGTGCTGGGAGATGGGTAGTTAGAAAGAGTCTTTTACCTTCTGCTCCACCTCCCAGGTAACCACAGCCACTTAGCAGGATCGATCAGAATATCCTCTGACTGTGAAGGATGACCCTCAGCTTGGTAAAAGTGAGAAAGTCAGGTTTGGTGTTCTTTGATCCCGGGCGGTATGAAAGAGAAATGCCAAATCGATTTGCCTGTCTGGGACTCTGGTTGTATGGATGTATTCAAGGTTCTTGTGGTCAGTCCAGAAAATGAACAGTTTCTCTGCTCCCTCCAACCAATGTCTCCACTCTTCCAACACCATCTTGACTGCCAACAGCTTATGGTTCCCAATATCATAATTGCACTCTGCAGGGGATAACTTACGAGAGAAGAAGGGGCATGGGTAAAGTCTTTGGTTGACAGCAGCTTTCTGGGAGAGTACGGTCCCTGCAACTAAATATGAGGCATCTACCTCTACCACAAATTGATGGGAGGGGTCAGGCAGGTTGAGAATGGGTGTGGAGGTAAACCGTCTCTTTAACTCACCAAAGGCCTTGTCTGCCGCAGGAAAAGAGAACTTGGGGAGGTCCAGGCAGTGAGTGGTGCCGCCACCAGGCAATTGTACCGGATGAACGTTCTGTAGTTCGTGAAGCCTAAGAACTGCTGCAACTTCTTCCTAGAGGCCCATACCGGTCAGTTGCCGACCGGCTGAACCTTGGCTGAGTCCATCTGCACGTTTCCTTCCGCCACCACAAAGCCCAAGAAGAAGACCTTGAGCACATTGAATTTGCACTTCTCAGCCTTAACAAACAGCTTGTTCTCCAAAAGCCTAGTGAACACACTTGACATGGCGGACATGCTCCTGCTCAGATCTGGAGTAGATTATGATTTCATCCAGGTAGATGAAAACAAATTCATTAATAAAGCCCATGAGAACATCCTTCACCATGGCCTGGAAAAGACTTCAAGAGTGTTGGTGAGACCAAAGTGCATGACCAGGTACTCATAATGTCCCCTAGGAGTGTTGAGGGCCGTTTTCCATTCGTCTCCCTCCTCCTCCCTCCCTCCTTCCCACCTCCTCGCCCCCTGCAGGAGTTTGAAAGCAGAAGATGTAAGTGGAAGGGGGTACCTGTTCTTCACTGATATATTGATGTAGGGGATGGTAGCTCAGGAGGTAGAGCTGGTCATCTAGTAATCTAAAGGTTGCTGGCTCCTCCCAGGCTCTTCCTAGCATGCTGTAGTGTCCTTGAGCAAGACACTTAGCCCCTAATTGCTCCTGATGGCTGCATTCGTCGGTGTTTGAATAATTGTAAGTCGCTTTGGATAAAAGTGTCTGCTAAATGTAATGTGTAAAATATTGTTCAGACCACGGTAGTCGATGCAGGGTCGCAGTGAATTGTCCTTCTTCCCCACAAAGAAAAAGCCTGCTCCGGCTGGAGATGAAGAGGGCCAAATAATACAGTCTTTGACATAAGTCTCTGGGATGGACAGGGAGTATAGTCCGCTCCACTCTGGAGCATAGAACCAGGAAGAAGCTCAGTACTGCAGTCGTAGTGCCAATGAGGTGGAAGTGAGGTGGCCTGAGCTTTGTTGAACACCCCCTTCAGTGGCAAGCACTCAGGAGGTACCCTAGAGAGGTCAGGAAATTTTGGGTGAGGAGGAGAACTAGGTACAGTATACAGAACAGATCTGAGGCATACTGAGAACAATATGCAATATGAACTCCATTGTAAACTGGAACCCTTTCATCAGTCAATCTGTGGATGATTTGTCAGGAGAATCATCATTATGTGTTGAAGGGAATCTATCAGGTGGAATGAAAGAGTTCATGAGGGTTACCTGATATGCCAAGATGTACAGGAACAGTACGATGAGTGACATAGCAGAAAAGGTGCGCGTCGAGAACTTTGGCATCGATGGGTTTCAACAGAGGCAGCCTGGGAAAGCCCAGTTGCTCTGCCACGAGGGAGTCCAAAAAATTAGCATCATCTCCAGAGACAATGAGAACCGACACCGATGAGACGGCTCGGCCAATACCAGTGGCGCAAAGAGCAGGGGATGAGGGGGTCTTTCAGAGTTGATTTCAAGGCTCACCAACACGCTCTTGTTGACTTATGAGCCCCTCCAGTTGGACACGTAATGGCCCCCCTGGCTACAGTACAGTACACAGTACAGACAGATCAGGCAGAGGTTCGGACAGGAATCAGGAAATAGTTGCGGTAAAGATCAGCATAATGCAAGAGACAATCTAGCTGAGAACAAAGGGAAGTGGACTAGTATTTATACAGAGGGACTGACAAAGGAATGAGCTGCAGGCAGGAGAAACCAGGTGAAGACATAGGAGTGACAGCAAAGAAAAAGGCAGTGGGCAGATCTAAAATTACATGGAGGTTAGTGACATGGCATGAGGAAATGACCAGTTGAATATAAAACATCAAAACAAATATAAATACAGGGAGATCAGGGAGGATTCATGACAAAGAGCATCTTAAGTGGAAAGACAAGACAGCAATGCAGACCAAGACGGACAAATGTATACAAAGATCTCATTTTCTGTATCGGTTCTGTCTATATAGGTTTTTATTAATTCTGGGGCAGAAACCTATGTGAATGTTCTTTTTTTCTCTGTACTATCCGCTACATGCTGCCTAGTTGTTCCACCTTGGACATCCAACATCTGTGAAGTATCATTATTCAAGCCTTTTCAGAGGGGGGAAGAAAAATACATTCCGTTTCTTTAGTCGCTGTGTTCACTTTGGTTCGCCATCATTGACGCTTGCAGTTAGAAATAGCAAGTAACTTTGCCAAGAATGGTTCTTGTCTATAACCAGTTGCCAAATAGCGATTGACGTAGGAATCCATCAATCTGCGCTTGGCAAACTAGCACTACGCGCTAGTTCCTCCGACAAACTACTCCATGCCAAGCTGAAAATAACAGCGTTTCATAACTTGCACCACTAGGAAAAGGGCTAAAAGATGTCATTGTTGGACAAGTAATACTACATACACTACCTTCATCATCTGGAAGACAAGGTTATTTGGCTGGATTCTACACTAATTAAGAAAGGCGGGACGTGCCGTAATTTGGCAAAGGGTCAATTATAACTGCAGTCCCATTTTCCATTTGGAGAATGTAGGTGGGGGAGCAAGCAGGGGTGTGAAACTGGCTGTAGGTGGCCTTTATACGCCTGGGTGGTGCTTCCACTCATCTGGGCTGATCTTATGCTAATCGCCATTGACTTTTGATGTGTGAAGATACATGATTTCAAAGGGAGCTTTTTCCTCGGGAGGTTTTAGGCGCGGATTTCCTGCTTTTATGTGTCCTTATTTATAAGTGATCATCAAAGGAGAGGGCTCACAACTGGAGGTCGAGGATTCATCGTGGCAAACCTAAATGGATGCATTGGCACTTCTGCTTCTGAACAAAAGCTATGAGCCGTCCCGCATTTTGAACAATATCGGAGTCCTATGGGAATTCTTAAGTATTTGTTCGAAAGGGTACAACTGGTGTCCTGTCTAGCGTGGCCTTTACTTCCAATCGGACCGGCTTCCAATTTGGCCGACATGTCAACAATATGTTGTTGAAAGTACCATGAAAAAGGTTGTCCTGGGTCTAATTGTCTGGAATGTGGGCTTTGTACGCTTCATTGGTGGTGTCCAGAAAATCTGTAAATTCTTCCATGTATTCTTTGTTTTATCAGCCTAATTGTATTACAGCATCATAGTGGCTCCAACTGCAAAGAGCTTTGACCCTTCTGCTGCAGAATATTAATTAGTTACACTCAAAGTCCGGTTCTTAACAAAACCGTGTCCCTTCCCTAGGGTAATATTTGTTTAGTCCGTAGTTACATGTTCCGTAGCCTTCCAAGGTTATTCTTTGGAGGTTGGCAGGGCGCCAGATAATTCAGCATTCCCCTCTGTTTCCCAAACTTTTTGATGGATGATGCTACTCCTAGGGAGGGTGGTGGCTGTCTACCCCCCGAGGCAAGGATAACTGATGGGAGGCGGGTGCTCTCACTCAATACCGGCTGCCCTTGATTAGTATGTCTATCGATTCCATATCAGTGATTATGTAAAAGACGTACCCCCGTGATTCACAGTGATGAATGCGCCCCTGTGCATCCAATATCTGAATGGCAGCAGCAGGCCACCGCTGAAAACGACTGTGCATCAGAATGTACAAAAATAGGATTACCCTCTAAAACACAAAGGCCTGGTCACCCCGATGTCGTTGGATTGTCAGTAAAAATCCAGGAAAGAAAGAGAACGCTTTAGAATCTGGGGGTTTTTTTTGCTCCTTTCAAACGCAGCACGCCTCAAAGCAAGTTGTGTTCCACCAGGGAGTTCAGTTCCAGTTGACTGTCAGAGTGTGTCTTCTGTGTCAGACATGCTCATATTTTGCCAAGTACTGGGTTGGAAATCTCTCCACCAGAGCAGGCTTTAAGGCCTTGGGGCATGAATACCTAATTTAAATGCAAATAAATCCTCTATGCTCCTTTTAGACGTTGTGATAATGCGTGGTGAGTATATTGACTCGGTTAATGAGGTGTAAATAGCTAATGGGTGTACTCTAGCTTTCTATCTGTGGTACACTATCAAGATATGGCGCAGGAGGAGCCTCAATAGTCTAGCGTAGCAGGCTCCAACTTCGCCATTCATCCCTCTATGTTTGGAGGCATGAGGATTAGTGAAATAATGCAGTCAGACCATAAGTACATAATGGGAAATGCAGCAAATGGCTTCAGTCTGGGTCTTCACGCACACAAGTGCACGGAATGGGAAGACAGAGTGTGGGTATCCTTAAGGAGTCACAGGTTGTAATGAATCACATGGTTATGGTGGACAGGCTTGGGGAAGTATGATAAGTTGCACTGGCATTTGGAGCGCTCGTATGTCTGGGAAGTGATCATCAGGGCTAATCTGGATCATTGTTTGTAATGTCAGCCCAGGTTAACTGTAATTGATGCTAATGGCTTTGGATGGGGCATCACATTTACTTGTGCTGAGGACATTAATCTTCGTCAAGCGGGCTTCCATTTTGAACATTTGCGCCGGAGGTACTGTCAAAGCGGAACTTAACAAAAGAAAAAATATTGTTACCGATTTTGGACGATTTTGGAAGGTATCGTTAAAGGAGAAGCTTAAACCTAAGCCTTATTTTTCCACCACTCAGGGTCAAACCTGAGAGATTGGCATCAGAATCGTAAAATGATAAATTATAGAGAGAATAGCCACAATGGGGCAATCTCCACCACGCTCTTTAGTGACTGTTATTGCACCATCGCAGTTAAAATAAGATAAGTTATCTCCTGAGGGAAACTCAGTCGTTACAGGAGCAAAAACGGTGTAGTCGAGAGGGAGACCAAAATTAGAATGAGATAAAAAATACACACTCTTATACACATTTGCACACATTTTACTTCACTTCCACTTTTACTTCATTCTTTTGTTCGTCAAAGTGAACTTGTGCACAGCTGTGGGTTCTCAGACCCCCTTTCCAAAGTCCCCCTCTGTCTGCGGGCGGTTCTGAAGCCCTTTTTGGTCGTACCCTATTGTAAATTATACTTTTCATTGCTGTCCTCGGGCCTTCAGAGCAACAATGCTCCTTTTGCTCCCCTCCTGGCTATTGAGGTCTGGCGGACGAACGGCGGACCACAGAAAAGAGTGTCCACCACGAGAACTGCTTTTCGAGTGTATCGGGACAGGGGATAATCAATGGCCTTAGTAGTGAAGTCTCCATCGCCCCTCCACTTATCACAACGGCTTTAATCTCAAACATAAAAAAATAAAAAAGCCCAAAGACTTTTGGGAAAAAATTTAGTACCTTAGATGTCTCTTTCTTTTTTGGCTGGCTTTATTCCGCGGCCACATATTTTTTAGGGAGGCTTTAATCTACCCTTCTATCGGGGGCCCAGATGAAAGAAGGGAGACCACTCCAAAGCCATTTCTTGGCCATTTTGTGTGCTTGCCAGGACCGCGGCGACTTAGAAGTCTATACCGATACATTTGTTTGGTGTCTAGTTTAACAGCCCACTTAATTCCAAACTGTCATCCAATACGGGAGATTGGAGTTGGAGTAAACATTTTTTCATTTTCACATCTGTTTGACAATAACTAGAATTAGAATAACTAGAAGGAAACTAAAAATCACAGCAGGTTTGTCATGGCGTTTATGGATCACAGACATTTGCTCAATTCTTAAGCACAAACAAAAAGCAAGGTTTTCCTTTTTGTCCTTGTGAAGCAGTTGGAAAAAAAACACGCAGGAGATGAGTAGATAAATATGTTTGTCATGTACCCGTCTTGTCTGTCAATTCATTTCTTTTTGGATAATGTAGAATTTTAACTTGAATTTTTTATCTATCGTTTTCAAAGTTACTTAATTTGCCAATTCCACGATAAAGCAATGGTGATCCTGACTTTTCAAATGGAATTGGCTCAAAGGAAGTTTCAATATAAGCCTGAATGTTATTTTGAAAAAGACAACAGTTTATTATGTGACAACATTAGGGTGAATATACAATATCACAATATAAAAAGGAATCCCGAAGTCTGCTGCATTGAATATTAGATGGATAAAAATTCAAGTTAAAATTCTAAATTATACATAAATAACAATTTCCAAACAGCAATGAATTGACAGACAAGACGGGTACAAGATAAACGTGTTAATCACTCATCTCCTGCGTCTTTCCCCACTGCTTCACAAAGACAAAAAGGAAAACCTTGCTTTATGTTTGTGCTTCAGAATGATTGAGCAAATGACTGTGATCCATAACGCCATGACAAACCCGCTGTGATTTTTAGTGCGCAAGTTGTTTTCCTTCAAGTTATTCTAGTTTTAGTTATTGTCCACCAGATGTAAAAATGAAAGAAGGTTTACTCCAACTCCAATCTCACGTATTGAAGGAGAGTTTGGAATTAAGTGGGCTGTTAAACTAGACACCAAACAAATGTGTCGGTATAGACTTCCAAGTCGCCGGGTTATAACTTGATTTGAGACAGCATGGTCCATTAGAAGTTAAAATGAATAATGGAAAAAAAAACTTGAAACGAACAAAAGATAAACAAAACACAGCCATCATATGTTTTTACCCCAAGACAGAGCAATCTTGTGTTCAATAGATATATCAATATATTGAGATGACAATTATTATGTTATATTATATTGTATTGTATTATATTGTATTGCATTATAGTAGGTTACATTAGATTACATTAAATAAGATGTTTGTTTTTTGCTCCTGTGGGGGGGAAATAAATTATTTTGAGGCACCGAAATGAGGAAACATTTAAAAAGTAAGATATTGGTTGAATGTTCATTATTTATAGACAAAGTTGAGGAAAAAAGATGAAAACACCCATGACAGATAAAAAGATATATTTCCCAAACTGACAAAAAAAGAGTTTTAACAACACTGTGGTATGCATTATATTGACCCTCAAGTTCCAAAACTGCTATGAATCTGGAGGAAACATTAGCAGTTTCTTTCTCAATAGGGTTTAAGAGTCTCATACAGCGATTATTCAAACTGTTTTCACAGGCTAAGGGCAGATTTATGTTTTAAGAAATAATTAAAGGCTGCTTTCTTAATAGACTTGTACCGTGGCCAATATGACATATATTAACTGACCTTAAACTCCTTGTTATAAATCACCGAGCCCAATAATTTTTATATTTAGGGCGGCTGGAGGAGCCGAACTAATCAGTGATCTCATTTATGGAGCGGTGATGCCCAGAGAGCAGCTCACACCTTGCATGGCTGCGTCTTGTGACATGACAATGTGCAGCGTATCAAAGTCCAAGGTTAATGCCAGCTAATTATTCCATTTCAAACATTAGGCGGCGATAAGTCACACTCCTTGTAGTCACACTCATGCTCTTTTTAATCACATTGTCGTCCCATGATTCCTATGGAATATTTGCCAATAATTCATCTTTTTTTAGGTCATATTTATGTATTTGTTTGTTGATTTTTAGGTTTATACATATTTACTATATATACGCTTAATGTATACAGGTACTCCTCACAACCTACCTGTTTAACGACCGTTCAGACTTACGACCAGCTCTCTGACCAGTCTGTATTGTACACTGCGTACAATGCTGAGGCGTGCTTGCTGCGTGCGCGGTGTCTCAGCGTCAAGCATCTCATTGTGCATCGCCCTTTATACACTGTATATCTTCTAGTAAATTTGGTGGTATATTGTGTATCGCCAATATTTCCAGCGAATTCTTATTTTTATTTTACGTATGTATGCATCTATCTATCTATCTATCTATCTATCTATCTATCTATCTATCTATCTATCTATCTATCTATCTATCTATCTATCTATCTATCTATCTATCTATCTATCTATCTATCTATCTATCTATCTATCTATCTATCTATCTATCTATCTATCTATCTATCTATCTATCTATCTATCTATTTTTAACAATCCTTGAGAGCTCCAGTTTTTCTTTCCCATATATGGGCATTCTCATAGCATCCGAGACCATTCCATTTCGCCCTAACCAGCAGCGAATCGAAGAAGCATTTCATTTTCAGCTGGTGTCTCTCCTTCCTAACTTATTCCTGTTTACCCTGTTACTACTTTCAAATATGTTCACAGCGTTTTATCAAATCTTATCGCCGCCTGGCAGCTCTTAGACCTGAACAGTTCAAAGTGGGGGGGTCATATTCATCCACCTCCCACCCCCGCACACAGGGTGTAGGAGTGTTTGTGCACACTCGGCTATGAAGCCTTCCACTGTGATCTTTGAATTACCTTTGCAAGAGATTCACAAGGTTGATATAAGTGCAGGGAAATGGCTCCACGCGTGTTATTGTTTCCATCAGCTGTCAAATGGAAATTAGTTTGTGTTAAAAGATAATTCTGGTTTCCAAACCGCACACTATAGGACCGGCTGTGTGTAGTGTTTGCCGGTGGTGGCCGTGATGAATGAATGGAAACCTGATAACCACTGAAGCTATTAAATTCCCTCATGTGTGACCCGGTGCGGCAAAAACGCTGTCTGCATTCCAGAGGAGCTGCAGATTGCTGTTAATTTGTTTTTTTATTTCTTTCTCTTCTCTCATTAGTATGTCGCTATTAGGTTTTCCGAATCGCGACGCATTGAGCTCAATTCATTATTTGCATCACGTTTGTTTTTGTTCTGCGATAAAGTTTCCTTCTTATGGGTCTGTACGACAATAAACAAATAATCAGCTTTGTTCGGGTACAATGTTTCCTTTGTCCCATCAGAATACAATAGATAGTTTTAGCTCCTAACCGAAATAGGGGTAAAAATCTTAAGCAGTCTCAATAAAAAATGCCTGTTTTACTTCTTTGACTGAGACTCATATTCTGTTTTCTGGTATTCTGTCATTACCTATAATACATATTTATTGCCCTCTGTAAAATATGTTGTTGTCCATTTTTTCAGGTTCTGTTAAAAACCCATTATGGTGAAACCCCTGAAGTGCTCGCAGTGCCTAACAAAGCATGTCGCAAAATATTACGTGGATGAACATTTCCCCATGCTCTCAAAATAACTTTGTCATTTAAGAAGTCATACAAATTTAACAAATAACAGAAATAATATTACACGGTAACATTATTGGAAGGTTTCACGAAGAAAACCAGCAGCTATGCAACCGGGTTAGTCATGACACAACAACAACATCCCCATCGTCAGCTTTTTGCTTTTTCCTCATTTTGCCACTGTTATAAGGATTTGATATGTCAATGTTTTGATTTACTTTTGTACAAGGTATGTGTGCTTTGCTTTTCTTAATCAGACTAGTTCATGTCTTAAAAAAGACATGAACTAGTCACTTTCTGTGCCATAATATGAAGAGGAGAAAGGCAACATGTCTCGACCATCAGATAAAGGGAACTTCAACAGATGATCTGTCTCAACAAAAGAGCCCTCATCAGCAGGACCATGCGGAAGCGTCGTGACGTCTGCTGACCGACATCTCAATGACTCGTCAGTTTCGCCACTCCTAGAAAACTGTATAAAAAAACTCAGATCTCTAGTAAGAATTGAGCACTTGCTCTGTGGCACTCTGTTGTGTTGTGACACTGTGACACTAATCTTGTACAAGAGGAACTGCTCCTCTTGTACAAGATTAAATACTTTATTAACATAAAGTATATGTCTCTGATTTCCTTTGTAACGATTAGTCCGTCCACGAACAAAGTTTATAACAATTAACATTTTACAGCTACCCTGAATCAAGTCACTTTTTTATAAACATGCAGTGGTTTAACAAATATCTTACACTAATGTCATACGATAAGAAAGGTGGAATCAAAGATGTAGTAAAAAGTAGGCTATGGCCTAACTCCACTTCTACAACCCAACCCCTCTTCTGTGGATTAACCCCGCTACTACGGTCTAACCAGCTTCATTGACTTCTATGGTATAACCCTGCCCCTACGGCCTAACCCCTCTTCTATGGCCTAATCCTTCTTCTATGGACTAACCCCCTTTTTATGGCCTAACCCCTCTTCTATGGCTTCTATTCCAATCCTACCGCCATCACTGGTTACTGGGGGAGCACCTGGGGGAGCACCTGGGGGAGCGCTGGGAACCTGTTTAGAGGACATATCAAGGAGAACCAGTTAAGAACCATTTTACCTCTCGCTGGTAACAGTGTCCGCCCGAATCTCGGGTATTGGCGGCAAACAAACGTTCACGGGGGCTTGTGTTTTTCGCCAGAGGCAAAGCTGAAGCCTGTTTGCCAACCCAATTGCCTCAATTCTTACGAGAGAGAGATTTTCTTTCTTTAATATGCTGGATGTTCCTCGCCGGAGCTGCTTAAGTTGTTTACGCGCGCGTGTCCATGACGGTGCAGGAACAATTGATTAAGCTGATTGTAGTATTTTTATTTTTATTTTTCCAGACCTGGAAAACTTCAAGACGCACAGGAGAAGCTCCGTCTCGGTTCGGGAAGGACAAGGGGTGGTCCTGCTGTGTGGGCCGCCTCCACACTCTGGAGGTAAGCTGCTTTTTATCTCTGCACAATGTATTTTTAATGCAGTTTACCCCTTTAAAAAAATAAAACCTCTCTAATGTCTATTTTCGGCTTGAAAACTTTGGAAGTTGCTGACCCCCCATTTCCCCAAAAAGTAGCATGTAACTGAGTAATATTTCCTGCCACTTGTGGGTGTTTTTGTACCTGATACTTTGTTGAGGGGTGCATCTTTATGTCCTAGCTGGGGCTAAGACATGCTGGTGCTTTATAGTGCAGAACCAGTTGTTTTTGTGTACTCTACACCGGTGGAAACCAAAAGACGGTGTCTAAACTGTATGCTTACTTTAACATGGAACACAATGTGTGAAATGCTGTGTCGAGATGTTTCTAGACGGTTTCTACAATATTATAGATTATGAGAAGTGTTACCATTGAAAGAAAACTTGAGAAAGGGTATTTTTTAACTTGAACCTTATTTTTCATAATTTGGGAGTCACCCCAAGTGATTAGAATCAGAATCTTTTTAAGTGATCCAGTACGGAGAAAATAGCTTTAGCCGACTGCCACTCAATGGGGTGATCGCAACCACGTTCTTCGGCCATGATTGTAGGCTGAAGCTATTGCTTTTGGTATTGACTTTATATGATCCAAAAATAAGGCTTAGGTTGAAAAAATAGTTTTCCTTTAAGGTGCATGCAAACACCCAGCAAGGGACATTGTAATGAACTATGATTTCAATTTCACTGATAACATAAGTTACCTAGCAAAACATGTCCACCGATTTCTGTTGCTATCAGATTCCCTTTGACACATTGATCCAATCCATTGTAATTCATTTTCATGAACACACTAAAGGCTGTATCTATTATTACTTAATAAGGAATTTTCTGGAACGGCAGGGTTAAAGCCGATTAGTGTACCTCTGTAGAGAATGGCTGTGGCATTTGCAGGCGGTGAAGGGATGGGGGGAGAAATTTGGGAATAGTTGCGTGTCAATAAGTGTCAATATGTTCACAAATTAAAAAGGCTTTTTTGAGGACTCCTTTTGATCTCTTTTCTGTAATTGGAAGCTTTGGTAGAAATATGCACCTTTATCATTACAGCTCAGTGAAGCTTAGTTTCATTTTCAAAAGACAAATTTCAAAGGTCGTCCTGGTCATCTTAATAGATAATTCATTTTCTGTTTTCCAACACAGACTGCAGGCACATGTCATGTTCCTCTGTAAATTCTTTTTTAGTTTGTGGAGGTTTTCTCCTTGCGCTTCCATTCATCGCAGCAGATGTCTGAATTAATAGCCTCCTCCTTTTGTGAAAAAAATGTTAAATGCAACACCTGCTTTAATTACCTGTCCTTCGTTGCTCCACAACCGCCCTAAAAAGAAAGTACCGGTCAGAGTGGGTCGTAATAGCCGCAACACTAACTCTGCAACTGGTTCATGTCAAGGTTGATGGCGATCTGATATTGTGGACTTATTTACTCTATCAACTCCTATCAAGCTATCCTAGCCATCCAACTCCCATCCTATCAAGCTGTTTGTCTCCGGGCTGAGCGTCAGCAGATGCTGAGGCAGTCCCTTCTGTTCTATATTTATTTATTTTTTGTCTCCATTATTTGTCGTGGTAATCCAATTTGGTGTCTGTTAAAGAGTGACGCGGCCTAATTTCAACATGACAAGCATCTTCTGGCACAGGAAAAAGCCATCCCTGGGTGGGCAGGGGCTGCCATTACAGGTACACACTCAGCCCATACGAGACCTATAGGCTGTCAATTCGAAAGGTATTCCAGGGAGTCTGTCTGTCAGTCCGTCCGCAAGTTTTTCTGAAGGCTCCTTTCAAACAAAGTGCTTTCAATGACACTGAATTCCTTCAAATTCTACAAGACAGTGTTTATTTTTAAGTTTATGTGCATATGTTCTGTCCCTGCTGTGCATACTGTACATTATTATACCACTGTCAACACTCTGTACCGACATACATACATACATACATACATACATACATACATACATACATACATACATATTCATACTTATACATACATATATAATTTATCTTGGCTTATATACGTATATAATTTGTTTGCACATAATAATTGCCTCTTGTTTATATATATATATATTTTTTTTTTTCCATTTAAAATTATTTGCTTTCCATTTCTTTGTTTTGAACATCACCTTATCATTTCATTGCACCGTACTTCTATGACTGTATGTCACAACTAGAAATCTTGAAAAAAGAAATGTCTCAAACAGCAGCATCTATCAGAATCCGAGGCCACACTCGTGTCAGAGCGGGGCCCCGAAAAACAACTAATTCACATCCAACTCAGGTTTGAAATGAATGGAGGAAAAAAGAAAAGAGAAAACGGCACACACAATAGGTAGGTATCTAACAGGGTTTTCCTAGAAATAGGAATGAGCCACACAGGCATCAGAAATGTCGTCCATGCATTCGACCCCTTGTTTGGCAAAATAAGAAGCCATCAGCTAAAAGCTAGGATTATGTTTGTTATTTTCTTTGTAGTACTTGACATGTTTCCGTGATTCCGTCAGATACAATTGTCCCTATAATTTGCCAGACGTTTCTTAATGGTTTCTCTTCTCTTCTGTTTGCTGCCAGCGTTAAGCTCCTCTACAGAAGACACACTTTTCATTAAATGCAGAGGATAAGCGCTTGCATTGTAACGGCCACAAAGTAGTGGTAAAACCAAATAATCAAAAAAAAAAAAAACGGTTTTGATGACAGGTTATATCTAATGCTATTATGTGCAATAATGCCATCAAAACCTGTTGCCCCGTATCATGTCCTTGAAAAGCTCGCAAATTTCCTCGCCTTTCAAATTACAACAAAAACATTGTATCGTTTGATGTAGCATCGCTTTGCTCTGAAGCGCTACGTCGAAAGAGGCTGTAGCAAAACAGTTACACGGTTGTCCATAACATGTACCTTTACAGTATGTACAATATTACACACTGCTGTATTTGATCCCTTTGATCGTAAACTCACACCTTTGCAACGTCTCCCGCCGCGTCACTCCCAGTTACATGAGAGTTAAGAACCGGTCTGCCCCACCTGAGGCACCGACCTCAGCGAGACCTTATTCCGTCTAAATCTAATTTCCAGCGCGGCCGCTGGAAATGTCTTCCTGCACATCCCCGGTCAGAACCTGGCCCCCGTTTAAACGGGGCCCAAAATAAGGGTTTTACAGTTGAGGAGCATTGGTGCAGAAGTACGGAGCGGTTACATGCAGCCGTGGAAAGATGTTGTCTCTAAATTGGATATGTTTGGCAAAACTCCCACGTTATCCAGTCCAAATATTGAAATCATACGTTCACTTTGATTAAATTTACTTCCATATCACCTTCCCACGTTGCAGTGGATAGATCAAGAAAAAGAGTCCAATAGACCTTTGGTACCATGTTATCTAGACTTGGGTAGGATGAAATAATGAGCAAGAGCAATTTTTGAAGCCTGGTAGATTACATCTTTTGAAACTAACGTAGGAATTAGTAGAATTAGGGACTTGTACTTATTCTCACGACCAACAACACCAACATTTTGCGGCAGCTTTTCTCAAAACATAATAATACAAAAATAAATACTAAATCTATCACAGAAACAACTGGAAATATTTTAGTACTCATCTTTTTTCATTTCCTAAACATAAATAACCTTGGGCTCTGGGCTCAACATTATAAAATTTTGCATTTTATGCTAAAAGTTATAAATCAGTTGGTTGAATTTGCATTCATTATTGCCAAAATTACCAATTTCCTGGCTAATTTGTGCATGCGAGTGGCTTTTAATATTGATTTTTATATGAAAAGGTTTGTGTATATCTATGGAAAGCTACCAAATACATGCCAAAAGTATGTGTTGAATGTCAGTTGGTTTTTTTTCACTGAACATGGGGATGTTGTCTTATGTACATTTATGTGCATTAATAAATACATTATAATACATACATTCATAAAGCATCACCAAATCCTGGATATAAACATTAGAGATGATATCTGCTTTAAATCCCTGAGAAAGTCTGCTTCATGCACTTTGAAGAGCCACACTTTGACACATCCATTGGTATTTCTGGGCCATGCTCAATATTTAGATGTTTGTGGGTTATTTACATATATATATATATATATATATATATATATATATATATATACTTTTTTTTTTTTTACACGCCCAGGCTTACTGTTCTCTTAATCTGATTAGCAGATGACACATTTTATAGCTCCGTGCGTAATATGCTTTCCAAATCCCAAATTCAGACATGTGGTCCTCATCCCCCGTCTGTCTGGCCTTCAGTCATTCTGAAGGAAATATCCCGTTGTATTGCAAGTCATTTACTCTTCTTTTTCTCAGAGTTTTGGAACAACAAAGCTGAATTGTCTTTGGTGACTAATAAACTAGCGGCGTAAAATGGGCTACGTTTCCAAGGGAGTACGCGCTCCGGTTGACAGGAATGTTTACACATTTTTTGTCTCTTGCGACAAATTTGTATCCGATAGTACGACCAAAAGTGATTTAATCGGACTTAAAACTAAGTAAATAAAGGTACGTATATATATAATAATGACATTTTTAAGATTAACTTTAGAAGTCACCATTATTGGCAAATAATAAACTAAACAGTTCCATAAACTAAACTGTATATATGTATAAAGTGGGTGTATTCATATATATATATATATATATACGCATATATACACACCCGTATTTGTATATACTGTATGTTTATATACTATATATATATATATATATATATATATATATATATATATATATATATATATATATATATATTCATTAATTGCGTGTATAATTTTGTTTCGCACTTTGCAAACACCATATAAAGATGTTTTAAACATCTTTTAAAACATCAATTTTTTTTCATTTATTTAAAATAGTAGATGTCCAGCTGAGCAAACTACTCGCTGTTGGACTTGAAAAAAATAATGAGCTCTCTCATTTTCCACAACATATTTAGTGATGCGAAACCAGGACGCAGGTCATCCGAGGGGGGTCAGGGGGGTAGGATCTGACAGCCTGATGCGTTTTCGCATTCAGTGTAAAATCCCACTTTAGCTTTCCTGCCACACGCCGCGATCTCTCAGTTCACACTCACACTGTTTGGCTATTGTTTTTGATTTCTGTGTGTGTGTGTGTGTGTGTGTGTGTGTGTGTGTGTGTGTGTGTGTGCCTGTGTGTGTGTGTGCGTGCACCTGCGTGTATGCGTGTGTGTCTGTCTTTGATTGTGGGCGAGCGAGAGAACAGG
Source organism: Zeus faber (assembly GCF_960531495.2). NCBI lineage: Eukaryota > Metazoa > Chordata > Actinopteri > Zeiformes > Zeidae > Zeus > Zeus faber. Next base: position 7,474,734 of record NC_137192.1, read on the forward strand.
TGAGGAGAGTCGAAAATGAGTCCAAACAATGTGCCTTTGCAACTCCCCCCGATCCGAGTTTGAGCGAGAGAGATGGATTTTGCCATCCATGTGCAAGCGTCCAATATATAGCCAGCCAGCCGCTGTGTGTGTGTGTGTGTGTGTGTGTGTGTGTGTGTGTGTGTGTGTGTGTCTGTGTGTGTGTGTGTGTGTGTGTCTGTGTGTCTGTGTGTCTGTGTGTCTGTGTGTGTGTGTGTGTGTGTGTGTGTGTGTGTGTGTGTGTGTGTGTGTGTGTGTGTGTGTATGCGTCTTCACCTCCGGCCCCTGCAGTCACACATCACGTCCCCAGGCTCCCTGGAGCCGCTACATAAACACCAAATCCCTCAACACCACTGTTTTTTTTTTTTTTTCTCGGTTTTTCTTTTTTAACAATCGTCAGGGAAAACATGACAGCTTCGTCCACTGCCGACCGACGAGATGATGCGCTCGCCCGTTCAGCTTAGCGACATTTTGAACCCCAGGGGTCCATCTTGTGGGGATGTATGCCCGGTAGCCGGCTGGTTTTAACAACTGTGTTTACTGTGATTAGAGCAAGATTAAGACGTGTCGTCACCAAATGAGCACTTTAGATAGATAGATAGATAGATAGATAGATAGATAGACAGACAGACAGACAGACAGACAGACAGACAGACAGACAGACAGACAGACAGGTAGATAGATCGACAGACAGACCGACGGACAGGTAGGTGGATAGATAGGTAGATACTGTAGATAGATAGATGGATGGATAAATAGATAGACACTATCGTATAATATGTCCGTTTGATATGGATTCGGATTCTTGCTATCTTAGATAATTAATTAATCTTTAATTTAAATGTATGAATTCATATTTGTTATGTTAAATGTATACATACATTTCCAAATGTATTTTAATAGTGACCAATGTTAAGATAAAATTAGATTTTATTCATCTCTGTGGGGAATCGAAGGTTTCACAGCTGGGGAAAAAAAAACAGTGCAAGTACGAAGTAAGAAGGGGATATAAATAAAATATATAATAAAGATATAAGAGAAGATATGTACACATCCATCCACAGAGTGCACATGGAGTAGCACAATGATATTATATATGGTAAGTATTTTATGATGTCTGTAAAGTATATATATATATATATATATATATATAATGTCCATATTGTGTAATTAAAGTTGCTAAGTGACGGGACCCCAGAAGTCATCGGTAGGGGGGTGGGGTTTTGGGGGGGTTGTTACGGCAACTGGCGGCTTGTTGTTAGCTCATCCCAGGTGTGACGAGAGACTGCTGGGGTCCCTCCCTCTGGTGTTTGTTTGTCGATGGGATGATGCAAGGCGGAGTGGGCGATGTATCACCGCCTGACGCCGCGGGGACTTGGTGTGTTGCAATCCTGGCAATCTCGGAGGACTGTTTTAGTGATGCCTCTGAACTGCTCCCTCTCTCTCTCTCCCTCTCCGTCTCTCTCTCTCTCTCTCTCTCTCTCTCCCCATCTCTCTGTGTGTTGTCTATTTATAATCTACACTTGATCCTGGACATAACAAGATGCACGGACAAAAATCTATTGGTTTAAGACTTTTTTTTTCTGTCTTTTTCGAGCATATTTGTTTATCACTAAAGGCAACTGCTGCTTTTTTTCGGAGCACTAATCTGTTTTATTTTCCTTCAATGAATAACAGCACCAAATGTGATATTATATCAAGAGCTGGACCAATTGCATTTGATTCCTGATCACACCAATGAACGTCGCACTTTGCGGAACATTCTTTTAATATCCGATAAGATTCCTGCCGATTTGATCTCCCATTTGTACAGCGCATCATCAGAGTATCAAACGCATTGTGCAGACCACACCATATCGGTGCAACGGGAAACAACAGACGCCAAAGGCAAATTAAATAACAGACAGGGATTATTTAGAAATTGACAGCCCTCCAGCAGTGGCCAAGCTCAGCGGGAACGCCAGCCACCGTCAAATAAAGAGCTCACCTTAATTTAATTTAAGGACCAACTCCATGATCTGCTCCATAACCTACTTGGAGGCTCCAAGCTGCCTTCAGGTAGGAAAGTTCTAAGAGTGTGAGGTGCGTGAACCTATGATGGACTTTTACACTAAGGGTTCTCAACCTCACTTTCGCCCATGACCCTGTTTTTGAGGTCCCCAAATCCTCTAGACAACAACAATTATAGTGTGAGAAACGCCGGTACCACATTTTTGATGCACTACAATTCACATTTAGGCTGATAAGCAACTGATCGAGGCTCAATAAGTATCTTGAGCCTAAATAGGAACTTTCTTTGTGCTTCCTGCTCTGTACTGTGCTTTTAGAACGGTGCGGCCAAAGTGCCGATATTTGCATGTTATGAAAATGATTTGTCTGAATAGGCTGTTTTTATCACACGCATGGAGGGAGATCCATGTGTATTATATGCATTATATAGAAATAATTATATATTTCAAACCCATTTCACAATTTTTTTCAATCAAAAATAACATAAATTAAATATTGTTTGGGGACACTTCCTTAACGTTGTGTGCATATCAAACCATATTGCTTATCAAATTCTGCCAGACACAGAGCCAGATACAGATCGAGAACTAGAACCAGACCCAGATCCCAATCCAGATCCAAACCCAGACCCAGACCCCAGACACAAACTAAGATCCAAACGTTAAAGAGATGGAGTAGAATACACACAACTCCAAATTAAGGGGCCTGTGGAATGGCAGCCTTATCTAAAAATACACACTTTGCGTATTTCTTTCTTACCGCGGCGATATAATCTACAGAAAGAGAGAGAGCGGCTTTCTTTTCCGTGCTATTTCTGAGTCCAATTCTCTCCTCTGCCACAGTGGATGAAGAGGAGCGATGGGGAGCCGAGGACCTGTCACAGTCTCTATTTGTCAAAGTTCCCCTGGTGCATTAATGGGGGCTGGCCGTGTGCAACCCAGCCTCGGCTCTCTGTATTTTGCGCAATTACCGCATTTAGCGGACCTCCACTCTTCTAATGGAAAGAGACCTTTAGGGGGAGGACACTTAACTCAACTCAAGGCTGAAATCACTTGTGTTGTTTTGTTGCGTTTCCGCTGCGAATAGAAATGCTATTGTGTGCACGTGTGTGTGTGTGTGTGTGTGTGTGTGTGTGTGTGTGTGTGTGTGTGTGTGTATGTGTGTGTGCTGTTAAGGCTCCCCACCCCCTTGGGGTCTTAAGAACACCGAGCATGTGCATCCTGTCCAGTTCAGTAAGGAAAACACCGGGGTAAGGAGGATTCTGGGAGCCCAGGGCCAGATCTGAGAGTAGTGCACTTAGCAGCGCAAACCGTACCGACCAGGGGTTTAAAGGCGATCTTTTTTTGTGTTTATTTTTGCCTTTTTTATTTTGTTTTAATTATAATCCATTATTTAATCTATTTTGTTATTACAGAAAAATATATATGTTTATTTGTATTTTTTCAATATATATATATATTTTTTTATTTGTTTGTTTGTTTGTTTGTTTGTTTGTTTGTTTGTTTATCTATTTATTTATTTGAACACCCCAGACCCCAAACACATTGTATTTCGGGCTCCTTGGAGCCACCAGGCATATTCTTTTTTTTTTACTGTTCACAGTAGGCTATTATTAATACCGAACGATCAGGCAACTGTGACATAATTAATGTTCTTCCGCAAACAATCGTGCTGATAATGTAAATTTGAAGGTGGCCGACCCCGCCTCCCCTTTTTGTTGGTCGGAATAAACCGCCATGTCGTTAAGAGAGAAAAAACAACAACCACAACAAACAAAAAAAACAACCAAACAAAAAGCAGCACACAGCTTTGGCTGCCTTTAACCGTAGCTCACCTTGTTCATTTATACGGGATTTTTTGTTGCTGTCCACGGGGCGAGTTTAAATACATATTCATTGTATTTAAGCCACTCCAGGGAGGTGGCCGCAGGCTGGCCGTAGCAGCTCGTAAGATGCCGCAGGATGAAAACTGCCTAGATACGAATCACTTCAGCGCCGCAGGACAAAAGCCTATTCAGGCCTTCTCGTCGTCACTGACAGTCATGGATCCACCAGGGTCGCCAGGGGAACTCTCCTCCAATCGTTAGCTTATCGTGTCCTGTCCGTCCTGTGTGATGGCCAAGGCAATCATCGGCCAGCCCTCCCAGCGCTTTGCATTTTGATACACAATACAGCCAACGTTATATTATACATGGTGACATTATGTTTTACCGCTTCATTTTTAATTATCAACGGTCGCGGGTGCAGCGTGAGCTTTCATTGTCCGCCCGTGTTCAATTAGTGCGCCCGCACGTTTCGTCCTTCGACTCCTGACGAGCGACGTTTCTCTGGGCTCCAGGGCTTCTCCTCTGCCCGCCGAACCGCATGGGGTTTTTAACATTTTCACATGCAGTTTTCCACACCTAGCAAGATGAAAGGTTCACCAGGAATGATCTATCAGACATAGATCGACATCATCTGTGAAACGTGCTATCGATGATCCAGAATAAGATCTTGGCTGTTATACTGATATTTGTAGTACTGTGGCAAACATTATGTTCCTTTTTAAAATGGGTCAGTGGGCCCATAATCAAATGCAGACTTTGAAGAAATTGAGGAATAGATGAATGCACGCTGATTAGATGAGCAAAGTCAATGGATTTTATCAATACTGTTATAATCTACACCCTGAACAATAAAATGCATAATCAGCATTTAATTTCTGCGTGTTTTTTATTTGAGGACACATTAAGGGGCAAATTCACAAAAGGATTGCACGGCTTTTGCGGACGCAAACCCGCACAGATAACAAATCCCCCGCGCACTGAACAATTTCCATTATTTTCAAATCCCATTCGACGTGGGGGGGGGGGGGGGGGTGAGGTTGTTTGCCGGGGCTATAGCCCCATCAGGATTTGGCGTGGCACCGGCGGACTACCCCAAAGGATTTCCTTACAGTTTTACATTTTCATGAAACATTTTAAATCAGAACAACTAAAGTCCCAAAATGATTGTAAGTTTTGTATTTATTTTGGACTGATAATTCATAAATCAGGTAAGGGAAGAGCAGTTGTGTCAGTGTGTAATAGATACTCTCCATTATACATTTACATGCCCGTTTACTGTTTCTACAAATGAAACAAATAAATAAGTACATTTTTATTATTTCAGATGTATTTATTTTATTTTATGTATGTTAGGGGTTAGTTCTCCTGTGGGTGACCCTGACCAAGGCATTGGCAGAAAGCGCTGGAGTTGGTCCCGTGTCAGGCTTCCTGGAGCCATTGATACACCCCCTCCAATAATGCACAGATTATTTCCTTTGCCACATGGATAATTGAGATCAGATGCAAAACAAGGGCATGTTTGCTCTGGCATACAATTCGCGCAATATCTTTTGTAAAACCGGAGGCTAAGACTGCACAGGCAGTGGCCACAAATGAATGCGCAATTCATGGTGTTATTAGCAACCTCAAGCCATTCTTTGTGAATTTGCCCCTCTGTGTATTGTTTCCTCTAGTGGTTGAGTTGATGAAGTGACATGTCCTCATACAGTAGGAATAACCTGTTACATAGGAAGTTTTTCTTCCATTACGTATGTGACTGTGATTGGGTGTCATTGCTTACAATTGATCCCAGAAAAGCTACTGGTGCATTTGTTGTGGATCTTTTGCAAACTTTTTATTATCAGCCACCTACATAATTGCTTTTCTGCTTAATCATATTTTTCGACTCCATTTTACAGTACTTCCAATAACATCAATGTTTGAACAATGTGATTCTATATATCTGAGCACTGTATTCTGAACTCCTTTCTATGTAGTTTTAGACCAGGTCATAACACTAGGACAGCAGCCGGTAAGGTGGTAAATTAGATAATCTCCTCCCTGGACAGGAAAGACAAATGCCTTGCTATTTTATTATAGAAAGCTTTTGTTGATAATGCTATTTATTTTTTGTTTGGACGTGAGGTCACTCAGGGGTTCCACAGGGCGCAATTCCTGGCCCCCTCTTGTCCATACTGTACATAAATGAGCTAGGTTCTAAGTTATTTATAGTTCTAGTCATTATTACGCAGATGGACCAGAAAAAAACCCAAAGTTGGATTTTTGAGCAATCCAAAATGCGTTAATCAAGCTAAAACTGATACTAAATCCTACTTAATCCTCAGATATATGTCACCAGCAGATGAGTCAGAACTGTTCAAAAACTATTAATTTGAAAAGATAAAAAACATGTAAAAAAAAAAAAAAGATAAAAACAGATAAAAACATATTAACATATTATACCTTTATTTTATTTATAGGTTGTCTCATTGAGATAAAAATGTTATTTCCAAGAGATATCTTAATGAACCTTAATAAATATCTGGACATTAAGTGATGAAAAAAAGATGACATTATTGAATTATTATTATTCAATTATAAAAAATTCTTGTTATAAGTACATTACTGATCTTAGACGCCACTATGCAGATGTCGGTTCAGTGAGGGAGACAGAGACAGTGTGGTGCTGACCTGGCGGGTGTTTTATTAAAAGAATAAACGAAAAGGCTCGCTGGCCGAAACATGCATATAAAGCAACATATAATAACTCTATGTACCTCTACGTATGTGCTGTACTTCGTCTCACTCTTGGAGAGCTTACGGCCAATGTACAGCACTGGCCCGTCGGTGCCCTCCACCCGCTGGAACACTGCCCCCAGCCGTCTGTCCTACGCGGTGTAAACAGCGCTGGCTGCCCATTTACCATCTCAGACACCTGCTGACACTGAACTGGATCTGACGCACCCTTTCAAGTTAAATCAGACGAAGGGCTGGTCATCTCTGAAAAATCGGCTACAAACCTCCTTTAGTAGCCAGCCCCAAGAACTGCTTTACCTCTTTCTTTGTCTTGGGCCTTGGGACTGTTTGCGACTGCTGCAGTTTTACTCATCTCGTGTTGGACCAGTCCTCCACCCAAGTGGTACCCAAGATTCCGTACCTCCCTCTGCCCAACCGCATACTTGCCGGTGAACTCCGCCCACCTCAGGGACTCAAGCACTGCCCTCACCTGCTGAATGTGCTGCCCCCAGCTGTCACTGTGGATGATGACGTCGTCCAAGTAGGCAGCAGCATATGTTGCGTGTGGATGCAGAACCCGATCCATGAGTCTCTGAAAGGTGGCTGTGGCCCAGAACCACCCGAAAGGAAGCGGCACAAACTGGTACAACCCATTTGGAGTAGAGAAAGATGATTTTTCCTTGGACTCTGGAGACAAGGAAATCTGCCAGTAGCCCATGGTTCAATCCAGTATTGTAAAAAAAATTGAGCCGTGCCTTACCGGTCAAGCAGCTCGCCGACCCAGGACGTTGGGTACAAATTTTCACACCTTGTTCACCTTTCGGTAGCCTATACTGAACCTCCGGCCCCAACACATCCCCCTCAGTCGCCACGGTGGCCAAAGACATGGACCCCCACTCCTTCCACTCTTTTAGGAGGTTCAGGTTCACAAAGGGCCCTCGCCATTTCGCGAGAAATTTAGAGCTGGACATAGGAAGCAACATTAACACCTGTGAAATACAACCGGCGCTGACGTTCCTGAGCCCGGAGCAAATTCTCCCTTGACAAGCGCCCCAAGCGTATCTTTGCTCCCATGTCCATAGCGTACTGAACTTGGTTCTCACTGGTGCTAGGCCCTCCCTCACAGTTTTGCTTGATTAAGTCTAGCACCCCCTGGGGTCTCCTGCCAAAGAGTCCAAAGTGAGAAATTCCCGTGGAGGGCTGAGGCACCTCCCGCACTGCAAAAAACAGAGGGTCCAACCCTTTATCCCAATTCACGGCTATTGTCGTGCACAAACTTACTAACAATGTTCTTCAGCGTCATATTGAACGGCTCCACCAGGCTGTTAGTCTGGGGGTGGTACACACTGGTCTGAACTGAGCGGACGCCTAATAGCTTGTGAAGTTCCCGAAGTGTATGTGACATACAGGAAGTGCTCTGGTCGGTCAGGATTTCTTTTGGAATCCCAACTCGGGAGATGACCTGAAACTGTGCATGTGCCACACTTTTGGCCGTAATTCTGCGCAATGGCACTGCCTCGTTGTGTCTAACGGCCTGATGAGGTCCATAGCCAGTCTTTCAAACGCCTCGACTAAGGGTGAGGGGCCTCAACGGCACAGGTTGGTGTAGATGGCGGTTACTAATTGGCACTCGAGAGATGCAGCGCACCACTTACGCACATCTCCACCGCCTAATTGAAGCGGGCCATTTTGCGCTGTTTTATTGTGTCCGAGGTGACTCGCCATCAGGTTATTGTGAGTCGCCTGGAAAAGCATTTTCCGCCGGAAAATGAAACCAACAACTGGGTCATTTCCTTTCCTGACTGTGTGTCACGGCTCACTCTATTTAGCCTGTCCCTAATCACAGAGATATACAGGTGAGTGCGGCATGTGGGCACGCCGTTTTGCCATCGGTTTTTAAAGGAGACCTATTATACTCCTTTTCAACAAGTTAATATCGGCCTCTGAGGTCCCCAAAACATGATTTTGAAGTTTTTTGCTCAGATTATGCATTCGAGCCATTCAAACATGCTTTTAACTCATCCTGTTCCACGAGGCTCTGTTTAGCAGGGTGCGCTTCCCTCCTGATGCTTCTAGTTCTGTGAGTCAATGGGGTTTGAGCACAAGTTCCAGGTTCTGTGAGCCAATGGCGTTTGAGCTTCACTTCCAGCTTCCGTTGTATTTAGTTCGTAAACTTTCATTGATATCACCTTGTCCATCCACCAAAATCTGTTTCTGAACATATAAGATGAGAAATAAGCAATCCAGTTGCTAATTCTTCACTCAAAATGTATTCGATCTACAAGGACTAATTTAAAAGTTTGTGCGACTCTCGTTGCCGTACTACCTGTAGGGGAGACTGCATGTAAACTTTATAAATTTCAATAAAATTAAATAAATACAATAAACACATCTACAATAAAAACACACAATTTTTATTCATTTTGTTTGGAGAAACGCACAGCAGATCGTGTGCCGCAGCCTACAGTCCATCTACCGCATCCCACGGCACCACAGGACCCGGCTGGTAGGCACAGAGGGGAACCATGCGAGAAAGCTAAGGGCCGTGCCATGGCAGCCATGAGCCCGGCGGAGCACCGGTCATTCCCCCCCAGGCGATCTGGAGGAGCCGGGGTCCTGCTGGGATGGGCCGGTCTCAAATCCGCGGGTCCTGGGGGCAGACATAGTGGACCCTCGGACATTCTTCTCCAGGGAGCCGGCAAACTCCGCGTGGGTCCTGGGGCTGACTACGGGGTTGCTCCCCCTGCTGGCTCCCGGTTGGTGGCGGCGGACCAGATGTCGGTCGGGGCGCGAACTAACACCTCCACTGCCCTGTAGCGCTTCTGCCTACCGGAGACAGCGGTGTTGTCTCCGGGCGCCAGGCCCCTGCAGGCTATGCAGGGCTGGGCCAGAACTAGTCCTCCCAGGATACAGAGGAGAGGGAACCCCAGAGCCAGGGACCGGGAGCTTGGCTGCCCGCTGTGGGTCCCCCCCCATCATCATGGGAGCTCCCACTGGTGATTAAGTGGTCCAGCTGGCAGCGGAGGAAGTCACGCTGATCCTCAAGCTCGGTGATGCGCCAGCGGTTCGCGCCCAGTGCTCCTTCCATCATGCCGACTGCGCCACTTGACTCTACCCACACATACGGGTTCAGGGAGTGAGACGGAGACTTTCGGGCAGTGAGGCGCAGACACAGTGGGAATTTTTTTAAAGGGATAAACAAAAAAGGCTCGCTGGCTCGCAAAACGTGAACATAAAACAACATAGAACTAATCAGCGTCAGGGTCATGTTTGGGTGTGGTCCACAGGGTCTTGTCTCCTGCACCACGCCTTTCCCTCACTGCAAGACACATATGAAAACTCTCTCAGCTGGGTTGGGGCAATCTGCACCAATGGGACTGATGGCGAGGCTGACCCAATACAGCTGCGCTGACGTGGGATGAAGCCAGCGCTGTCACCTGCAGACCATGGCTTAACCATGCTCCCTCATCTGCTACAGTGGACACTATTCATGTGCATCCTGCAGATGATATCCATAAGTCCTTTGTTGTCATTTACCATAGTGTGCTGAGAGAACATATCGTTGTCTGAAAAGGTTGAATAGCTTATAATAGGTATTCTACCTATGAATACTGAACAGTGTAAGACACCTTAGGTGTGGAGTACATTTCAAAACATAATTAAAATGGATCGATTTGCAAACACCAAATGTTTACAGTTATTGTCGGGATACAGTATGCATTTTTGAAGGATACTAAATCCTTCAAAAAGGGTTAAAGGGGTTTCTAAGGTGGTTTCTAAATCCCAAAGTCTAAATCCTCAATAAAATATTGCTTTTAAAAAAATCTCTTTCACTCTTCACACAAGCACCCTTGTGGGTTTCTTTGTGTTTACAATAGGAACAAAGACTAATGAAACATCTTATCCTCTGTTGGTCTTCTGCCAGCAAGGTGGATAGGGGTGATACTCCAATTGGAATAATGATTGCATTGTGGAAATAGGCCTAATACGTTATGTTAATATGGATTTCCTGGGGAACTTTGCTTTCTCGACCAACTACGACATATATTGTGCGGCCCATGAAAGAAAGCCAGCCATATTTTTGCTTTTGATCATATTCGCAAAACCTTTTTATACCTGATTTATGCAACATCTCATTATATTTCCACCCTTTGACACGGACGGTAAGAGCAGGTGCAGCCCTGATCCAAAAGCACCAGAGGGGACGCCTACACAAACAACATGACTAATCCTGCCTTAAAGTGCCCCCCCCCGTGGACCCCACTTCGGATCTGTCACACAGCCTCAACACACACACTCAAGTGCCCAAATGTGTCGATGTTCTGCTGGGATAAATGGCCCCGGCAGTAAAGGGGTCCAAGGGAAGACATATCCGCCGAGGCTGTTTTGATTAATTGCTAGTGTGATGATAAGGGGAAGGTTCAGATTAGGTTGCAGCAGCAGCAGCACCAACAGTACGGGCCAATCAATTGAAAAGAGTGGATATTCGATCCCAGCGTCGGAACTTCATATTTCAAGTGATAACTAAAGTAAAGTTAAAACCAAATGCAGTTTCCTCAGTTTTTCTGTTATCTGCTGAGTTAATTAAAGGTGTTGTTTTTTTTTTTTATTCCCAATGCACAACAATAATGAGAGCATTATGTATTTACTGTACTGTACAGTATACAGTATGTAGTATTATTTTCTGTGTATATATATGTATGTATAGTATAGTATAGTATGTATATATATTTTTGTGATTTATGTGTGTACTGTATATATGAATATATGTGTATCAGTATATAGATTAATCTTTTTTGTATATACAGTTTATATTGTATGTTGTGTGTAATATGTATATATATACACATATATATTTCCTTGTATATACTATTATATACTATTATAAACTTTTATTATATACTGTATATACTTAATATATGCAGTATATATTCATATACTTTGACATACAATACATGTAAATGTATTTATGCATTATATGTACATTCATTTAATGCTTTTATTGTGACTGTGGCCCAAAGCCCTCTTGGAGCTGCTGGCTTGGGTGATAATGTTCAGATTTTGAATTGCGTAAACTGGTTTTGTTGATGGTAACCTTTATGTTAGGGTTGTGACCTGTTTGCTTAAATCAATATCAATCGCAACCCTTCTTAACCTTGATTTTTTTCCTGCCCTGGCGGCGCCCGAACTGGCATGCTGATTTACTCCCACTCTGCTGTAAAAGCCTGGCTGTAAATACAGCAGGATAATTCGGAATATTGATTGTATCGACAGAAATGAGATCAATCCAATAAATGACAAACAAAATTGAATTAAAATGAGCGAATCATTAAATCAAAGGAAGACATTTAAGTTTTGTTCCTGTTATACAAAAATGACTGGGAAGGTAAGTGAAGGGGAAGGTCTACAGTACAGTAGTGAGACCAGCTATGTTGTACGGTTTTGAGGCGGTGGCACTGACCAAAAGGCAGGTGGCTGAACTGGAGGTGGTAGAGTTGAGGATGTTGAGATTTTCATTGGGAGTGACAAGGATGGACAGGATTAAGAATGAGTACATTAGAGGGACAGCTCAGGTTGGACAGTTTGGTGGAAAAGTGAGAAAGGCCAGATTGAGATGGTTTGGACACGTGTATAGGAGAGATGAGTTACATTGGGAGAAGGATGCTGAGGATGGAGCTGCCAGGCAAGAGGAAAAGAGAAAGGCCAAAGAGAAGGTTTATGGATGTGGTGAGGGAGGACATGCAGGCGGTTGGTGTAAGGGAGGAAGATGCACAGAACAGAAGGTATTGGAGGCAGATGATCCACTGTGGCGACCCCTAACGGGAGTAGCTGAGAGATAAAGGAGAAGATACAAAAAAAAAAAGACTCAATTCTATACAGTATATTTATACAGGGTATCTATAGGCCCATACAAAAACTCTTACATTGGAATTCTTGGTTTTAACATATTTTATTTGTTTAGATGTTTTTATTTTTTTATCAAAGTGGTTCAAGTTCTCATGCAGCAGTTGATAGATTAATCTAGTTCATAACTCCCCCTTTTACTAGAGAATAGCTATTTCTAGTACAGAATAGCTCTGCCCTTTACCAAATATATAGTACCTTGATAGATAGATAGATTGATGGATAGATGGATAGATAGATGGATAGATAGATAGATAGATAGATAGATAGATAGATAGATAGATAGATAGATAGATAGATAGATAGATGGATAGATAGATAGATGGATAGATAGATGGATAGATAGATAGATAGATAGATAGATAGATAGATAGATGGATAGATAGATAGATAGATAGATAGATAGATAGATAGATAGATAGATAGATAGATGGATAGATAGATAGATAGATAGATAGATAGATAGATAGATAGATGGATAGATAGATAGATAGATAGATAGATAGATAGATAGATAGATAGATAGATAGATGGATAGATAGATAGATAGATAGATAGATAGATAGATAGATAGATAGATAGATAGATAGATAGATAGATGGATAGATAGATAGATAGATAGATAGATAGATAGATAGATAGATAGATAGATAGATAGATAGATAGATAGATAGATAGATAGATAGATAGATAGATAGATAGATAGATAGATAGATAGATAGATAGATAGATAGATAGATAGATAGATAGATAGATGGATAGATAGATGGATAGATGGATAGATAGATGGATAGATCCTGTATATGTATATACACTGATGCATATGTTTGTGTATCTGTATATATGTATATATGTGTGATTGTAAATATGTATGTATGTATATATATATATATATATAAATATGTGTGTTTTTTGTACATTGTGTGTGTGTTTTGTCATGTATGTCATTGCTGCTGCAACACTGGAATTTCTTTAATAAAGTATATTTATCTTTATCTTTATTATAATACATTACATTACAATACATTACATTGCCACATTTTAATCTGTATAAAAAATACATTTCATTGGTTAAGAGAGAGTCTTTTTCTCCAGAAATCCGTCTTAAATGTCATAAAACTGCTTCCATACCCGACAGTTAATTTAAAGCTGTTATTAATATGATTAATATGACATTCATATGAACAAAATAAATTCAAGAAACACCTCCCGTACCATCCCCACCCCACCCACCCCCCACCCCACCATCATCCCTATCACTTGGGTTGTGACATCTGTTCACCTTTATTTCAAAATCTCCCTTCGCAGATCTGACGTTCTCCTGGATCCTCAACGAGTACCCCACCTTCGTCAAGCAGGACACCCGCCGGTTCGTCTCCCAGGAGACGGGCAACCTGTACGTGGCCAAGGTGGAGCCCTCTGACGTGGGCAACTACACCTGCGTGGTGACCAACACGGTGACCAATACTCAGGCGCAGGGCCCGCCCACCCCCCTGGTGCTCCGCAGCGATGGTATACTCAAAACAGATTCACTTTTTCACGTTTTTGTTTTTTTGGTTTTTTTTCCAAACTGTTATTTAAAGCCGAATTCTGTTGTTTTTCTTGTGTCGGCCTCGGGATTTGGATTTATTCGGGAGATATGGCAGACTCGAAACGAAGGCTTATAGTGATGGTGATATAAAAATAAATTAAGCAAGGGACCAACTTGTTCTTGTTTTGTTGGTTATTGAAAGTAGGACGAGTGTACTTTTTTAAAGAATACAAATGAAATGCAAAGGTTAATTAGTTCTTTCTTTGCTAATTTCGACATGTTCTTTTCTTTGTGCTGGATCTGACGCCCGGGGCTGGCCTTTATCAAGGCACCACAGCCGAAAGGTCACGGCTGGCAACTTGTCTTATTGTATGCTCTTTTTTTCTGGAAGGAGGGATCGCTCCCTACCACACTTAACCTTAAAAAGTCTAAAAAGAGGGCAGAAGTCAATTTTTGAATTCAAGGAGGGAGATTCTGCGTCGCTGGGGGTTTTCTGAAGTACTTTCTCCAGCTTGGACATTATTTCATAATGTAATATAATGACTTTGTTTAATAAGCGGATCCACAGTACATCGATATCATAATTCATCTCAAAATGTTTTTTTTATCCATACTACTAATAACAAGAATAAAATATTAATATTGATAATCATATAATAATATAATAATAATAGTATTTTTAATTTATTATTTATTTGTTTATTATTATGTTTATTATTATGCCAAGTATTATTATAGTAGTATTATAGTAAGTGGTAGTAGTCAATAATAATGCAAACAATAATTTTATTTATTTATTATTATTATTGCTGCTGATAATAATAATAATAATAATAATAATAATAATAATAATAACAATAATAATAATAATAACAAAAAATATAATAATAATAACAATTATAATAATAATAATGTTAGCCTTGAAGATAGGTAAACGGTATGAAATGACATTTGTGTGTCAAAATGTGATGATGAACATAGTATAAATTTATGCTATCTATGGTTTATGCTCCTTTTTTGATCCAATTACAACTTCTGCTTCTGCTTCTGCTACTACTACTACTACTACTACTACTACTACTACTAATAATAATAATAATAATAATAATAATAACAATAATAATAACAATAAAAATAATAATAAATATTTTGATGATGCTAATATTAAACATATCAATCATAATAATAATGATACATATATCAATAACACTAATAATAGAAAATTACAATATAATAATAATAATAATATTAATAATAACGATAATAATAATAATTATAATAATAATAATAATAATAATAATAATAATAAAAATATGTAATAATTTGACTTGAATATACATAGATACATGGTATAAAACAGTATATTAGCGGCACTTCATGTAATGAAGAGAGAATGAAAAGATTTTGGTTCTATTTTATGACATTTCATTACACAGGTCTAAAGCTTGTTGAAAGAGAGATAATAATGCTGTAATTGTTCATAACTCAGCGACAACTGCGTGAATGTCATATTAATCATATTAATAACAGCTTTAAATTAATTGTCGGGTAATAAATGAAGAGGGGTTTTTAGGCAGTTTTTGTGTCCTTTGGAGAATTGTTTATTCTCAATTACTCCTGATTCGCAATGGGCGTTCTATTTGAAGCCTTGTTTTTTTTTAATACCTTTTCTACCTTTTGGAGTGAATTATATTCACACTTATATTCACACGATAACATAAATGTTGACAAATACAGTAAGACTTTCACTTCACGAATAGGATTTTTGGATTCAAAAAAAAATTATATATAATTAAAGATTTAAAAAATATAATAATATAATCATAAAACATATTATATTTTATTTATTCATCGAATTTGAAATCTAATTATTGAAAAAAAAGTGAAATGTGGACAACACATAACCACCACCATATCAAACCCTCCGTAATTTACCTCCCGCCCTCCTCCTTCACAGTGGAGATGGATGGGTGACACCCGTCTTAAACCAGCCACCCCCCCCCCTTTGCAAAAGGTCATACCATAAGGTTATGAGACAATTACCCCCCGCTCCCCTTTTAAGGCTCACTGTCTGCGTTAACATAGGTGATAGCGCCTATGCTTTCCAGCCGTGATAATAATCTGGAATTAGCTCTTGCAGTCGTGCTGATAACACAAGGGTGTGGAATTGGAACGCTTCCTGCCCATCTAAAGGGGGCCATTTGTACCACGGCCGCCATGATTCACAGGTGGACGCCAAAGCAGGAGGAACACTTTAAAAGACGTGACAACGAAAGACGTAAGAACCGCCGGACTGCCCCAGAACACCGTAGGCAGAATACTCAATAAGAACGCAATAACGAGAGCTTTGCCTTACTGACCATAAAGATGAAAAAAAGAAAAGGAAATTATTGTGAAATCAAACTCAACCCAGGAAAAGACCCAGGAAAAGAAGGAGGTTGATTGACCTGGAAAGGGCGGTTGAAGTCCGTCCCCTGCTATGACGCAACACAATTTGGACCAATCACAGCAAGGGGAGCTCTCAGAGCGAGAAAAAGATAAAAGAGAAAGTTCACTTTGGGCTTGTACTGAAAACACAGCAAGAACCCAGATCACTGCCTCGATTTGTTCTTATCTTGTTCGGAAGACATCATTTTGGTCAAAACTTCTACTTATTTTTAAGTCAACCTCTACTCATAATGTTGAGTATGAGAAGATCCGGCTCATTAAGAGTGACTAAGACTGACTGAAACGATTTTTTTCATTTTTACGACTCTTCGTTCGTTTGATTCAGTCAGCGTAACCTGGGCATGCGTGACTCACGACTCTCGAGACCCCAGTCAGTTAAAAAATGTGTTCACTATGAACAAATCGAATCAAATCAAGTCTTGCTTTACTAATGTTGAGTTGTTTGAACTATGATGGCTATAGACAGAGAATATAATGTGAATATGGTTGACAACAGAGGAAAAAGGTAAATAATCAGTTTCTGGGAGCTCTTATTATCATTTGTTGTGGTCATGAATCATCAGCTGTCTATGTTGAATTCTTGTTTGTCAAAAAAAACCCAATATATATATATATATGGCCTTTCCAGCCATTGCTCCTACGTTTAGACATCAGCTCTGTGTACTTCGCCCTTTTGCGCTCGTTGGCCTCTTCAATTCGGTCTTCCCAGGGGACAGTAAGTTCCACTATGACCACTTGCTTTGTAGACTCCGATGTTAAGACCATGTCTGGGCGGAGTGAAGTGGTTGAGATGTGTTCTGGGAACTTGAGCTGCTTTCCCAGATCGACTTAGAGGTGCCAGTCCCTTGCAGTGGCAAGAAGCCCACCCGAAGAGCGTGGCTGATGTTTTACCTTCTCCCCAGCTCTGAGAAAGGTGATGGACTGCTTGGGGGTGTGCTGATTCTTGCTGTTCTGAACCGCTGCGCTGATTGTGTCTGGCAAAGCCCTAAGGACCTGGTCGTGGCGCCAGCGGTACCGGCCATCCCCCAATGCCTTCGAACAGCAGCTCAGGATATGCTCCAGGGTGCCGCTTTTTTGGCACAGTTGGCATGCCGGTGTGTCAGCCAGGCCCCAATGATGCAGATTGGCTGGGCTTGGGAAACATCATACACTGATTGGATGAGGAACTTTATGCACATTGGTTCAGCTCTACAGAGCTCTGACCAGGTGATCTTTTCTGCATGTTCCCACTTAGTCCAGGAGCCTTGTTGGTACATGCCGACCATCTTGGTTCGATGGTCTTCCTCCACCTCTGCTCGTATCTCATCCTGAACCAGTTGACGCTTCTCCCTCCCTCTGGCTTAGTCATAGCGTGTCTTGGGAAAACTGCCCAGTCCTCCCCACACCACTGCCACATTACCGACCAAAGTGCTGCACCGCAGCCGTGCCTCTACTCTGTCGACTGCTTCCTGTGCCTGCCACTTCCTACCGGTCTTCACACAGATTCCTGCTGTGGCAACTTTAACATCAGAGGAATCTCTGTACATCGTCACCTCCCTGGCGCGTGTGACCTTGAATTCCTCTGTCAAACCGCTGAAGGGAAGCTGCAGCTTGGTGGAATTCCCATACAGGGCTGCATAGGGACTAAGGGAGCCCCAACCACCTCCGCAGAAACTGGCTGATGGTCTTCTCCAGAGCCTCCACAGTTGTCATAGGCACCTCATAAACAAGAAGGGGCCAGAATAACCTCGGCAGGACTCCATGTTGGTACATCCAGGCTTTGTATTTCCCTGGGAGCCCAGACTTGTCGTTTGCAGTGAGCCAGTTTGCCAGGTCGCTCCTGGTTTGTTGGAGTGCGGCTGTATCCCTCAGGGAGCTATCGAAGATCTTCCCGAGGCCCTTGACTGGTCTCTCTGTCACTGATGGAATCTGTGTCCCTCCCACGGTAAAGCGGAACCTGTCAGCCACTTTGCCTTTCTTCAGGACCAGAGACCTGGACTTGGCTGGCTTGAAACTCATCCTTGCTCGTGAGATGATTCGTTCAAGCCCCTGAAGGAGCCATCTGCACCCAGGAACAGATGTTGCTGTCACCATAAGGTCATCCATGAATGCTCTTATCGGGGGCTGCCGAGTACCAGATCTAGACATCGGGGCTCTGCATTCCACCTCCGCTGATTTGACAATCATGTTAATGACCAGTGGGAAGAGTGCTACTGAGATTGTACAGCCAGTGATTATGCCCTTCTCCAGCTGATTCCAGTCTTATGTTGATGATCCTGAAGAGACTCTCAATCTGAAGTTGTTGTTATAGTCCAGAATGAGTTTTCGGATCGCCTCTGGCACATGGTGTCTTGTCAATGCTGTTTCTATGAGCTTGTGTGGAATGGATTCATAGGCGTTGGTTAGGTTCAGCCAGAGTGCTGCAAGGATCCTCTGCTTTCCCATGCCTCTCGGATCAGCTGAGACACTGCCCCCGTGTGCTCTAGGCATCCAAGTACTTCTGGGACTCCACCCTTCTATACTGAGGTGTCCACATACCCGTTCTTTAGGAGAAACTCTGTTAACCGTTGGGACACAATCTTGAAGAAGATCTCAGTTCTTTCAGTTCTTGTCTCAGCTGGCTAATCTTAATCTCTCGCCAATTTGGCCTCCCTGGAGTACTTGTGCCTTGCCTTTCCATGACGCCAAACCATTCCTCCCCTATGCACATTATGAGGGTGCACATAGTGTGAAGTTTCTGGTCAGCATCTCCCTTTGATGTTGACTCCAGGATCCTATTCACGTCTTCGTCCAACAGAAGCCACTGCTTCTTGTTGACGGCAGGCCACTTCACCTGATGCTGTTCTGGCTTTCCACACTGTGGAAGTACTTGTGCTGCTTGGAGGTTCCAGACACTGTGGGGTGACTCCGGGTGACTCCTCCGTCTGACCAGGTTCTGCGACCAGCAGAATTATATTATGTTATATTATATTATATTGAATTATATTATATTATATTTTCTATAATTCATTCTTTCCTTTTCCTTCAGGTGTGATGGGGGAATACGAGCCAAAGATTGAGGTTCAGTTTCCGGAGGTGGTCCACGTGGCAAAGGGATCCACGGTGAAGCTGGAATGTTTCGCTCTGGGAAAGTAGGTTTTTCTCCCAAAACAGCCCTGGCATGCTATCCCCTGCTTTTTGGAAACCGCTCACTAGACAGACAATGCTGTGCTATTTGTAAGCTCGAATACATTTATTTTTATTTTTTGCATTTCCCGGAAATCAGTCTGCATGAAACTTGATTCTAAAATGTAATTATTACCCTTAAATTCTGCTTAGGAAAAAATGAAGTTATCCCACGGCACACTGTTAACCACTAAAAACGTCACAGACACTTTGCTTATTATTACGGCCTACTAATAATTAGTGATGAACCGACGTCACTGACTCTCGTTCATCGTTCACCGGAAGTTATCCCTCGCTCAACATGCGTGACACCAACTCAATCGGATGAACCAAGAGTCAGAAAATTTAACAACAATCCTCCTACCACCAGCCCCGTCCCGTCTATCAGCTGGCGGAAGCTGGACGGTGTTCCCTTCGCCCGGAAAGTGGACACCCGCAAGTCCAGCGGCGTCCTGGAGATCCCCTATTTCCAGCAGGAGGACGCCGGCATGTACGAGTGCGTGGCAGAGAACTCCAGGGGTATGAACACAGTGAAGGGGAAGCTCTCTTTCTACGGTAGGTGGTCCCGCCACCCATGCATATTTGAATATTTCGACCGGCTCGAGCTGTCAGATGTGCTCAGACCGGAGAGACGGCAGAGGCGGAGATAACACGGCTCTCATAAAATAGTCAATGGCGATCAACGGAGACTGCGGCGCCATTGGCGTGCGGAGGGTTGGGGAAGGGAGGGGAGGGGGGGATCATTTTAACAGCACATCAAAATGATTAAAGGCTGTCGGCCATGATGCCTTTAATATTTTGATCCAGATTAAAAGGGGTGATGCGGATGAGGCTGAGCCCTTGGACATGACCTTGTTGGTGAGCCTTGTTTTGGGTTCCACCAGATGGCACCATGATTGACATCCAACTTGACTGCAGATCAAAGCCGTTAAATGTACTATACTTAGACCAGCAGCACATATGTCAGGGACATAATCTGCACCAGGGCATCTGGATGCACGGGAAAGGCGTGGGGCGGAATTGGGGGTGATTCAGTCTTTTGTCGACGATTGTTCGACTGGCGGCATACAAACTTCCAAATTGAGATACTGGAAAAGAGGTGGCCATGCGAAATCAAGACTTATATTTGCATAAAGCTCAAAACTTTTGCTTCAAATTTCACGTAAATGATAAAATAAGATAAGATAAGATAAGATAAGATAAGATAAGATAAACCTTTATTTTCCATTGACATTGTTCCAGCAGCAAAAAGGGGACAGCAGAAAATAGAGAGCAAATCAAGTACACACTATTAACAATATAAAATATATAGAAACACAAAAAATAAATAAATCACCATAAATAGATGATACTTGTTAAAGCAGAAATCCGTAAAACTGTCTGTGTTGTACACGGTACTGTGTGTACTCTTCCAAATCCCAGAATTCCATTTTTTTACATCTGGGTTTACTTTGTTCTTGGACAGGTCACTTTCCCTTCTTGAAAGTTTTTTTTTGTTTTTTTTGGGGTGGCGGACTCACAAACATCATATTGAGCGGTACATGCATGACACAATTTGCGTGATGCAAACACGTGGAATGGCCGTTCCTTATAATGTGCCAGCTAAGAAAAGTGTCAAACATGGAGTTTTTTAAACAAAATAATCTTACGGATTACTGCTTTAAAGGATTGCATGGGCAACACTAATCCTTAGCAGTAAAAAAGAACAGTGATGTGATGTGATTCAACACAAAGATGTAGATCTAGTTGTGAATATGAAAGTTGGCGTTTTTTTTCCGAATGCGTTTCTCGGCCCTTTCTGAAAATCCAACTTGTGTCTTGGAAACCTATACCTCGAGCCAAATTGCGACACAAATATTAGGGCTATTGTGCATTACTGCTTCTACTGTATGTATTATGGAGCTGGACAGCCGTGACTAATGTTGGGGAGGTGGCTTTGAGATAGTGCCGTTCCTACACAATGTCCTATTAAGTCAGTACCTGAATGCTATCCAGGGATTGCCACCCCAGCACCCCCTCTCTCTCTTCCTCTCTCCCGCCGCTGCATACATAATGACCCATTTAGCCAAAACCAAAGAAACCTGCTACTTCATCCTCCTCAGGCTCTCCCAACGTTGATTTCCAGCACAGTGCGGAATCGCTCACTGTTGACTGCCATCTATCATTGTGATCGGCTTTTCTGGCGGAGACGACAATTTCACAATGTGGTGTTTTAGGTTTCTCCGGTCAAGAATTTGCAGGCGTCAAATAAGGAACGGCTGTTTAAACAACGGTTTCCACAAGCGAGGGTTAATGTATCTGTATGAATGTGTCATCTACGAGAGGGGCAGTGAATACCACTAGGCCCTCATTTCAGTATTGCACCAGGAAAAAAAGAAGAAATAAAGTAAAAATTATTTAAAATATGAACTTAAAGCGGATGTTGTCATATGTTTTTAATAATAAGGCTATGAGCCTTATCATTTACCACGCCATTCCTTTGGAGAATGTGCTCGTTCCAGAGTTAAGGTCAACTTAACTATAAAATATGTTTTCCATGGACATGTTGTACTTTTATCTCTTAAAGAGATGAGCTTCTGTGAGATCTGTTTACTCTCTCTCAGTTCTAAAAGGAATCTGTATAAGGTCTATTTTATTAATTCTGACAGTGACCAACCTCTAAGTGGTAAAAAGTGGGAACACACGTTCTGAAAAGTATTTGGTGTTGTCAATGAAAAACAATTGAAATAATATAGATGAATTTATTGAAATAATAATAATAATAAAGAAATTATAATTAAAATAGAAAATAAATACTAATTAACAAAACAAATCCACAAAAAAAGAAATTAGCATTTTAGTAATTTACAATAAACGTGAAAACAACCTAAAAATTGGCAATACAATTATCCTAAAAATTAACAAAGAAATTATTAAAAAATGGCAATCTACAATAAACCTAACAAATTAACAATAACCAATAGACAAAATGAGTTATAACAATATGTATCACTAACTTAGTTGAGCTTAAACCGTTTCATCTGTATTGTGGTTCTCAGCCAGTCCCTGTAAAAAGCCTGTAAAGATGAACATGTTGAAAAATGGATCATGTCACTGGGTTGTCATGGTGTTCGTCATCATTAAAGCTTGAATCTTAAATACTGCCGGCAAAATATCTTTATTCATTGTCTGTTTTCTAGGGATGATCTCTTGATCCTCCTCGATCCTATGCTACTCTCTGGAAAGTCCTACCCCGTCAGCCCTGTCACAAGTCACTTAAAGACGTCTAACCTCCCCCCCAAAGCTCCTTAGCTCATTTACCATAACAGGCTGTGATTTGGATTCCTCTAGTCCCCGCTGGTTTGTTTTCTTGGCCACGGGCCCCTTCTCCTTTTTTCACAGAGTCTTCCTCCGTCCTTTCTCTCTCTCTCTCTTTTTCCCGGCCGCTCTCTTTCCGCACTGGGTGATAAAAATCTGTAATCTCATTTTGAAGTCCCGTTGAATTAAGCCTCTGAGACATTTTGTCGGCGGTTGTAAGCCCACGGCGGAGATTGATAAGCGTATCGCCACCTTCAGGCTTTCTGTTTGAAAGAGGGCGAAGAAAGAAATAGAAAATGGGTGATATTCTGTGGCTTCAAATCGACCGGTGCCTGTCTTTAATGGTTAAATAAATGAACTGAACTGAAATTCCCCAAATGTTAATTTGCATATACAATTAATTTAAATAAAAAGATATATAAATAAATACATGGATATATAAACATATATTTATTTGATACATGGATAAAATAAATGGATAACTAAATGGATTAATAAATAAATAATTGGATCGATAAATAGCTTGATAAACGACTAAATAAGTAAATGGATATATAAATAGATAAATGCATAAATAAAAAAATGAATAAATACACAGATGGATGAAATATAAATAGGGATACATAGAAATAGACATTTTGCATGAACGTTATATTTTGTTCTTTTCAAACAGCGTTGGTTTCCAGTTGGGTCAATACTGGACCCTGTTGTGAAATATGCAAAACAATTTGTAAATTTTGATAAATAAATGTCTTAATTTTTTAATCGTTTAAGTCATTTTATATATATCTCCTGAAAAACTATTCCCGCAGTTAAATATTTTTCTCAAAATCATCCAGCCCTGTTGTCAAGCTAAAAATTAGGCAGGGAAACTGCAGGGGACATAGTAGTATAGTACAGTACTATACTGTAGTATAGTATATTCATTCCTACGCCCAATTTAACAATGTGGAGTTTCTTGTGGCTTTTAAGAAACGCGACTAAGATGGCAAGTTTTATAAAATCACATTTAGAGACTTTCTTGGTGGTAGGACATGGGCAAGTTTGTATTTGACCTCTCCTTTATCTGAGTGATGAAATAAAATCCCTTCAGTTGCCTTCATTCATGAAAAAATAAAGATTCCGGCACGAGTATAAGTTCTTTCCATTAAGGGTAGTATAGTAGCATTCAAAACCAGTCCAATGTTCCTAACATGAGACAGCCTTGTGTCAGCCAACTCGATCCAACAAAGTCAACACTGAACCGGAAACCCCTGTTGGTAATGCAAGACTCAGAACGATCCAATTTGTTGGAAGCAAGCTAATATTCCTGACTGCCCACTCCTCGGGAGTCGGAAGTCACTCTGGCAAAATAATCGTTTGAATCTTCTACTCGTAATCAGAAAAATAATTATTCAGGATTAAAGAAATCTGGAAAAAAAGGTAGCAAAAGGCATTTGAAGTAATTCGAATCGAAATTGTGACCGATTTCCACTTGGCATTCTGCCAAAATTCGTCCGACTCTCGTTATACTGAGCGAATCAAACAAATCAAGAGTCGGAAAATCGACCAAATCTTTTTTCCCAGAGTTGCGAAAGAAGAGCCAAATCTACGGAAAGAGCCAAACTTTTAATCGCTAGTCGTCGTTAGTCCGCATTCGGCGAGTTTTCACATGGCTGGCCGGAAAAAAACATGAGAGTTTATCTCTGAAGTCGCGTAAGAGAGAACAGTGTATCTGATAAGTTGTACTGTAAATAGATTTTCTCCAAGGGGGGGGGGGGGGGGGGAAACGCATTTTCTCTTTAAAGCTTTTGGCAAAGTTGATTTTTGGCCCCTGTTTGGCCCCCGGCGGCGAGATGGCTGGCCGCTTTAATTTGGCGAACCCTCACGGAGAGAGGATTCGGTTGGCGACGAGATTGAGCGAAGGGTTGGAGTGAAGGACCCTGACAGGGACGGCCAACAATGGCTTCTTGAAAAGGTTCAGTGGGCGGATGGGAGAGAGGCGGCAGGAAAAGATTGCGGGAGCCTGAGATGGATGCGATGCTAAGTGACTGGTAATAATGGAGTCTTGGAGAGGTCTTTTTTTTTTTTTTTATCCTTCCATCTCTCCTATTGGCAGCATGCACACACACACACACACGCACACACTGTGTGCACTCAGAGTTGACACAAGAGGTATCGGTACTTAAATAAAAGTTCCAGCTAGTTCATTAAAGCTGAAGAAAAGTTACTTTAAAGGACCTGGCCAGCGTCAAATGGAGTTTTAGCCGCTTACTAGGCAGTATAGATTGCTTTTCTTATATTTTGCTTAGGCAGATCCGCCTGTAACACGTAACCAAAGTGACAATTTTAGGGCCCTCCGACACAGAGACACAGGCAATGGAGTAGACAGCACACCAGTGTATTGTAAGGAGTGGGCAAAAAAAATATATAATAATTATATATATATATATATATACAGTATGTGTGTGTTCTCTACTGTGAAATGCATATCAAATGAAAATCGCCATCTGATATGAAAAGGGGGCCTTCCTTGAAATCCAGAAAATGCACAAATCCCACTTTGTGGTTGCCAGGTTGGGAAAATGTACGGTACGTACAATTACAGAGGGGGTCCTCTCAAAGGTCAGCGCCTGAGTGCGGCGTGGCATTAACCACGGTCTCTGAAAATGAAGGAGTAGGGTCGGCCATCCTGTTGGTCCTGCCGGTGGCCTTGTGGGATGTAGCGCCATGGTCGACAACCTTTTACACTGAATGGTTTATCCTAATTGCAATTTAATTGTAATGTTCGGAATGAATTGTAATTTTTCAATTTTTTTGTAATTCTTTGTAATGTCAGTATTGCTTGAGATGTATGTCCTTCAGATATATATACTTCAGTTATGAAATGTACTATAAACAGGAGAGATGCTTCACAACATACAGTACTTTTTTTTACATTGTTAATACTGTCAACGGGTTGCCATGTCTACCTAGCTAAAGAATTAACCTGTCAAACATGAATTACAGTATTTGTCCATATTTGAATCCCTTCCTGAATTGTGTTGTGGAAAAAGACAGGCTGTCCAAAATAGCCCTTTGGATATAGTTGCAAATAATGGGAAAATTAAAACAAAGTCAAGTAAATCATGAAGCAAAGCGACAAGCAGGGTTTTCAATAGCGCTGAACTCTAGGAGTTCACAACAACACCCATGTCATTTGATACTCACAGTTTAAGCACAGTTTGTCTTTGACCTCCCTTGAAGAAAAAAACAGAGGATCTTGGAGTTCGGTTTGCAGTGTAGCAGCATCAAAACATTAAATGCTCATGGAATAAACCAGCCTTGCGCTTCAGCCTTGTTTACCCAAGTGATTTGTCAAACCTGCAGTATTGCAATAAGTCAGTTTGCCATACATATCAAAAGGTAGATGAAATGCAAGAGATGTTGACTTGCGATGCCGACACCAACTAATGAACAACAGAACAACAACACTCCTATTCTAGGTCTTACCCGGACTTTCCCCTATTAACAGTCTCTCTCTCTCTCTCTGTCTCTCTCTGTCTCTCTCTCTCTCTCTATCTCCTTCTCTTTCTCTCTCCATCTTCACATCCCATTTAAAAACCTGCAACCTCCACCCGCGACACACATCACCCCAGGAATCACTTCAGGGATCTAATACCCTTTCTGCACCAAAATGAGCGCATATTTGCAAGTTTCTGAGCGCAGGTAAACCGATGGCACCATCGGTGTAAATTACTATTGGATTTCCCCCTGTTTCATCCAGCATTACTGGAAGGCAAGCTGCAGCCGGAGCCAATTAGAGCAGGATTTGTACATACAATTACAGAGGGGGTCCGCTTAAAAGTCAGCCCCTGAGTGTGGCGTGGCATTTGGCGCAGTCGCTGAAAATGAAGGAATAGGGTTGGTCATTCCGCTTGTCCTGCCGGTGGCCTCGTGTAATGTTAGCACCAGGGCCAGTGACCTTTTAGACATCATCCAGAATGTCCGGGAAGAGCATCCATCTCCCCCTCGATCCTCCTCCTCTGGTTCTTTTTGCTAAATCTTTAACTAGCATTGAGTTACTTGCATGACATCACACGAATCAATGCCTCCCCTGTATAATTGAACCATAATTTACTCAAATAGTATCGAGCGGGAGTTGTTTTATTGCTCCGCCGATAGTCGGCGTTGATATATTTGGACCCGTTGTGTGTCGCATATGATTAAGATTGTAAGGGAAGCACCTACTCTCATTTCTTGGAATGGTTTAAAAACCAAATCCACGGCTTCAATTAATCGCGCTCGTATTTTTTTCTCAACCCCACAGCACCGCCCCATCTAATAGAGAAGCCCCAAGACATCCAGAAGCTCATTGACGACTCCTTGGTGTGGGAGTGCAAAGCCACCGGGAAGCCCAAGCCCTCCTTCCGATGGATGAAGAACGGAGAGAATCTGGAGTCGGCCGAGGTGAGATGTGTCCGCCGCCACCAACTGCTTTCTTTTTGTTTTGTTTTCGTCTTTGAAGCGGGGGAACAGAGTTGCGTTTCAGAGCTCGGGGACGTTGCCGGCGGTGTGGACACCATGGAGCTTCGCGTTGTCGCTGCTTTGTTGCCTTTGCTTGTCAAAACATTATTTCCCCCCCCCGCTTAATTACGTTGTGTAACAATCTTCACTTCACCAGCAAAGCCCTTTTTCATTGTTTCCGGTTTAAAAATGACCTGATATGGCTCGGGCTGCTTCGGAGAGCTAAGTGACCGAACCCTAAATGGGCCTAGCGTTTCATCAAGCCTTGAAATCTCGACTCTTGTAAATAAGACATTGTATATACATTCTATCTTGTAATCCTGGAGTCATATCCTTAACCTTTAACCCCCGTTATGGCTTGCTCTTGTGAGAGACGACCGCATTATGATCACTTGTTCCTCTTACTTAATAGCGAATACTCTAACAATTCTGCAGAGGTATTCATAATGGCATTTTGGAGCAATGAGATTTAATATTACTTTATGGTAGCCACTGGGGGCCTATTTAGTCCTGGTCTTTTTTGGGAGATTGATGACGACCACTCCGGCGCAGTTGGACCCGATAAATAAACAGACTTTATGTAAATTTTCTTCATTATGCAAAAATAGCCGCAAACACACCAGAGGGTATCGATCAATCCCGAGATGTTATACATGTAGTTGGAATGAATAAAGCCCCATGTTATTGGTACTGGAGGCAACACTCCCGACAGCAACAGCAACACCTTTTTCTCATAAAGGCGGATTTGGCCCATTCGCAGGCCAAAATAATCAAACGATCTGTCAAGGCATTGGCGGCTAACTTTCTCCTGTTTTTACTGAAACCTTCAGAGTAGTCTGTTGTATTTCTCTGTGTTTGTTCTCTATTCTGTTTGAATTCATGATGAAACAAGGCTAAAATCTAGTTTGGAATTCTCAAACCTGTCAGAAGTGTAAAAAGTTGGGTGTTCCTCGGAGTGAGTGAGGTGGGCTGCTTACAATTTGCACCTCCTGAAATATGTTTTCAGGAGGTGCAGGAGTTATCCCTGACCCCTCTCAACTACATACTACTCAACTACTGCAAACAACATACATACATACATACACACATACATACATACACATTAAGATGGATGGATGGATGGATGGATGGATGGATGGATGGATGGATGGATGGATGGATGGATGGATGGATGGATGGATGGATGGATGGATGGATGGATGGATGGATGGATGGATGGATGGATGGATGGATGGATGGATGGATGGATGGATGGATGGATGGATAGATAGATAGATAGATAGATAGATAGATAGATAGATAGATAGATAGATAGATAGATAGATAGATAGATAGATAGATAGATAGATAGATAGATAGATAGACAGACAGACAGACAGACAGACAGACAGACAGACAGACAGACAGACAGACAGACAGACAGATAGATAGATAGAT
The DNA here is from genome assembly GCF_960531495.2 of Zeus faber. Classification (NCBI taxonomy): domain Eukaryota; kingdom Metazoa; phylum Chordata; class Actinopteri; order Zeiformes; family Zeidae; genus Zeus; species Zeus faber. The sequence continues at coordinate 7,503,548 of NC_137192.1, forward strand.
AGATAGATAGATAGATAGATAGATGGGTATTTGAAATTTGGCAGTGTACACTAACTTGAAATAGAAAAATTGGAAATACTGTCAAGCCTCGAAATTAATCATAAACAGTGGCCCTTAAAATAAACAATGGATATAAAAAAATATAAAATACACCAACAATATAAACAAGAAACAATAAATAAAATATACAACAAACCTAAAAATTAATTAGAACATCGAAAACATGTCATAACAATTTTGAAATGGTGACACGTGGTGTTCCCGAGCACCACCCTTGCTAATAAATGGATCGATTGGAGATGCGCGACTGAACGTATTAATCAGCCGAGTTGTTGAGTTGCTGGAAATGGCGCCGTTAAACACAGCTGCATAATCAGCGCTGGAGGTAAAGGTCACAGTGGAGGGTAGAGGAGGGGCGCGGCTATTCATTACACTAAATCAATGGAGGCCTGTCTTGATTGCGCGGCTCCTGGAGCGGATGGGCACTTTTCAAACTTTGAGGAGCGCTAATAGCGGGATCAAAACAACAGCGCTCCCCGTGACATTCCGATTTTTTTTTCTCTCGCTTGTATTTGACGCCAGAGCAGTGTCGCTTGCCAGTGACACCATATTATGTAGATAAAAACAGGAGTGTGGTGGAGTGTTGGGAAATGAAAATTGTTCAATTTATATATACTGTATATAATATATGAATGGACATAAAAATATAACAAATGGATAAATAGACCACCACAGTACATAGACGCATAGTGGTGATGAATAGTTTGGATCTTTTCAGAGATTCGGCTCTTTACGAGTGACTCTGTAAAAAAACATTTGTTCAGTTTTGATTGATTCACTTGTGTAACGAGAGTTACAGAAGAGTCGGTTCGGCTCTGAGTCGTGGACATAATTCTCGAGTGTAAATCACTAGCATTCAATATGAATTCACAAATTGACTGTCAAGTCTCAGTGAATGCCTCTCTGTGATGCAGTTACCAAGTCCCGAACTAAACAAACAACTCTTGCCCCAGACTCCTGACTCATTTGAAAGATGTGTTCCATTCAAAGGAATCATTTTCCATCACTAGGCTCCAGAGCATGTATAGACATATATGTGTAGGTGTGCAGCCGAATCTGAATACGGTATTCGGCAAAGCACAAATAGTGGGCTTTTACAAACATTTTTGTTTTTGTGCAAATATTCAAAAGATTTTCTGTGTTCGGGAAGGAAAAAATAAAAGAACTGTGAGCACCAGGGCCTGCTCTAGACTTTTTGGAGCCCGAGGTGAGATCTGTAGAAGGTGCCCCCCCCCCCCTTAGGCCCCACAGTGGACACACGCCACAAAATTCCTTCGAGGTTGCGGGAGTCTCGGTCGGTCATGGTCTGGTCCACAGGTGTTGCAGCGACCTGTTGCTACCTCACCTCAATCTAACCCCCTTGACACAACACTAGTCGGGGGGGTCTGGCGGAGATATGTAGTTTCAGAGACCTTTATCCCTGCATTCTGGTGATTTTTATGCAAGTAAATCACAAGATGACAAGCCAATAAAATTCATTAAAAAAAAAAAAATCTAGCTAACAAGAACTTTGTGTTTTTTACTTTTTTTTACCTTGTTTGTTATCCATTTTTAATTTTGACGACACATACCAAACTTTCCATTGTTTTTTTGTGTGTATTTTAGTATTGTAACGTGTGTGTGTGTGTGTGTGTGTGTGTGTGTGTGTGTGTGTGTGTGTGTGTGTGTCGAGGGAGGGTTCCAGGGGGGCTGGGGGGGTCCAGTTGATCGGTGGTTGTGTTGTGTTATTTGCATCAGCCAGTCCAGAAAAGTGGGTCATTGGCCGAGGTGATAAGAGGGCGGGTTCTGGGTCGTTCTGTGCAGGGAGGGTGCGGACGGAGAAGAGTGAGGGAGGAGAATGTGAAGATGTTCAGTTGTTGCTGGTTGTAGTGTAAAGAAACGTCAAGATAAAAAAAAAAAAGTTCTGTCAAGGGGTCACCGCCAAACGAGATTTGTCGTTGTATCAGCCCCATTGTCAAGCAGCACGTCAGGAAGACACCTGGTAGCCTGCTGCCAATACAGTTCGCCCCTGGTTGAGATCAGAGCAGAGCCGCCGGGCACACAATAACTGGGCAAAACCCAAAAACATCGAGGGGAGCCCAACATTTCTCTATTTTGTATTTGAAAAATATATTGAAATTTTCTTCCATAATTGTATTTTCTTTCATTTTCATTTTGTCTTCTTGGCTTCACGCCCCCCATGAATGATTGCTGATGTATGAGAGTGGAGGATGTCTCGCAGCAAGATTGCTGTCTCTCCACTACACAATCCACCATCCTGATCTGAGGCGGAACAGGATAGTGTTGGGTCCTAGTCCCTTAGTTGGCTTTAAAATTTCATGCAAGTAGAACCTAATGAAAACAAATAGATCTATAATAAAAACGCAGGATAACCGGCACACAAACCGGCATGGCGCTGTCTGGAGGAGAAAAAAAAAACTCCACCAATTCTCTGAGTTAGGTTTACGTTTTTTCATTTTCTATACAAGTAAGAAACTAAGGAAACAAAATAAAGCTCATTTGCATATAGAGCGAGGTTATTGGAGACGCATGTGGAGACGCATTCTAATGCCAGGTGTGAACGGACGTACTTATATGGAACGCCAAATGGCTCATTAATGGCCTTGTTTTTTTCGCTGCACCAGGTGTGTTTTCATAAAAAAAAACGGCAAATTGTTGCAATGCTCCGTTTAATAAGTGCCATATGGCGAGTGATGTTGAACTGTATACACCTGCCGCCATCAGCCCCTTATCAAACACAGGCAGGCGTCTTTTCATTATATTTTCATGATATGTCCTGGCCCCAAAAAAGGCGCTGCCTACCGGCCTCTACGGAGCCTCGGCTAGTACAATTTGTCCAAATGATGTTTTTTTTTCAGAGTAGAGGCAACTATGCGTGGATTTAAGAGAACGACATAACGTGCGTGCGTGTGTGTGCTGTAGACTCATTGAAGTGGATCGGGAGAGCCCACGGCGTAAGTACAGAAAAAAAAACACAACATGAAGCCCATCGCAGAGCCCTCAACCCTCAACCTTTTGCTTCTATGAGCTCTGAGGCGGTTACCAACATTTTTACAACTTTTGCAAAATGTGTGTGTGTGTGTGTTTATCAGTGGTGAGGCAACAACGCAGCAATAAAAGTGAAAAACAATGACAGTAGCCCTGTCACAATTCTAAGTATAATTTGGTTGACTAGTAATTGTCCTAGAAATTCTTGGGATTAACGCTATAACAGTGTAAACCAAATAAAAGTGTAGTTATAAAAACCACACACCTTACGAAGAGGAAAAGCAGATAACACTCAACAAATAAATAAATAAAGAACATTACTGTTGAAAGGCTTTAAATTTACCGCACGTGGTCCATATACAATATATATTATATAATATCATATATAATTCTATATAGGCTATACAGTATAAATAAATTATATAGATAAATCATTGATCGCTGAAACAGGACCCTTGAGCAACGTAACGTTTGGTCAACAGGCGCAACGACTTCTGGATTAATGATGGACAATCAAAATCACAAGACAATAGCCTACATTCTACAGGTTATAATAAATTGGGATTGGGTATAGGATTAGCGCAAAATATGTCACAAACAGGAAGACAAAGCAAGAATTAAACTGACCATAAAAAGCACAAAACATTAAAGATAGGTGATAAGGGGAGGCGTTTGGGAGGGAGGAGATTATTTTAGGCTCTCCTGATCCACTTCAATGAGTCTTCAACACACACACACACACACGCACACGCACCCGCGCACACACACACACACACACACACAAGCGTAATATCGTTCTCTCAAATCCACACATGGCGGTTGCCTCTATCCTGAAAAAACTCTCACAAATTGTACTACCCCAGGATCCGTCGAGGTCAGTAGGCGATGCCTTTTTGGGGGGGTCACACCTGGTGGCGGCATAAAAACAAGGCTATAAATGAACTGTTTGGCGTTCCATATACTCAGAGATGTCCACTCGTGATTGGATCACCCACGACGTATGTTAATGGGAAGTGTAAACGGTGCCAGAGTCTCCGCTGATAACCACGCCCCACACTCTCCTGTCTGAGCGTGCTCAGACTCCGGGCGAGGGCAGGCCCCCCTTGAGCACGACAGACACTGTCTGCGGCGGCGAGGACGGAGAAAAGTTACGAGTTACAACTTTTTTAAATGTGTCATTTCTGTATAAGGCAGAATTTGTTCTGGCTGAATATTTTTGTAATGCACAAAAGATGGTATGCTGAAAAGTTGGTAGCAATTCACTATTCATTATGTTTAAAACATAACAACTTGTTCTTGAAATTTGATCGAACCGTGAGGTCCTGCCCAGCACCTAACCCTTTATTATATGTAATAGGTCCAATGCATCTTTCAGTCTTTGAATTAGTGTGGTATTTGTAGTTGTTCGGTATAGTATACACCCAATAAATAATCGCAGACTTTTGCATCTCTCTTAGTGGACATGCTTAGCATGCTGCGTAGCTGCATGGCATGTTTAAGTAGAGATCCACACAGAATGAAAAAAAAAAGTATTCAACGGGGTCACACAAAAAATAAGCCTTTTAATTGTCCCATTACCATGCATGACAATGACTGCACTTGAAGCCCGGTGCACACAGGGTCATTTTGGTTGTTTTCCATCTTAATCCCTGGAAGTGAGAGGCCTAACTCTGAAGTCCATATATCTTTATTGACAATGGCGCAGGATTAATTAGCCGCGCAATTAAAGGGGAAACTCCAGCGTGAAACAGGATTTACCGCATTTAGCCGTGCGTGAGGTAGAGTGGAGGTTACTCTGCCAATTTTTCACCTTTTTAAAATATCAGGGACGGGACAGGTTGTTATTAAGATGCGCAGTCCGTCTTACCCTGGATTTGTTTTGGAAAGAACACACACACACACACACACACACAGACACACACACACACACACACACACACACACACACTCCCTCTCTCTCCAATTAGAGGTGTGAACACCAGTGGAGTACAGCGAATTTGCTCGAAAATTGAAAACTGTCAAACTGCACTACTCCTCTCCTTCTAATTCTGCCTTTACTCCCTATACAAATGTAAATGACCTGAATCTCTGTGAACCCATCGTCTCTGTTTCAGTGTATACATTATTGAATCCTCCTTAAAAGTTAAAACCCTACCGCAGTGTTTCCAAATGTTTTTCCAAGGGAATAATCCAGCAGCACACCACTATCCTGTCAACCACTAAAAACGCCACTAACTTGTACAACTATTAGCAGGCCCATATAATAGTTAGCGATCAGTGAAAACGATTCATTCATAGTGAACAAATCTTTCGAATGACTCAGGATGATTTGAGAGTCACTCCGGCAAAAGAGTAGGCGAGCGACTCGCACATTGAAAATAATTACTGAGGACTAACTTAGAGTAAAAGGTCAAGGTTTTTGGTGTGTCTGAGTTAGTTTTTGCATTCCACTTAAATATATATTTTTGACAGAATTAAATGATTCTTGAAAGAATTCCATTTACAACTCTGACTCTCGTTCGTCTCATCCATGGGTTACACCAACTGAACCAGCCAAGGGCGAGTCAGGTGACTCTTTACCGAGTGACTCGTCAAGAACCGAATCTCAAAAAGGAGTCGAACTGTACGTCACAAATTTTACTCCTTAATTTCAGTGTGAAACTCGAGCTTGTTCCAATGAACACAGAGCTGCTATTCTGGCTAGAACCAAGCAATTTGATTAATAATTGCAGCTTTGCAATTTGGATCTTGCAACACAAGAGTTAGTTTCCACTATTCATGTATTTGACTATTATGTGCGGTCCTCCCTGTCCTCCCTCAACCCCCACCCCAAGGTTCAAGATTCTAATAAACACGAAGGGTGAGGCCCACAGCCCGTGCCTTAACGTTTCCTCACCTCGCACTTGTTTACACCGCACTCCATCTCACGTTGTAACCCCCGTTGTTTTCGGAAAATGACATTGCCAATCATTTCCCTCTTCAACATAAGGCGTACAGATGGAGCAACCAGGTCCCCCCGCGTGCAAAACTGCTGATTTGAGGGGAACGTCATGCTTAATTAATAGCAAGCCATAAATAAATAAATAAATAAACGGCAGCGCCTTCCATGTGCCAGACTGATATACCCCACCATCCCTTCCCCCGTTTCGCCTTCCAGGGCTGATCGCCTCACCCTTCAAGCCTCCCCCGACCCGCTCAAACACAGGATTTGTTTGTGATCTTCTTCTACCGAGTGGCATCTTCCGTTTAAATTTTTTTATATGCAACATCGTCTTCATTGTCACCATGGTGCGAATACTTTCATTCGTAACCTATCCATTCCGTGGATAGGTTCCACGCTGATGAACTGGCCCACGTGCATCGTTGCAAGCAGACACGCCACTCGCTATGTATTCCACCTATCAGGAAAAGCAATTGTCCCAATGCTGGGTAGCGCTAGATGCTACGATAGTCCTTTCTAGAAATAGGGCACAGGGTTTTTATTTCCCTCTCATAAACATGCAGATTGATTAGGGTCATTTTCTGCTAGCCTGCCTTCATTCACCTTAAGCCTCTCCCTCCCATTAGTGATGAAAACCTAGATTTATTGCCACGTCTGTCACTTTCCAGACCATAATTCACCAACCTGCTTGGCCCGGGCCGGCCGCCTTTATGTAAATGAGCTTGGAGGAAATAAGGCATATTAAAGGCATGTGTCTCTGCGTCCCCCCAGGAGCGGGTGCAGGTCGCCAACGGGGCATTGTCAATCAGCCGGCTCACGCTGGCCGACGTAGGGATGTACCAGTGTGTGGCCGGGAACAAGCACGGGGAGGTGTACTCAAACGCAGAGCTCCGGGTCATAGGTAAGGTATTCCTATTCAGCGTGTGTGTGTGTGTGTGTGTGTGCGTGTGTGTGTGCATGCATTCTATCACTTCCTCGCCCGAGCAACATGTGTCATTTGTGTTGCCTGCTATAAAAAGGCTGTGCCATATTTGTTTTTTGTTCCAACTCCGAGAGGCCCCTCCCTCTCCTATCCAAACTGGTCTCTAATTGAAAAGCCTTAATTATAAGATGGATGCTGCTGGGGGGAAAATGGCGTAACACTCTTTGTTGTTTGTTTTCAATCTTCCGGATGGTCTCTCCGTTCAAGCTGGAGCTCAACCATGTTAGCTTCAACACTATTTGAAGCAGAATACCAAACTCGTACTTGGAAATAATCACGTTAAGAGGATGAGGGTTTGAGGGCAGGACGAAGCAGAAACGTGGCATTTCCCGTTTCCCTTTTTACTCTTCTTTTCTTTTTTACAGCAGGCTAAATTATTTCCTGTTAATTTAGTGAGAGGGCAGCATTAGATTGTTCTTCCGCCAATTATTCCGGAGCCGAGTGTCTGGCCCCGCTAATAATCAGAGGAAGCGCTCTCCTAAATTGCTCGAAACGACAGCTTTAAGGTGCAATTCTCGTTCACTATATAATATTAAATACAGAATAGGGCTGCCAAAGCTAACGTGACAAAATCTTTCTTTAGGATTCAATTTGAGTTCATTTTTAAAATTGCGATTAATTGATCTTATCCCACGCGATTAATTGTGATTAATTGATTCGAAACATGCAATCCAATACCATGCGATAAATCGCGATCGATTATTTTAATCATTCAGTCGCTCAATTCCGAAGTCCTGATGAAGATCGGTGTATCTTAAGGTGCTTCCTTGAATGCGTGGCTTTTGTTCTGTTTTCTATCGAATGAAGAAAGCAAACACCTGTGGATGAGATGCTTTTGAAGGAACAAAGAAAAAGGGAAAATATGCCACATGAGAGCGCTGTGCGGATTTTTACAAAACCTTTCGTCTTCCTTAACATGCGGATCTCGTCCCATCTCAGCCGTCGCCCCAGATTTCTCCCTCCACCAAGTGAAAAGCCAGACGCTGGTGAGGGAAGGGGGGGACGCGCTGGTGGAGTGCCGGCCCCGGATGTCTCCGTGGGGCGTGATCTCCTGGAGGAAGGGCAGCGAGCCACTCCGAGAGAGCAGCAGGTAAGGAGTCTCTGTCTTTCCCTTTTTAAAACAATAAAACAAAAATTCACTGTGATGAATTTGATTTATTTTTCTTGTCACTGAGAAAATTGTTATTTTGCGCCAAGTACATTTTCATATACAAGTCATTTTTGGAGGTGGGGATTGGTGTATTTCTTCAGTGCAGACAAATAGTACAATAAAAACAACAAAAATAACGAAATACAAATGGTCAAATATATAAAAATAGCTAAAAATACAGAACAGAAATTGCTAAATATGTAATACAGAATACTGTATATAAAGTGTGATTCTATGCACTGGATAAATTGGTATAGGTAGAAGTTACTAATACGCAATTACTCAATTATAACAACGTGTTACATCTCTTGCGAGAGCTTGGACTCTCTCAAGAGAAACATAATTCGCGGAGAGTCGTTCAAGGAGGGGGAAAGCAAAATGTTGCCGTTCCTTAGTACAAGGAACGAGAGGAATCCAAAATGGATTTTTCTTTCGACGGACCTTTCTTTTCAGATCCATTCAGATCTAAATTATACCGGATATGACTCAGATCCTGACCCCCCCCCCCAACATTGGTAATTGGGTCTGTTCTCACAGGAAAAAATAGATCGGGGTACCGGTTGTATTTTTCGTTTTTTTAATGGTTGTTTCCATTCGGGATGGACTTCAGATGAATTTCCAAGGTCCAATAGGAAAAAAAGGTTCAATAGGTCCAATCTTTACGACTCAAGAAGAACTTCACTTCACAGTACACTTACAGTACATGGAGCCTATATGGAAACACTGTGGCCGCATTGACGCCTTGCTGTGTCCTGCCTGCAACTAGACAGAGAAGAAGGTAGTAATGGTGGTGGTGCTTAATTGCCACATTTCAATTCGGTGACACCGCGATGAAGAACCTCCAGAGGGTGGAAGAATCACTCCTGATCCTCGTTCGTCCTCCAACCCTTTGGCTTTGACGACGGCTGAAAGCCAAACAGCCGGGGGGTTGGCGGGAGGAGCTCAGAGCGCTAATGAAGTACTTTTAACCTCGGCATGAAGGGATGAATGGGGTGGGGGCACAGACCTCTTGGTCAAGCACCAATATGTGTCCAAACGTTACCCAGGAACACACGATCTTGGCGATCTCCTTCTAAGTGTTAAGGCGTGATGACACTTGTGTGTGTGTGTGTGTGTGGGTGTGTGTCCATGCGTATATTTGCACAAGGTTTTGGCCCAGTCCGGACACCGCTTGCGGAGAGCCGCCAAACAATCCCTGGTTGCGGACAAGGGGTCACCCATTAGGTGTCACCGCCGAAGCATGACTCTGTGTGCACGGTGTCTGGCCGGGAGCTTTGCATATGCACAAAGCGCTGTTGTCACCTGACAAACAAAGTGACGGTGGTTTGGAAGAGGCCGCTATTTGCATAGTGGTTTCGCTTCACCCAGCGCCCTTCATCGACCTTCCATCACAAGACTCCCCGTCCCGCCACACCGCACCTGGATCTGAGTTTTGCAGTTTTTTGAAATTCACCCTTTCGATTGATTTTATTATTCCGGCGTTTACCCACGCGGAGTGATGAATGAAGTATCAGCGGTTGCTCTCTCTGAGGTCCTCCTTCACACCCTCCACCCCCTCCCCGAAAATAATGCAAAAATTGCCTAAGTGCTCCTCTGTCCCTGATGACCTGGTTGCCGCCACAAAGAGAAATGGATAGATGGTGATGCGAGTCGCTCCGGCAAAAGAGTCCAAGGCAACAGTGGTCTAGGCATTTGACCTAATTCATATTGAATGGGACAGATTTACACTTTGCATTCCACCATAATAAATCATTTTGACAGAATTAAAAGATTCTGATTAAATGAGAGAGCCAAACTGGCTCTTCTGACTCTCGTTCATCATTCACAGGAAGCCCTCCCTCACTCACCGTGCATTCAAACCAACTGAATCAAACAAATGAAGAGTCGGAAAACTGAACAAGTCTTTACTCTTTACCGAATGACATCTCAAGCACCGAATCTCAAAATAGAGTCGAACCTGCCTAACCGATGAATTAGTACAGCCTTGCAATTTTGATCTTGCAACACAGAGCTAGTTTCCAATATGTGTTTTGAAGCATTTCCAAGGTGCACCTGGCGAGCTCTCACACAACAGCATGCAGCGGTCGAAAATCACTGTTCTAGAGGCAGCGCGGCTCACAAAGAGTTAAAAAGCGTACCCATCACACCTGGCTTGCCTTCTCTCCCTCACTCAATTCACTCGATTAATCACGATAATCCCGAATTTGTAGTTGGAATTCTATCAATGCCGTCGACTGGCATCCCGGCGGAGTCCTGGTCCCGCTCTCCCTTTGAAGTTTGAGAAGCAAATTTGAATTTGCTCTTGCTTTTTAAACCCACTGAATTATACTCGCCCACAACCCGCCTCTGACCACCTGTCTGCCCCTCTGGCAGATGTACCACCGGTAATTAGAGGCAAAAGAAACAAAAAAATCTCAAGACCTGGAGGAGATGGTGTCCCACACCCAGCTGTGTAGTGTTACTCCAAACCCTTCCTCAGAATGGTCCAGCTGTTTCCTGCAACTTGCACTACACTTATGATATACTAATAACCCTATCAGTTGGCGATCCTTTGCTTTGTTTTTTTCCCTCTAATACGGCAAAAAAGGCAATGCAAAGTATTTCTCCTCTGCAAGGACGTCTGGAAAATATTCCATCTCGTGACTTTACCTGCAGGACTTCAAATTGATCCTATATATGAGATAGTAAATTTCATTTACGGCGCTCGATTCACTTATCTAATGCAGAGAGGAGTGCATGAGCGTGTGACTTCTCTTCGTCTATTTATTTGTTTATACCTGTAAAGAAGAAACGGGGGCGGTCGCAAACTCCCTTTTTCCCTTTTTAATTTTCTTAGTGGAAGATGGATTGCCCTAATTGCGTTAGCACTCCGCAGTGGTTTTTTCCGCGAGGGGAGGGGGTCGGGAACATAGCGATGTCACTGGCTGGGTAATCCATCTTCATAGCGACGCGGCGGACACTCTCTTTTTCCCCCCGCTAGTGGACCAGCGGGTGGAGGAGGATGTTGGAGGACTGACAGAGGGATGGAAGGGACGGGGGGGGGGGTCTTATCTACCCCAGACAACCCTGCCGGGGACGCCGTTTCGATGACATCAGCTGGAACAAAGCAGCTGAGAGCGCAGAGCCCCCATCCTGCTGATGGCCGTCTAAGTGGGGCTGCGTCAGCCTCAGCCCCCTTTCCACCTCCACCGCCCACCACCACCCCCACCCACCCGAGACAAAAAAAAAAAAACAGCCATGCCATCTCAATATGTCACCGCAAGGAAGGAAATGAAGTTTGTCAGCAACGACTTAAATGCACGCACGCAAAACATTTCTCTCCCACCAGTCGACTGTCCCCTTTTACCAGCGACCCCTGAATGTGCTGACACCCCCCTCCACCTCCACCCAACACACACACACACACACACGCACGCACTCACAGACACACACACACACACACACACACACACACACACACACACACACACACACACACACACACGCGCGCACACACACACACACACACACACACACACACACACAATGGCTGTAGTGATAGGTCAGTGCTGATTCAGTAATTACTTGGGATTTTGGGTCAAACTCATAACAGAGTACTCAGTATTTAATTCAGGTGCTTAAGTACTTTTCAAGTATTTACTTAAGTACATTCAGTTTTGGCGACATTGAACTTATACTCTACTACATTTCAAAGCAAGTATCAAGGTTTTTTTTATCTACTACTGTATGTTTCTAACACAGTCACCTTATATTAGTGAAAAAAAACTAAAACCTGGATTCATATCTATAAATATCAAAACAAATCATGTAGGATACATAAATAAAAAGCCATAGGATTTCCAAAGGAATTCTTTCCAAAGAAAATCTGATTGTAAAAAATTGATATGTACTTCATACATATACTGTATACGTCACATTACCTTAGCTAAACAAAATCTGGATTTATACTTATAAATATCAAACTCAAGCCAAAGCAAAAAAAATAGGATCTATCAAACTGCAAATTTAGGATTTCTCATCAATGATTCATTTGGTCCATATCCTTGTAAATGACATTTTTGTGAATTATAATCAGGATATTAGGGCTGCACAATATTGGAAAAAACTGAAATTGCAAAAAAAAAATGCAACTGCAATATATATTGCATTATAAAATAAATTCAGGGATTTTCACCATCTCATTTGATCATTCTATAATGACTGGGGTGATTTTGTAGGGGAGTGCATCGGCATAGAATAAAAATAGTATCTTTATTCTTGGCACATTTAGGCTATAATCAGTAAACTGTCAGGAAGACAGGAAAGTTTATTTTTCACTTCATTTATAAAAATAAATATAACTCTTTCTTATAAGGAATGATCAACAAAAACAATTACAAACCAAAACTATTTCAATAAATAATGGAGGATTATTCGTAAAAACATTTAATACAATTTAGTGAAGCTAAGCCAAACTTTTGAGCGTTGGCTGCAGTCAGCGGATGTAAACAGAAGTGTGTGTGCGCACCTGATACCGTTTCTATCGCTATGTCGGAAATCAGCGGCAGATCTGCTTTACGGCAATTTGACTTAAAGCTGATCTGCCTCTGCGACAATCATGGGGGAACTCACTTCGGGAAATGACTCATTGGATTGATTATTACAACATTTGCCCCTCTGCTACCGTGCTGCGACAACATAAGGTGCGAGCGAGTCAGGAGCATGACTGAAATATGCGAAAGTTAGGAACCGATGAGCAGATTTGAAATGCACGTGTCTTATCGAATCCATGATTCTTGAAAATTTGTTCCAACTGGTTCTTGATACCCTCCCAACCCTACCAAGAACCCTTAAATCTGAGTCAATTATGTTATATCAGACAGACTTCTCTTGTCTATTAGTCATGGAAAATGAGAACTGTGCGAGTTTTCCTTTTGCGTTCGAATTAATTTGCATTGATGACGATGCTGAAGCGATATATCGTGCATCCCTACAGGAAATGCATGAGAACTCATCATCATAATAAAGTGGTCACTTCATGTCATATTATGGACTCTGTTATATCAGTTATACTCTGTTATGCTTTACCACACTAGAGTTTTCGTTATCCGGTAATTTCCGGTTTTTGACCGGAATATCTGTTGAAATCGGACATATTTAAATCTCCGATTATAAGGTCAGGTGAAAATAATTCCCTTTAAGCGCAATTAGAATTAGTGCTGGGTCATAAAATGATAACGATAATTATCTCAATATTTTTCCCCACGGTGTCTAAATAAAATAGGCTCGATCATTTCGATAAAGTCTTGCGCAGTTTTGTTAATTTCTAGAAGCATTAGGGCAGTGGCAAAGTGGGAAAGCCAATCAATTTGGACGATCTCAAGCTGACCTTTCATTTCTAAGAAATTCGGTTTGTCGATATAGAAAGAAGCCCCGCCCACTCCCCCGTGGTTAGGTTGCATTTGTAAACACACAGGAATGAGCAACTCGGAGAAGGAGAAATATTATACTGTATTTTATATGATATATGATGATATCTGATATTTTGGGTACAGTGCCGATGAAGACGGGCAGCACCACGACTTTATGAAGTGAAATGTTAATTAAAGCTGCACTTGTTACTTCTTGTTCACTTCCTCTGTACAATACGACTGGCCAATATGTAATTTTTTGTTTGTTTAGAAATAGTCTTTTTTCTGTTTTATTATTATATTATTTTACTTTATTCTGTTTTAGAATATGTAGGCCTAAAGCTGAAGTAAATTATTTGTGTTTTCTTGTTGCCCCAACTACTTTTAAAATGTATTTTTAAAATAGTTTCATGCACCTGAGACAATTAACAGGACGTATTTTGAATAATAATGTATGTATAAGCAAAAGTAGCCTACTTTTCAAAAAAATATGAAACTACATGCCTTTCATATTTTATTGAAACTATGCCTATCAATTGTTTTTAAGCTCAATAAACACATAATATAATAATACAGTATTTGACAGGAATTTCTCCCATTTGTCTGGGACATTTAACTCTTCCAGGACACGTGGACCGACACTAATTTTTTTTAATGGAAACCCTGTACTATACTTTACTTTACTTTAATTTTAAATAAATCTCACAGCAAGTATTTGCTCTTGCTCTCTCTTACTACCGTGACGTTTTGAATCTGAAGACTTGAATGATGCCTGGTTTTCATTTCCATATCCCATCTTGGTGAGACTCAGTCGGGGTGTGAACTTGTAACATCCTGGCTGCAACACTTAGGATGTTACTGTTAGTGAGGGGTGTAATGCTGAATTTAGTTTCAGGATGTTGCAATGAAAACAAAACGACAAGGAAACTACTGTTATACTACAACCTGCCATTGGTTCCAGTTTTATTACTTGGGGTCAAAATGAAGGTTGTACTTATAAGGTACACTATATAAACGATAGACTTTTGCCGGGTAAGGTGTGGCAGTTAGGTAACCTACTTAACCTAAGTGCTTCCGTGGGTACTTAGATTAGGTAGGTTTTCATTGCCATAATGTTATTTCTGAAAGTAGAAAAATAAATCTGCAACAAGAGCGGTACATTGAATCCCACTGTTACAAAATTCAAGTCAAATTTGCCACCATGGGCCTCCAGCTGTGGGCATCAATGAACTAGAACCCATTAGCAATAGGCTTAAAATACTTTTCTCTAGTGTGCTTGGTTGGTCATTTGGTTTTGTATGCCCATTTCCCTGTACAATTGTGATTTAAACTGAAATAACAAGAGGTGTTTCATTTTTTCAAACCTGTTTCAGTGAAAATACAGTTAATCTCTGCCTGAGTCAACAGGGATTGGCATCGGTTGTCACCAGGCTTTGGGCAGAGTCGCCCGACGAGCGGAGCATCTCTGACGTTCAGAATTGAAAAGCCTGCATAGGCAAATCTGCTCTGGGAACAATGCAGACGACACCCCCACCCCTCCCAACCTCCTAATATTTCCTTTTTCACCAAAACAAAATAAGTAAGAGATCATTATCATTATCACATTATCACCCCTTCGAGGGTGATCTGATATCACTCTGAAGGGGGTTATTTTGTGATAATGACCGGGTGGCTGGACATTATTCTTCTTCTTATACGGCTATTTACTAAATAAAAGAATATCGACGGAATTTGAGATGGAATATTGATTTGAAATGACTAGTATACCTAGTTTAAAAGTCCACCTCAAAGAGGCTAACTATAAAACTATGTCGCAAACTATTCAAGCTGCAAAAAACTTTGCCCCACATGCAAAATGTGAAATTGGACATATCCACATTTATACCTTGAAGTCTTCCATTGTAATTTCTATTCAGCGTCACAAGAAGGTGCCACTAGCTAGTGTGCATTAGCAAGAGCATGTAGACATAGTGATGGAGTGGTTGCCTGTAGCAATGGTCATTTTTAACGGACTGTGCTCATTATCCAGAAATAACTGATCGCTGATTACTTCTATTGGCCAATCAGAATGGACGATTTGCCATGTGTCATGAGAGCCATGTCATGAGACCAATTATCTCTCCGTATCTTTACAGTATCCAGTATCCAGAACTCAGTATCTATTCAGCTTCACCATAGCTAAAAGGCTGACCTTTTGTTCGTAGTGCAGGACCTCCATCTCAAGTCCTTATGTCAACCATTATCCTGCTACGTATCTGGCAGACATACAGTGGATGATTTCATCTGGCATCTGAATGAAGTGGAGCTGGCTAAAGGGGTCAAACCGTCGACTCTTGATGCGGGTTCACAGATATCTCTCATGTGGCAGGTCTGAGGGCAGCACACGGCTTTCAAGGGCTTATATCTGACTCTGCTTTTCCCACTGCATTCCTGGTGGACATTACTGAACTTGTTCTGACTTAATGTAACTATCTGCACAACACAGGCTTCTTGATTCAAAAAAAAAAGAGTTACAGCTAGAGGTTGTGCCTGGAACACCCAATGACCATTCCACAACAAGCCCCACCTTTTTTTTTTTAAGTCTGTGCGAGGTACAGGCCTACATCAGTGACCTTTTCCCATTCAAGCCTGGTCTCCTCAGCTGAGCTTCGTAATAACCTGACTCGTACGATTAATCTGAATACTGAAACAAGCGAGTAAAATATCTGCATATCACTCCACAGAGAGCCTTAAAGACCAAAGAGGTAAAAATAAAATTTCAGTAACACTTTTCTTAAATAGCTGTGCATGAGGCATTATAAGTTCAAGCTTGTATTTATTATAAAAGCAAGGGGGGTATATCAGCATTATATCTGTACTATAAAATATATCCCTACTTTATAAAATATTATGAGTACAGTATTAATGTGTCATGAGGTTCTTTCTTATAGCTACTACAATTCCCAGTAGGATGCTTTTGTCATTAGGCATTCCAAGCCCTCAAAGCCAAACTAGAAGAAAAACCAAATGTTATAACTTCAATTCCCACATGGCTTTCATGCACTGAATTTTAAAATGCTCCTTGTTACCCATAAAGATGATATACAGTATATGCTCTATATGGGTAATGAGGCCTGCTGGCCGTTCCTCTCAGAAAAAGGGATGACTGCTCTGTGTAACAATGTCTGCATGAATTTCAGAGCTCCCCAAGCTGATGAATGTTACAAATGCTCACTTTTTCATTGTTCAGCTTTGCTTTGTTGTACATTTTAACCTGTGTTAAGTGCCCTTTGTTGCTATTTCATCGGTT
Organism: Zeus faber; assembly: GCF_960531495.2. Classification (NCBI taxonomy): domain Eukaryota; kingdom Metazoa; phylum Chordata; class Actinopteri; order Zeiformes; family Zeidae; genus Zeus; species Zeus faber. The sequence goes on from NC_137192.1 coordinate 7,520,348, forward strand.
AGTACCGCCTTTTAAGTCGCAACCAATGTGCATTATCACATTCTGCTAATTCTAGACTCATAAGGGTCTTTCAGGATCCACCTCGCTTAAGCTCCCTACAGGTGAATCTCAACCTCAATCTCCGCCTGATGAGCCCGACGAGACCGAAAACGTTTGTGAGATCATATTCCCTGGCAGTATGGGCTGCAAGGGTTGTTGTCTCAATACGCCGTCTCCTCAGCATGTTGTAATGTAATCAAAACTGACAGCTTTTGTCTCAGTGGCTCAAAGAGGATTTTACAGAAGAGCGGTCATCAAAACATATGGATCGTCAGCTTACGTGTCTCCGTCAGCTTTGGTATACTAACAACACCAAACAGAGGAGAGTGCAGCGAAGCGACTTGACTCGTACCGCCAGTAGTTATGCACTGTAAAGCATCAGACCTTAATTTATGTGCCTTTTAGGAACTCACAAGGTCTCAGACTGGAGTTTGGTATTGAAGTAAAGTATACAGTATTTATTGACCATGCACTGTAAAACCTAGAGGACAAAAGGAATCCAACTCCAATCTTCTGTTTATTAGGGGGCAAATGTTTGTGAAATTCAGGCCTACACCTCTTACTGCATCCTATAACCTCCTGGTGTGGAAAAGCATGGCAGCCTGTTTGGCCAAGTTGAAGTTGCTGAAAGTCGTTTCACTTCAGAGCTACCACGGCTTGTGTAAAAGTTTCATCTGAATATCTGGAGTCTTTGAGAGGCAGCAAATGCAGCCGTCTGACGGTCTGCATTTGCATAAAGTTGGACATCTACTTTATGCTAATTAAGAGCGGCTGAAAAGAGTGCGCCGCCTCTCGACACTCAGCACAGGCACTTGCCGGGATGCACCTTACGTCCACCTGCGTAGACAATGAATGGTTAGCGTAAAAAAGGTGGATCTGGTGAAAACATTCCCATCAGTAGCCATTTATTCATTTCAACTGATCCTGTAGCTTTTCACATTGCGGTGACCTCCTCTCCAGATTAACACCCCCCTTTAGGAATCGTGACAAGTTCTTTGCCAAAATGTCTCACATTAAGGCTGGCATTGACTTTCCTATTCTATTTCAGAGGATCTGAATCTGTTAATTAAACCCTAGTTGGTGCACTGTAGCACTTACAAGAAATACAATATATACAGAATATATACAATGTGCTCTATGCAGATAAATTACAAAAATAAAGCCTATGACAGGGCATCCAGGCCTTCATCTTATTTTTACAAAATAAAAATAATAAAATAATAACCCTGGATCTACTCATCTGTCATTCCTATCATGCATTCCCTCAAAAATAATATAACGGTGATCAAAAACACAAGAAGGGAGCTCCGCTGCAGCTCTGCTTCGCTCCCCCTCATATTTCGTATACATTTTAAATCAAACTTCTGTCTGGGTGCCATGCCATGCAAACACATGTATCGCGAAAAGTCACACTTGTGGTGGTAGCCAACGGAGCACTTGCCCCACAGAGAGATCTGCTACGCAGCAGTAGGAAATGGAGTAAATTAAATACATCTACAATAAAACACAATGTTTTTATTTGCTTCGTTTGGGAGCGGAGCTACGCACCGGAACAGTGCTGCAGCTCTGATCAGTTTTTGAGGCAGGCTTTTATTTCTTTGTGTAGAGAACTGGTTTTATTTGAGGAAATACTGTACGTCAATGTTGATGTACAGTATCACCGAGACTGAGAAAAGCAGTCTGCAGAAGACTGTATCATTGGCATTTGTCATCTTATTTTGATGAGGAGGCAAAATGGTATTCTGTAATTCTCGTACTGTTCAATTTTTTGTGCGAGTTCCATGCACACTGATTTTTCTCTTGGGAATCTACTCAGTATTTGCAGCTATCATTTAGACTCACAAAATAAGTGTCCTGTGAATCAATTTTCACTTAAAGTACTGCATCATTCTTGAAATAACTTTGATATTTATGTAATAATCGCGAGCGTAATTGCTACATATTCCCTTTAGTTTTCTTCCTTCCTTCCTTTCTTTCTTTTTCTTTTCGCCACCTATGCAAAACAATGACCATAGCCCTGGATGGTGTAGGATTGTCAATTGCTTATTTCTTGGTTTTCCTTATTCTGCATTCTGAAAGGTATGTTTTATAGTGTCAATTCTATCTCAGACGCTTAAGCGAGCTGCCCTGAGGCTTCAAAAAGAGAGACAGCCGTTAAACTATCGGGATTGACCCCAATGTAGCCCCGGTCGGTTCTGACCCGCGGATACAGGATCTCTTCTGCTTATGTCCCTTCTGCCGGTGGGAGATGGGGGTAGCAGAGCAAATAAGCATGGCGGTCACGTAAAATGAAGAGATGTCTCGCAGAGCGATCCCCATTTACGGGCCCATCTGCTCGGCCAGACGCACTCCAGGAAGAATCAGTGTTGGGAGGGAAAAGGCCAAAACCGCAGAAGAGGCGTGGCAATCTGACTCTGTATTCATTTATGTGTCGTGTCTTTTCACCATTGCTGTTGTGTTGCGGCGTTCCATTTCAAGGAGGCTTTAATCAGGATCTCATCAGACCCGAGCACGGCTTAATTCTTTGAAGTCGCGGAATCAAAGTATGCAATCGAAGTATGCAAAAACAGGTGTATTAATAAGCGAGCCATTAAAAATGAATCAGTCTAAAATAGTCAGCCAGTTGGTGCAGTTGTTGTGGTTCCCCTCGCACGTGCAGGTTTGCATGTTGTTAGCGCTTATGAAAGAAAAAACCTGAAATACACTGTTTATCATGTTTAAATGTCACTTCACATTTTTCCTCATCAATTCTCTAATTTGCTCATTTGCCTCTAATTGAACATCTGCTTGTGAAGTGGAGTGCCGCCTCTCGGTGGAGGTTCTGGACCCTGCATACTGAGCGCCTATGTGCCCAGAAGGACTTATTTCACTACCTTGCCTCCGAGTGGTGGTTTACTACTTAATGAGGCTTTTGTGGCCGGATGTGTCGGTGCCTTTCTTTCATTTTATTTTTTGTCACGCCCGATGCGTCTCTCCAGAGCAGTCGCCAGAGGCTTAGAAAGTTGGCCTGAAGGACCGTTGACTCCCGTCCTATTCTACCAGGAATCAGGAGAGCGGGAGGGCCCCAGCGATGGTGCTTGGATGTCCAATCCTACGTGCCATCAGATAAAAGCCGCCGGCGCGCTTTTGGTTGTTTTATCGGAGGCGGGAGTCGGACAGTACTCGTTCAGGTGTTTTCGCAAAAGCACGAGACGGACACAGTTGGAGAGACGGTGGAAATAGAAACAGACGGAGAGAATCCCCTCTATGGTTACTTTCCATCCAACTTCCATTCAGATGGGAATGCTTCTGGAATGGTGATAACTGTTGACTGTGTTACGATCCACACTGAATATGCATTGCAAGCCAACACCTTTTTTTCCCAAGACATGATTAGGAGCATTAACTGAGTTTGATTTTGTGTTTAGTACATCAATTTACCCTCCGGGCTTTGTGATTATGCACTGCCTGCATTCCAACGCATGCTTCACAGATGAAGCAACAAATTAGAAGTTTCTGGACACCCGGACTGTGTAGTCTATTTCCTTACATAGCATTTCGTTTTAGTTTTACTTGAATTTTGCAAAGGCCAATTAAATTATTGTAAAAACAACCGGACGGCTCTAATTAAATTGTTATAGCGGTTGTAGCTTATAGCGCTGTCTGGTGAATTGAATTCCTTGCTGCTGGCCATTTTTCCACATATCAAGAAAGTAACATATAGAAGGTATGAAACAAAGTTAAGTTAATAAAGTCAAGGCTAAAGTTAGCTCCTCATTGGCCCATTTAGGAGAAAATCTTAAAATTAATGGACATGTCAGTCCCAGTTGTAGGACTCCTACTATTTTGATCTAAGAGTAATTCATCCACGCTTGTGCTCAGCCTCCCCTGAACAAATCCCCAAAAAAATTGTGATAGTGACATTAAATCTGATCTGCAACAGTATATACTGTATAGCAAGGTGCAAGTATATGCAGTATTTATATGCTTAATTATTATTTATGTTGCATGTATGTAACCCTAAACACAGTGGGTAGTAGTGAATACAATTTTTGCTTAGTGTAGTTGAACATAAATAAGCCTAATATTGGATTACCTTGAGCAGATGTTTGGCATATTCTACAATCTCAAGAATAACAATACCAATAATAACATCATTATACAGCTTTTTTCTTAGCTTTCCAACTGATCCCAACTCCAAATTTGCCTTTAGAAATGGTCTTATTTTTGGGCTTAGAAGTGAAAGACTGGTCAACCAACCATGAACCAATCACTCTGGGAGTGGTTATTGCGGTCAACCTCTGCCCTTTTCTACGTTTAAAATGTCCCATGTGCCCAGGAAGTTTTATCGCTAATCGGGGGAACTCGGTAAGATAAAATGCTTTGTGAATAGGGCCCCGGATTATTTATTTATTATTATTTTTGAAAATGTGTTTTTACGAAACATGTTTTCCGGCCCAGAATATTGGCTTGACAGGCTTAAACCAAATAAAACCCATGGCGGGGGCCAAAAGTGAGTCTGGAGATGCTTGCCGAGATTAGGTCAGAACCCTCTTTACCCGCCCGCATCTCGTGTACCGCTCACCGGGATTATTTTTATCTGGGAGACTGCGGCCGATATCATTTTTCAAAGTGAGAATCCGCCAGCGCAGCATGTGTAATCCGTCTTTGTCCCTCTGACAATTTCCTTTTGGAGAGCGTGTGTGTGCGCTCTTTATTCCGGGAGGGATACCTCGGCGCACTCGCAGGAAGAGATGAATATCTCCGGGAGGGAAATAAAACGGGGGAGCAATTTGTGATTAAAGGAACGCTCTGCAAGTACACAGGCACAATGCCCCCGTAGCCCGTAAACCCCCCCTGCCCTCCTCCTCCTCCTCCTCCTCCTCCTCCTCCACGGCCAATTCAATTACCAAAAGGGCGTCATCTGTGAACGACAGGAGTCGGGGCTCAGATAATGGACTCCTTGAGATATTTGCAAACTAGACCATATCTGGACAACGTCACTTGCCTTTTGATTTGATATATATATATATAATTACATGGAAATTGCCATGATTATTATTGGGAGTAATACTTAAAAAGAGAAAAACCAGATGTGTAGAACAATAGAATTATAGAATCATGACATCATAAATGGAGGAAGCCTCCAGCACTTACTATAATTGGTAAAATACTGGTCTTTAAGTATCCATGTTAAATGTCTGTATTTGCAGTGTTCTGGAACGAGCTGCGAGCTTCATCGAACATACAGTATACAGTTATGGCTAGCTGGGTTAGTGTATGTGGCTAACGTTAGTGGCAGCTAAAGATATCTTATTTTGCCGGTTCCACCAATTATATCAGCGGCTTGGCAAAAAAAAAATATGGATCACTTTTCAGACACCAATTTCCAAAATTCATCGAACCTTTATATTGTTTATAACAGACTTTGGCATTACGCAGATAATGTACAGCTTGAGATAGATATTTATATGGAATTTACTTAAAATGAGAACATTTAGAAGAGCGAGTGGACATATAAAATATTAGAATAGTAGAATTATGACATCATAGGTGGAGGAAGTCTCCAGCACTTACTGTAATTGGTACAATACTGTCCATGTTAAGTGTCTGTATTTGCAGTGCTCTGGAACGAGCTGCCGAGCTTGTCAGTTTATTCGTTCTGGTCAAAGTTATGCATAATTCATTAATCGGGACAGGAGGTTAACTGCATTGGTAATTACTTAATGCAGAAATGTTGTAAAATGTTACCTGAGCAATTTATTTAGATTATAGAAGCATTCAACTCATATTGGGTTGAGTCATCGCTATAGCGCTAAATTAGAGTATGTGGCTAATGTTAGCCGTAGCTAAAGGTCGATTTTTCTTTCTCCAGCTCCTTCTCATCAATTATCAGGTCAAGGGCTTGGCAAAAAAACCTTCTTCCCTTTTCAAACACCAATTTCCAAAATTCATTATGCATTTATACTGTTTTGGACAAGAGCTGTGTATCTTTCACATACCTTCAATTTCCAGCATTTTAAATGATCTTTATCCCTTTCATTTTAATCCGACTACTTCATTACGATAGCGGAACCCAATACGAGATCTTCATTCAATTAGATATCTTTATAGTTCATAATCCTGGGGGTAGTTTTCTTTTGGACTGTGTGGAGCCATGAGAGATCCCTGATAAGATATTAAACAGTCTTTCCATGCTCTGGTGACACTCTGTTTTTCCTCCCTTATTGTTTTAGCGGGACCAGATACCACCCAAATAATGTTAGTCCCTTCTGAGTGCTGTGAACACGGTAGTTTAGTCCTCCTTTTAAAGAGGCAAGTCTCGCAGAGCAGAGATAGAATATGATATCTCTGTTATGTCTAATATGTCGGACGCATCATGACAGTACGTTATTGGGGAAATATCATAAAATGGTAGATTTACCATAAAATGCCCACCAGAGCATATTTCTTTCAGAGACGGAGCGATGAATTCTTCTGCATTGCAGCGCAGGGTCCCCGGCTTTAATGCCGCTGCAAACCGCAGCGGAAGTGTCAACATCGAGTGTCAACACGCAGTGGAAAAAAGGAAAAAAGTCATTTCAAGTCGCTCTCTCTCTCTCGCGCGCTCGCTCTGCCACCTTTAATGTAACTGCGAGCGAGCTACGCCCTCCGCTCGCAGAGGCGAAGCAGCGGAGGTAGACGCCTTTGTTGGGAGAAGGTAGAATAACGTGCTTATTTACTGTCAGTCACTCTTTATCATCCGCCTCCTTCCATGCATCAGCGGCCGTGAATGCGCTTGGAGTCTTTGACTTGGAAAGCCCCCTAAAGCAAACGTTCTCTCTTGTCGAGGCCTAGATTCGGTGGATGGTTGAGGGTAATTGCTTCGGGGGGGGGGGAGGGGGCGCAATGCCAGGTACAATGCTCTGCTAATGCGTAAACTTTGATGGGGGTAAACTGGAGCTCAGCTGGTTATTGACTTGTAACACCTGGGAGCTAACACGACGTGCCTCTCACAATATTACATTTCCACAGCAGACCAGGTCAAAAGCCTACACACCACTGTTGTTAGCTTCATCTAATCTCAAGCTCAAAGTTAATCGGAGGGCGGCCGTACTGTAGCGTGGCATGGCGTACCTCAACGGCGTCGGTCATTTCCCACCATTAATGATCCGTGAGATGAAGCACTCATTGGCAACAAGCACCATTCTGGTTGCGGCCGTGGGAGGTGGGGGTTGATATCAATTATGGCCACATTCAAGGATCGTCAAAGCGTGCGCCATGGGTGGGCATGGGGGTCCTGCCGGCTCGGCGGGGTGTCGGTCTGTCGCCGTGGCGCCCGGGATCCGGGCCTGCGGTCCTTTGCTGGCGGCTGCGTCTTGTGCCTGCACCTGGGGGTTGGTTGTATGTGCGCGCCCCCGGGGTGGGCGGGGTCTCCTCGTGCTCCCTGGGACTGGGAAATGCTCCTCGGATTTGGGCGTGAGGGTTGCTTCACAGCCGTCTGGCTACTCTGGGGGCCTGGGGGTCTTCTGTGGCCGCAGGGCAGGGTTATCCTGCAGCCGTAGGGTGTCGACAAGGCTGCGGGGTTCGGGGGGGCTTCGGGGCCGTTTCTGCTGCTTTAACATAATACCGACCTTCTACACGAGTACCAATGGGGATAAGTCATGTACACTCACATCTTTCACATCTTGGACATCTTGGACATCTTTCACACACACACACACACACACACACACACACACACACACACACACACACACACACACACACACACACACATACAGACGGTCACATCACACACGCACACACCACCACACCTGCTTGGAGTGCACCCCAGCACCCTCCTGGTTGCATTCCTCTCCTTTCCTCCCTCATTTACTGCCGTAATTATGACAGGAAGGGGACACGTGACCTGTTGTTGTTCCAGTTTTCCTGGACCTAATTCATTGTCTTTCAATACATGTTGTTGTTCAATGTTTATGTTTTTGTGTAAATGTTGTTTGTTTCTGTGTTTATTTGTCTCACCCGTGGTGAATCTCCAACAAGCAGTAGTGATCAGTTGTTTATAGACCCAAACATGATAAATAGTTCTCCAAAGAGGGGGGTTGGTGGTGGTTCTCTATAACCAAAAACTGTCCTCCTGTCATCCTACAGGTCATCCACAGGACAGAGTTATTGCAGCAGTTCTTGATGATTTAAGAATTAATAAAGAGTTGCATTGCAGGTTGAGAACTTGAACTCCACTTGCAGACTAACTCTGTCCTGGATGCAATGGCATACAAATACCCTGTGTTGTAACGCCCAGCATGCTGACAGCACAGGTTAAAAACATTTTTTTTAAAGAAATAAAAAAAGAAAAAGGAAGCGTAAGAGAATGCTCAGGTGTCCTCACCCCCGCAGTTTGAGTACCACGATAAGTACGTTTCGTACTTATCGTGGTCCCTAATTGACCGGTAACCTCCGAGGGGGATGACAAAGCAGTAAATCGGACGTCTTGGGAAGTCATGCCTCCCTCCATATCTATCTCCATCTCCATCCTGCTTGATCCTGGCATGCAGGGGTGGGGGGAGGGGGTTGATTTACGCAACGCTGACAAGGCCTTTTACTCTCAAACACAAGGAGCTACTGCAGGCGTGGGAGGAACCACCGGAGAGACGGGACTTTTCAATTTATCACCAGACCCCCACTCCCTCCTGTAAAGCTCAGTTGCTTTCCTACTCTTTTCCGCCGCCCTTTTAAAGCCGTCAAGATCGTCAAGATCATAGCTCAACCCCCGCCGGACGCCCAAGGGCCCGCCTCCTGTACCCAGCTCAGAGGAGGCGATGACCTAACCTGCCCAACCATCCCCCACTAGCACCGCCCCCGTGTATAGATATCCTGAGCTGAGACTTATTATTTGGTGGAATCGCCAAACTTTTGATTACCTCGCTCGCTCTCTCTCTCTCTCTCTCTCTCTCTCTCTCTCTCTCTCTCTCTCCGTCGCTCTCGCTCTTTTTGGCATCATGGCTGAATAATTCCACTGATAGAATCTTAACCCCTGTTTTCACAGCACTGTTTTATTTACCGTGTTAATTAAGTAGAGAGGCACACAGACACCAACACACACACACACACACACACACACACACACACACACACACACACACACACACACACACACACACCACCAATCAGCATTCACCGTCACAGAAAGTGACCGCTTTGTCAGCGGGAATGTACAGGCGGGCTTTCAAATCGCAATGTGGGCACTGATTTTGATTAATTCCTGGACGGGCTTTTATTTTGAAACGCCACCAGCCGGTCGTCAAAGTAAAGGCAGGTCAAACGCAAGCCCTTCGCGAGTCAAAGCCACTCAACAGACAAACAGAATCTTCCATTACCCCACTCTTTTTATTTAAAAAAAAAGTTCTCCCCCATGACTGATAATGGGATGGTGGCTTATTTTCTGTTCGATATATATATATCAAATTTATTAGGCAGTTCAAGGGAGAAAATATGTCGGGAGGCGGGAGATCAAAACAAACCTTTCAAAGTGGCGTTTGATGGCGCAGAAGCGAGAGAGAAGGGGGGAGGTGAAAGACAGAAAGGAAGACGGACAGAAAGAAGAAAAAGAGGCGTGTGTTTAACGGTGTCTCAAAGAGAACGCGAGAAAATAACACACAAACTCAATGGAAACGAAGAAATACATGAAATAAATAGCCAGGCTTTTACCCTCTGCATGTACAGGCGCCAGCTAGCCAGCGAGCTAGGTAGCCAGAGAGCTAGGTAGCTAACGCAGTGACTGATGTTACTCGGCTTTTTGATCTCGGGGGATCCACGGCAAAAACAAAACAAAACACCCCCTCCAAAAAAAAAACGAAGAAAAAGAAAACCCAACTGCGTCCAAAATACATAATAAACTACTTTCCCTCCATTCGCCATTCACGGCGGCAATTTAACCAGTGCAAAGACGGGGGGGTGAGCCGTGGCACTTGTGTTCGTCATTTCACCTGTGAATTATTGATACTTACTCCTCCACCATCGCTCCCTCCCTCACTCTCATCCCTCTTTCTCTCCGTCTCTCTCTCTTGCTCTGTCTCTCTCTCTCGCTCTCTCTCTCTCTCTCTGCAACTCTCTCTCTCTCTAGCTGTCTCTCTCTCTCTCTCTCTCTCTGCAACTCTCTCTCTCGCTGTCTCTCTCTCTCTCTCTCTCTCTCTCTCTCTCTCTCATTGCATATCTCTGCATCTGTCTCTCTCTCTCTCTGCATCTCTCTCTCTCTCTCTCTCTCATTGCATCTCTCTCTGCATCTCTCTCTCTCTCTCTGCATCTCTCTCTCTCTCTCTCTCTCATTGCATCTCTCTCTGCATCTCTCTCTCTCTCTCTGCATCTCTCTCTCTCTCTCTCTCTCTCTCTCTCTCTCTCTCTCATTGCATATCTCTGCATCTGTCTCTCTCTCTCTCTCTCATTGCATCTCTCTCTGCATCTCTCTCTCTCTCTCTGCATCTCTCTCTCTCTCTCTCTCTCTCTCTCTCTCTCTGCATCTCTGCATCTATCACTCATTGCATCTCTCTCTCTCTCTCTCTCTCTCTCTCCCTCTCTCTCTCTCTCTCCCCCTCTGCATCTCTCTCTTGCACTGCATCTCTCTCTCCCTGTCTCTCTGCATCTCTCTCGCGCTCTACCTCTCTCTCGGGACAGGAGTGACGGGTGTCTCCCAAGATAACGTGGGGGAGGGGGCCGGGGGCCGGCGGCCGGGGGCCGGGGGGTGGGGGTGGTGGTGGTGGGGGGGTGGTCGCACAGACATTTTGTCTGGACCACGGAGAGGGGAGGCTGAGGGGACGGTAGCTGAGCGGTTGCGATTCTTTCTTTACTTTCTTTTTCCACCCACTCGCTCCTTTACGATTTGACTATTCCGCCGAGGAACTGTACCCGTTTCTTTTTGTTTACCCCTCTCTCCTGCTAAGAAGTCAGGGAGGGGTTAATGTACACAAAGCTCCAGATATTTTCCCCCCAAATGGCCTTTTACGGTTGTGCGAAGGTCTAGGGTGTTGCGTATGAGATGCACCGCGGGGCCGTGGGGTCCCACAGGACGGAACAGGATGGTAGAGGGGGATGCGTGTGCGCGTGCAGGTGTGTAGTTACGTTGAAGTATCGCTCTGGCCAAATCGGGTCAGAGCGCGTTCTAGTTAAAACAATATGTCGGCCGATTTGTTCCCCCGCAACCACGCCGCTGCCTCGTGGATAATGGATGCGTCTGCGGTGACACTAGTGGCGGAAGGGCGGCGGCGTCTCCCAACCTTTTCTCCTTCTGCCACGGCGCCCTTTTCACAATGACATAATAACGCAGAACTGTGCTTATAATCGGGGCCTACTACTAATACTTAGTGATGCAAGACTCGCAGACGATTCGCCCGTAGCGAACAAATGTTTTAACTGACTCGGGATTCGGGAGTCACTCCGGCGAAAGAGTGAATCTTCCGCTGACAAACTGAAAATCATTTCTGAGGAGTAAATTAAAGTCAAAGGGCTCTAGGTATTTCGTGTACTTCATATTGAATGTGATCGATTTTATACTTTGTATTCCACCAAAAAAAATAATTTACTGTATAGGATTCCATTCACAACTGGCAGCCGAAGCCGACCTTCGTTTCCGCGTCTCGTTCATCGCTGACTGGAAGTCCCTCCCTCGCTCACTCAATCAAATGGAAAGTTGACTTTGAGAAATCCACTCATTTTTCTCAATATGTCCAAATCTGAAAACGGAGCCAAACCTTTCACCGCTACTCATAGTTCCAGTGTTAAAGTTGAGCTTGTCCAGGTGAGCACAGAGCTGCTGTTCTGACTGGAACTGATGTGTTGGACGAGCAAACTTGATCTTGTAACACCAGAGCTAATATCCATGATTTATGTGTTTTTGAGCGATTTTCATGGCACAGTGGTTGAAAAACACTGCCTTTCATGGTTTCCTTGTAACTAGTGTGACTATGCCGACATCGTATTGGTTGTTAGGTTTGAATCGTGTGAAGCATGTGATCCGATCCCTTGATGAAACTTGTATCTCATGTAACCGAGTGGGAGTCACTTTACACCTGTAGGGTGTAGGGCCGAGGTGTGACCAAATGGCACTGTCCACAACCAGTTTTACAGTGTATTTTTATTGGTCGTAGCAGTGGTGTCGTAGTAGCGTTAATCATAATAATAAATTATTCTATTAAATTAATATAATATTATTGTCATTATTATATTTTAATTATTAATACATTTTAAAAGTACGGTATTATTATTATAATTATTATTATTATTATTACAAAAATAATAATAATATACTTTTACATTATGATTATTACATATTTTTTCAACAGATTTTAAATTGGAACAACTCAATCCTATGAAAAAAAGACAATGTTCAGATTGACGTGAGGTTAACAAGATCTCTATCTATGAAATTATTGCATTACTTAAACAGATACTTTTTAAGTTTAACCCATGTGCAAAACTACATGCATAAGTTTTGAAATGTGGATTAAAGCCTAATTTTCTTCATTTTGTGTGGACTGGAATCTGCTTTGTAAATAACTTTATCCAAATTGTTGCATTATGCATTGTCTGGAGTGGCCGAGTCGTTCTGAGTGCAGACCATAATAGCTTCAGTCTCTAGGCTAACTTTGTCTCTACTTTCGGCACCGTGTGTGATCGGCGTTCCGAGCCGAATACTCCTGTTAAATGGCTCTATTGAACCAGGTGATTGCCCCTTCAAGTACTAAGTCTAAGAATAGCGCTGGGCGTGAAACCGTTTTTTAACGACCTTTTTTCGACAATGGAATTATGGGGATTTACACGTTTTGTGTCAGAGGCGGAATATGTGCTCTCATATGGGTGAATATGTGCGAATATGGGAGCGATATGAATGTCATGTAAGTGTCGAAATACAGACAAAGTCACGTCCACGCAATAAAGCCACGGTTGCCCCTTTTCATACCCCTTTTCTTCCACGTCAAACCATTCCGGTGCGGGAAGCACGGTTGCGTGCGGGCGATCAAGATTCTCACGTTCACCACGCGAACAGTGACGTGCACCAAGCAAGCGCAAGTGAGGAAATATATACGCAGAATAAAAAACTTGTTTCGGGATTCTCATCATGTGAAATACAAAGTGTGCCGTGTGAGCGTGTGAACTGGTTGACGCCACGTCATTGTTTCCACTGCCCGTTATTCTGAAACCGCAATACATAAAAATGTTGTCCGAAAAATGTCCTGTTGCGCAAGGTCCGATGACATCATTCCGCATAAAAATTGGCCATGTGCTTCTGCATCATGTGTACACGTTAACAAATGAGGTTAGCTACAATTCAAACAAACGTTCCAAATAACAATTAAAAATGAAATTAATCGACTCTGAGGCAAATGTATCTTTCTTCATCTGTCCATCGTTCATACCGCCGCTCACACCGGGCATATTCTGCGCGCGAGGGCTGTGAAAGCGCCTGCAAAAAGAACGTGGGTGCGTAGCTCTTTCAGTTGCACGGCTCTACTGCACCCTCACGTGTGGATCTTATTTGCACTCGCGGATTTTGGCCCTGATATGCCAGGCCCGTCACCGGTCCGCGGGCCGGAGGTTGGAAACCTCTGTGATAGGGTACATAATACCTAAACGGCCTGTGTATGATGTGTGTGCTTTGTGTAGACTTTGATAGAAAAGAGCGCTCAGAGGTGAAAGAGCGCACACATCGTTTTCCACCTCACAATCGGGCGGCCCCCCCCTTTCATATTTACAGTTTGCGGATTCAGCAGTGCATTGGGATAATTAAAATTCCGCGATGCTTTGATGAGTCGGGTCCATCCTTGATTTCCCGCAGTACCTCACTTTCAAGGGCGCAATTTCCATTTTTGCTTATTATTTGGAAAATGTCATTCTTTTTTCTCTTTTTTTTTAAAGGCCACTATGACCTTTTTTTAAGCACTCTTGGCTGTTGTGTAAAGGGCATAAAGCCACGGCTGTCCAAGATATCTGGAAGTCATGTTAAGAATTAATCAACACTTTGGGAAAGAAAAAAAAAAAGGTTGTTGTCATCGGGAAACGATCCTTCGAGAAACGTCTCTTTATTGCCCGCTGCAGCCTCGTGGCACTGGACCGATAGAGCGTTACCGTTACCTTGAGTATTTCCTCCATTTGTATTCAAATATTTTTTTGTCCTTTTTTTTTTTTTTTAACCGCAGGGTTTCCATCCTGGAGAATGGCAACCTGCGATTATGGAACGCCACCAAATCAGACACCGGCCTTTACACCTGCATGGCGAGGAACCAGTTTGGCGTGGCGAGCAGCTCCGGGGGCGTCACAGTAAAAGGTATTTTTACTTTTTTTGTGTCCTGCCGGTTCAAAGAAAGAAAGGAAAGAAAGAAGGAGGAGGAGGAGGAGGAGGAGGAGGAGGAGGAGGGAGGGGGCCTTGACTGCTATCGGGACAATCTGAGTCTGGCGTGGGCAATTCGTCCTGACAGCACGCTGGAATTGTCTGTCACTTCAATCCGGTCCTTGAAAGAACCAACCGGAGGTACTCAACGTAATGAATAAAAAATGGATAAACGTAGAAGAAAAAGCGCTCATCTCTCTCTCTCTCTCTCTCTCTCTCTCTCTCCCTGTCACTCTGCGGCTGGATAAACCAGGAATAGCGCAGATTCTGGTCATTTTTCTCTCCGTAGCATCATCGCAGGTAGAGACAGACAGACAGACAGACAGAGAAGGAGAGAGAAGGTCGTCGGTTCAAAACGACCTGCTGGTTGTTTTTTCTTTTCATCCGTTTTGGTTTTTTTTCGGGGTTTTTTTTCCCAAAAGTACATCGGTCGAAAAAACGGGCCCCAACGCCATTAGATCATCCTGGAAGCGCCTGGAAAGGAACGCGGATTACATTTCTCGCTTTGTTACTGCGACTTATTATACTTCATTAAAAATGAATGCCGCGGTGTGTGTTTGGGTTGGCTTTCTTCCATGCGCACTGCTGTGCCCTCCTGTCCTATTTCCACCAAAGTGTGTTTGTGTGTTCGTGTGTGTGCGTGTGCGTGTGTGCGCGTGTGTGTGTAATTGGGTGGTAGGGATGGGGGTGGGGGTGGTTAGTTACTTCTCTCACCTTCCCTCATCCCTCCCTCTGTGTGGTGGGGGAGGGTTGGGAGGGTGTGATGACATATTCAGTGAACTGTACACCCTTCCCGTGACCCCATTTTCACCGAGGTTCCACGGTTCATTTGTAATATCGTTTTTTTTTTGTTTTTTTTTCTGTTTGATCTACCGTGACCTTCCTTGTTGGCTGGCTTTTCGTTTCATTTATAGACGTATTGATCTCCGCCGTATTGGTCCAAGGGGGATTCTGGGGTGGCGGTGGGTGGTGGGTGGGTGGTGGGGCGAGGAGGGGGGTGCACCTCATATTTCAAAGTTTGCTATTGATTTACATGTATCTCTCGGTGTATTCCAGTACTTGCACCGGCAGCCACGGCTATGTATTTGTATTCTTTAAAAGCAATATCTCGGACGTTTCACCCAAGACCAATTCCCTCCAGATCCATCGATATCTTATTATGTTAATGGTACATCTATATATAGGAAGTGACCCTATTAATAAAACAATCAACTGATTAATTGATCTTGAAAATAATCGTTCGTCGGCGCCCGAAGAATATTGAATGGAATATCGCCTTTTATACAGTAAAAAATTCCCAAGGCCGAGCTCCCCGATAAAATTTCGCCTCTGCGTATATGTTCTCCTCTACTTTCTCAAAGTCGGCCTCTACATTGGCACAGCGCGACTCTATTCATCAAACAAACGACCGATTAATTGATCTGAAGAATAATCGTCGGCGCCGGAAGACTATTGAATGGAATATCGTTGTTTATGTAACATTCCCGAGGCCTTTCCAGCTCGCCGATAAAATATGGCTCCTGCGCATTTGTGTTCTTTCCTCAGTCGGCTGAAGGTCTAATCAACCAAACAATCGAATCTAATTCATCAAACATTCGACCGAGTAATCGATCTGGTGAATAATCGATTGGCGCCGCCCGAAGAATATTAAATCAACTATTGCTGTTTACAGAACATTCTCGAGGCCTTTCCAGCTCCCCGAAGAGAACCGTTTCTGCTTATTTGTTTTCCTGCCTCGGCTCCCTCGAAGTTGGGATGGAGGCTGGGCAGCCTTGTAGCTCGTGAAGAAGACACCTCCCTCTGGTCTGCGGCAGTCACCCGTGAGAGACTTCCCCGATGCGCCGTCAACAGCTCAAATAGAATTTCCTCGTGCTCCAAAGTCAAGAGGTTTCTGTAGCAACCCCGGATCGGCGGCTTCTCATATTGAGATGCCGTGTATATAGACATCTGAAGGAGCGCGGGGCAAAGCGTTGATTGACGTCACTCTTGATTTGCCGTGATCAAAAACACAAGGAAATGGAAGGGGGGAGGAAAATAAACCTTCTGATCTCGTTTTCACAGGAAGGACACCGCGGCGTCGTGTAACAAGACTCTATTTTGGAGCCACCTAGAAGCTCTAATGTTCTGAAAATCACCATCGATACTTTCACCATCCTTTTATTGTTACATTATAAAAGACGGATGTCACAGCGTGACCAGGAGATTCATGCTGGTGCCTCACTGCTTACTCCAATTTGTGGCACCGTCATTCCCCGACGATCGCGATGGCTATAGACCCGGGGCCTAATTGAACCCAAGAAATATGAAGGCATAGAACCGGCGCATTATGTTGCCGCTAACTGCTGCGAGGTCTGTGAGCAAGGAGAATTGGCGCCCCCAGGCAAACCTCCTTTCGCCCGTTTGTCACACAAGGAGAAATGAAAACAGCTTGGAAGTATCGGCCGTGCACAAATGTGTGTTCGTGTGCGTCGCGGGATGTGTGGGGAAGGTAAAATAGACCTTCCCCACCAAGAGACTGCAGAAAAAAGTTTATGTAGCATAGGGCGTGAGACGATTTGAAGGCTCGAGTTTCGGTTTACACTCGTCGCATTCTTGGCAGGAAACAGAGCCAGGATGCTCCAAATTCAGGCGGCGGGTCTTGGTGTGGTGAGGGGCGGGTCGAGTGAAACCACGATACAAAGAGAGACCTGTCAATCAAGGGAACTCTGCTACACCCCTCTTCACGCTTAAATATCTTTTTTTATGAGGGATATTTTATGAAATCACAACCAAGATGTCCTTTAGAAGATGGAAAGTTGGCTATTTAGACCCTCAAGTCTGGATAAATAATTTTTGATGTTCAATTTTCCATTGAGTCTGAGGTTTTCTGGAGCCAACACCTTGTGGCCAACAGCGGAGCGGCAGTTTGACACTCAGCCGTAATGGTTGCCGCTTGGTAAAGCCTGACTCTTGGCACAGCTGGTTCTGTTCAATGGCCTATACGTGATTTTCTAATCAAGCCCAGAGGAAACAACATTCCCATCTGTCTCCCACCCGTACCAGAAAGCCATGCGCATCCACTTGATTATTGCTGTGGAAAGGGAATAGCGGCTTCTATTTTACATTTTCTGTTGACGCGCTTCCTGGGCTCCCACCATATCTGAAAGCGTTTAGATTCTTCTTCTTTTTTTTTACCTTCCTTCTGGCCTGATGTATAAACGTTTCCGCACCGCTCTGTCACAATTGATATTGTTTAGAAAATGGGATAGGGTAATTTGCACTCTTTCATTGGGGATTGGAAACCTGTTTAGGGGATGGAGGGCTGGGGGTTGTTTCTGTTGTGGGAGCAGCCTCTCATGGGCGATGACAGTGGTTTATTCCAAATGACTTGGTGGTGATATGAATACTGAAAAATACCTCGAGAAACATTCATCGCCTCCCCGCCCCCTGCATAAAGAGCCACCCGGGAAAGCCGGGGACAGAACAGTCACAACAAATAAACCCACCTTAACGTCTCCCATTATTCCAACACTGGGGGGGATATTTAGCAGATTAATTGGACGTGATTATAGACATGCTCTCTGCATTTCAATTACACCGGAGATGAGCTGCAGCGATTGAATTCGCTGTTCTATAATTAGGGACGGCGGAGCTCCAAACTTTTTGGCAACCCCACCCCCATTCAAGAAGCAGGAGGGGAATTTACGAAGCCACTTCACCCCAAAAAGAAGCCTGTGGTCTGATCGGCCACAACCACATTCTTTTCTGCACTTAAGGATGGTTGTATTGAAGATACTGCTAAATAAAAAGGCTTGCTGAGCTCAGCAGAGTTATCGCACAGCTCTATAACTCAATCCAGCTGGGGGGGGGGGGGGGGGGGGGGGTCTGTCTTGTTTTCTTTATAAGACATATGGTCTGGACTGTTCTGCTGCTGCTCTTTCACCACTTTCACCATTTGGATAAAATTGACCTTGACAAAAGAAATGCATTGGGAAAAAAAAGCATTTTTGTTTTAAATCGCAGTGGACGTAGCCGGAGCTCTGTCCAAGTGAACTCATTTAAAGGGTGAAAAGGCGTTTTGAACTCTGTATGTAGAGTAACCTGCAACACCTGCCCACTGGCAACTTGTTTCTGAGAATCAGAAAACCTAAGTACTGAGGCTGATTGACATATACTGTACGTATACACTTGCATAGTCCCTCCCTCGCCCATTTGGAGAACAGTACTGTTCGTTTTTTCATTTTATTTTCAACGTTTTGAATAGGGTGTTTTGGAAAACAGTGACGTTTTTAGAATGTTTTGAATAGGCCATTAAAAAAAAAAAAGATTTTCGATTTAGATTTTTGACATCTAGACAGTCGGTTATTTAGTCAGCACATTTTAACATCCCTAGTTTCTACATGTGTTTAAATAGCATAAATGGACTTTAAATTCGAATAAAAAAGATTTCCATTAAAAGTTCTCGTTTGCTTGGTGGCCCTCCAGGCCTGTACAATAATAGAGGAAACACTGCGTTCGGTTCCAAAACATGTATATTTTTCATTAAACAAAAGCAAGATATATATAGTATACTGTATACTGAAGTTGCTTTTCAGCTTTGATAACCGCTGCTCCTCCCGGTGATAATTCGTACTTGGGGGCGTTCCCAGGCGCCTGCGCATTCACTACGTCATCGAGGGGGGATTTTATTACAGGCAAAATCCTGGGCCCTAACATGGCCCAGCCGGCCTTTCTAAGTGGCTGCATCTGTACATCGTGGCATAGATCCTTGAAAGTCCTTGACCAGTGATAATCGTCCAAGGACATGAATCGTTCAGGCTCCACACAAAAACTCTCATGAACTAGCTGGAACTTTACGGCCACGTTCTGTCCGGGGTCACGTAGAGTCTGTGAATCATCCAGGTCGTTATAGGCCTATAACACTGATTGACTCGTCTAACGGGACTTTGGGGATAATGAAATCGTATCATCCTGAATCTTCATCTAAATTCAATGCCACAGTATCTGTACTCTTAATGTGAAGAAAAAAAATGAAATCAGGACTGATGCGGACATTTGCTAAATTGGTAACCTCTTGGCTGGAATATTAGGAATGCCTTTATAAAATCCTATTGGCATATACTGTGTGTGTATATATATACAGTGTATATATATATATATATATATATATATATATATATATATATATATATATATATATATACCAATCAGCCACAACATTAAACCACTGACAGGTGAAATGAATAACTTTGCTCATCTCATTCCAATGGCTCCCGTCAAGGGGTGGGATATATTAGGCAGCCAGTGAACAGTCAGTTCTTGAAGTTGGTCTGTTGGAAGCAGGAAAAATGGGCAAGCGTAAGGATCTGAGAGACTTTGACAAGGACCAAATTGTGATGGCTGGACAACTGGGTCAGAGCATCTCCAAAACGGCAGGTCTTGTGGGGTGTTCACGGTATGCAGTGGTTAGTACCTACCCAAAGTGGTCCAAGGAAGGACAACCGGTGAACCAGCGCCAGGGTCATCGGCGCCCAAGGCTCATGGGGAGCGAAGTCCAACCTGTCTGGTCCTACAGAAGTGGTACTGTAGCACAAATTGCTGAAAAAGTTGATGCTGGATATGATAGAAAGGTGTCAGAACACAGTGCATCACAGCTTGCTGCGTATGGATCGGCATAGCCACAGACGGATCAGGGTGTCCATGCTGACCCCTGTCCACCACCAAAAGCGCCTACATTGGGCACGTGAGCATCCGAACTGGACCATGGTACAATGGAAGAAGGTGGCCTGGTCGGATGAATCAAATTTTCTGGCTTTATGGCTGGGGTTAGGTTCCGATCCGATGGAGCATCTGTGGGATGTGCTGGAACAACAAGCTCGATCCATGGGGGCCCCACCTCGCAACTTACAGGACTTAAAGGATCTGCTGCTAACGGCTTGGTGCCAGATACCACAGGACACCTTCAGAGGTCTTGAGGAGTCCAAGCCTCAACGGGTCAGAGCTGTTTTGGTGGCACGAGGGGAAGCTACACAATATTACTGGTTATTCGTGGTTGTTTAAATGTTGTTGCTGATCGTTAGATATATGATATGTGATGAGCGAGGGAGGACTTCCTGAATGATGAGTGAGAGTCAGAACAGTCAGTTCGGCTCTTAGTTCTGAATGGAATTTGCACAAAAATCTTTTAGTTCTGTCAAAATGATTCATTTTGCTGGATTAAAATGTGTATTTCACTCACAGTGATTGTTAATAGTGCCCAGACGGTGGCGAAAAAAAAGATTGGGAAACACTGCTCTTGTCATTAATGTCAGGTGAACATGAAATTAAATGGTACCTGAATCTGACAATAAATTTGGATATGGTTTGATGTGGGTTTGATGTGTTTCTCTTTTTATTGTGAAATGGTCAACGGCACCATGTGCAGACTGAATTTTTCAACCTTTATGATCGTCCCTTGACCATCTGCCTTAAAGTCAAAGTGCTTTCACAGGCGATTCTTGTGGTTGTTGGGGTTGGGAGCATGAGGTGGGTAGATTTTAGTGTAACTGTGTTTTTTGCAGTGCTCCTAGATGTCACTGATTTCAACTGATGCAGTAGAAAACTAGTGGGTTGAGTTTTTTCTGACAATTGGCATTCATTTGGCACCAAAATATTGTTTCTTGTGACATTCCTTGTCAGGCTTGAACAATTATAGTACTGTTTATTGGAATCCGCATGCATTTAAACACATTATTTGGGCACTACACCAAATGTTTAGTTGTTTGGTACAATGGCGACATCAAAGCTACTTTGAAGGCTGGATTAAAGTCTGTGCTACTAACTACAGGAAAATAAAACTGTCATTCTGCTAGAAATCTGTTGGAAAGGGTGTTGCAGTCTAAAAGGAACCATTTAAAACCTTCTGGATGGTGTTTTGGAATAAATGTTTGGGCCAGAGATTACCTGGCCAACCGAAAAAACACAGCATCTTCCACTAAGCTGCCTGTAAAAACACACGGGAGGAGAATTTCATCTTTTCCAAAGAGTTTACACAGAATACTACCAAAATATTGTGTAGCTTGTGGAGCCAGTTCTTTCAGACAACTTGACAGCGCCACATGCTTTCACGGCTTAAGCAGCCAATCCTTTCTGCCCTACCTGCTTTGCTGCTTGCTTGACTTCCTGCTTTGCTGTACTCCCTCAACCTCCCCTGCATCCACCTGCTGGGCTCTATTGTTCTATTCATTCATTCAAGCTCATCACTCCAATATTTCTGGAGCATTCAGTATGTCTACAGTATGTTTGCTGTACACCTCGCCGGGAGTGATGAGCAGTAGAGCACAGATGCTTCAAACTCAAATAAGGCAAAATAAATAAAGATGATATAAATTAGTAAGTCTTCAGTAAATCTAAGAGCTGTTTGTCAGAAATTAACTGAGAAAAATAGAAATGGTCCACAATCCTATAAAAAAATGTCAAATGACAAAACATAAGTGTGCATTGGACGTGCCCTTTTGACTTTGCCTTGATTTTATGCGGAAATTTGTCTCTTCTGCATTTTTTTAAATTTCCTAAACCCAGTTGTATTACTGTAGAGTGAGCTCAATTATGCAACATAAAATCTGATTATGCAAAATCCCCAAAAAATATTAAATGAATGAAGCCTCTATGAATGTATTGCATTAGCCAGCAAAGTGAGTGACCCCCATCAGAATAAATTCCTTTCATTCGTGATGGCAGTCATGCTGGACTGGAGCAGGGGTGGACAGTGCCTGGTGCTGAAATCATCGTTAATTAGGAGAGACCTGAATGCAGAACTATTATTCCTAATTGAATTTAGTGCCTAGATGTTAGCGTAAGCAGTATTTCCCAGTTGAAAATTGGTGATGTCAATGAATTTCTTATGGTGTGGATACAGAACCACCCAAAATAAAGGTTGTATTGAAGAACTAAATGATTAAGGTTATTGCAATTTCCTATTGCTCTCCATTATCAAGCAAGTCTTTTTTTGTTTTTTTCATTTTTCTGTTTTATATGTGACAGAGTTCCTGAAGGGTTAGGATATATTTCTGCATGACTATGTATAGCCGGTACCCAAACATGAGCCCAGAGGGAGAATTTAAGTAGCCTAAGGGTTTGCGTTCAATTTAATTAGGAAAATACCAATAACGCTGCATTCAGGAAACTCAGCCCGACATCATCTCGGCGGCTTAGAGCACCAAAAGTAAAACGTAAGCTGATTATTACGTCAAGACGCTGTAGATAATCTCCTGTATTACATGTCACAAAGTGTGCATGGAGGAGTAGCATCAAGTGGTCAGTCCGTAGCAATTAATTGAGTGTCCATGAGGGTTTCCTCTACTCTCACTGGGACTGGATGGAGGACTCATTTTGCTTTGCTTAGCTTTGGTTCCAGTCTTGGTATCCATGCAGAATCTTTTTGTGATGTGAACACTGTGTAATTATTTCACATGCATATTAGAGGTACCGTTGTTGGCTTCTATCTGCCATGAATAGTTCAAAGCACTTTACCAACTTAACACCAAACATCACAGTATGATTTTAGCCATTTAGTCAAATGGGCAGAATTGGGCAGAATAGCCCCAGCAATGGGTAGAATAGCTACACTTGGTATGGCAGATCTTTCCCATTTTGGCAATTTCGATATGATTTTGGGCTCGAAGAAAGAGCCTCGAAGAAATACTCTTAAGCCCCTAAAATGTGAATGCGATTTGCAATAGGGTCAGTGTGGTCATTTGCGCGGATATGGAGACCTTTTGAGGTGGTGGCCATGTTTCCAAAGATTGGCATGTTTAAACCAGATGTTGGACTTCTTAGTGGAGTTTCTTCCAAATAGTTGCAAATACAAATACAAGGAAGAATTTCCTATACTGTACGCTAGTCTTAGACTTCAATCTTTGAAGCAGGCAACCGATATCTGTCAATTCAAGCTCATAATAGTGATAAAAAAGGCTTTGAGTAGCAGTTATAGACCTGATCACCGACAATGGAAAATGTCATGATTTCAGGTGAAAAAAGGTTATTTTTTATCTAACTAATTTATCTACTGAGGAAACCATAGGCTTTTGGACCTTTTTAAATGTTTTTGTACTTTCAAATGATTTTTTTTCTCTCCAAAAAACGGATGCAAAAAGGTGCAAACTTGGTGCAAGAAAATTTTGCACCATATCATTCCAAAACCTTCCTTTTGGAACCAGAAGTTGTATGAAGGGACTAATGAGCAGCCATCTGTCAATAACAGCAGGTTGCTGCAGATGTGTCACTGGCGGTAATATGAATACAGCGTGGAGAGTGGCCTGCGAGTGTCTGCGCAGCCCAAGGTTTCATCCACTGCTGAGGTTTGTCCTTGAGATCCTGTGTTTTTTCTTTTGTAGCCATGAAAATAACTGTCATTTGTTGCTACAATTGCCCCACAAGGGTCCCTGACAATAGGAGGTTTTTACATTTAGATTTAAGATAAAGATAAAAATGTGCCCCACAAAAAACAAGCCGAATAAACCGAGAAATGCAAAGGGCACTGAAGTTATTGCTGTCTGAAATTTAGATTTTGATTGATATATATATTTTTTATTTTACTTCAGACACTTAAGAAACTATAGATAGGAAACACAAGAAAGAAACATTAAAAAAAGAACATGTATACATGTAGAAAAAGGAGCAGGAAGAAGTAAACACGTACTGTATTTTCTCCTATACCTATTTGATATACTCTTGATCTAATTGAGCTATTTACATAAATGGAGTTCATTTTTACTTTATATTTACTGTACGTTAGGGCTGTCAAAGTTAACAGGTTCATAATGCATTAAGGCAATACATTCTTCACGCCGTTATTTTTTTTACGCCATAAACACATTTTCAGTTTGACAGTTTTACCTCTTAAGAAAAATATTTGTTTTCTGGAGTAAAACTAAAAAAATTGCAATTTATTGCGATTAATCACATGATTATTTATTGCGGTTTATGACAATAAATCACAAAAAAATCACTTTGAGTTGTGACTTTGTTTGACTACGACGTGTGAAGTACAATGTGTTCTTCTGGATTACGATGGCGGATTATGGCGCATAAGATAAAAAAGAGCGGCAAATAGGCGCCTTGAACCTGCACCTGGCCGAGATAGGAAGCGATTGTTCCACTTCTTCGACGATGAAAGCATTGACCCGCCGGTGAAAACCATTCACCAGCCAGAGAAAGGTGCTTTTTGGTTCCCCTTTCCCTGAAGCCTGCATTAGCGATGAAGCGGCCATGTGGATCTGAGCTTGAAGGGTTGCTGGAGGTGGTGGCGGCTCTGCACACACACACACACACACACACACAAACACACACGAACACACACACACACACACACACACATATATATATATATATATATATATATATATATAAAGTAAATATAATAAATACATCTCGGACCACATGGTGTCAACACACGACTGCACATACATTATTCAAGCTTACGCTGCACATACTGCACGATGGGGAGAATTGCCAACCTATATGTTTACACATCCCACCTCAGCCCATTACGGCTGTGAAGGCTTCTCCACAGGGGTGGGGGGTCTTTCTCCCCTTTGTGCTCCGTAGTAGAGGGGGGTTAGTCGGGGTTGCGCATTACTAACCTCACCACAGATGATGCCGCCGCTGCTTTTCGCAAACAGTAGGGAAACCCAGAGTGAAGGCGTGGTGGTGGGACCCAGCCGAGGGAGGAGGGAGGTCATTCATTCAACTGTTACTGTGTTTCACACACACACACACACACACACACACACACACACACACACACGCACACACACACACACACACACACACACATACACACAAACACACACACACACACACACGTACCTCTCCCTGAGACAGCCGACATAATCCCCCATCCCCTGCTCAATTATATAACGCCCGGTAAGGTAACAAGGCATTATACAGGGACGGGTATCAATCACATCAGGCTAGTGTGTGTGTGTGTGTGTGTGTGTGTGTGTGTGTGTGTGTGTGTGTGTGGGTGTGTGGGTGTGTGTTGGACCAAACCTCTATCATCCATAGACAAGCACAAGCGATGACAGAGGAGGGTAATAAGGAGACATATTCCCAACGCCATCGTCACAACAAATCCCCCCCGAGGCGGCGGAGAGCCACAACGCAGGCAACAAATGTTAAACAATATGGAGGTCTGTCTGTTTTCGGGGGCGTTGACTGTTCCATACTTTGTTAGTATTAGTATTAGTATTAGTATTAGTAATAGTAGTAGTAGTATATTAGTATCTTTTTTAGGTCCTTCAGGTGCTTGAATTGCTTGAATTTCTTCCTCAGAAGTTGACATAGTGGAATACCTTAACAATAGCCCCCTTTTGTGCTGAAGTGCTTAAAAAGTCCTTGAAAAACACAGAGATCATTGATAACTTGTGATATTCCTAATGGTTGTGATATTCAAATCTTACCGTCATAAACATTTTCCATCACTTTTATGACATAGATGATGTCAATTTAATCCAGCATTCTTGGAAATAGACAGTTACTGTATACTGTAATAGTAGATGACAGTGACATTAAAAATATATATATACGAGAATAAGATTATATATTTTTTTAATTAATAAAGATCACATTGAAAATCGCTTATATTTGCTTATACTTGAATTTCATTTTTTGTAATTCCAGAATGAACCCTGTTTTTTTCTTAACCTGGAAAGATAAGATTTTAAAAATACAACTTTTCATTCTACTTTGAGAAGCTGGAGGCTAATGTATCTGAAAGGTATGAGGTTTTTTTGTTGTTGTTAGTTTTTTACTGTCTTGGAGCTATGCTGCTCTCTGGTATCCTTTGTGTTGCAAAAAATACGCCTTCAAAAGGTCCAGCACCAGGGCAAAAAGAGACCCCCCATTTTGTGCTTTTATACGCGTTGCTATTTCATTTTTTTTTTCTACACCCTCTCATTATTTTGTCGGCACAGCAGAGCATGTTTTTTGGGGGGGTTTATTTCACCCACTCTTTCCAAGTTTGTGGAACAAAAAAAAACAAAAACATTCTCAAATCCTTATGAGAGGACCAGTGCTCCTGCCCTGTTTTCAGAAAACCCAGCAGATAAATGACACAAATCACCCTGATACAAGGAAGCTGTTGGATTCCCTCCCGTTAAAGGCTGCACTGGACTCAGTCATTTTCCATCGTTGAATTAGTCCGCTTTCCTCCGCAGCGGCCATTTTTTTTCCTCCAAACCGAGTAATCACGGCGCCCCCCGGAGGGCGAGCCAACACCCGCACGTCCTCTCTCTCATACCCTTTCGGTCTCACATCCGTACATCTACTAACACTCCTCCCCCCCAACTTATTTCTCATGTTACAGCACGGGCACAGGGAGGGCTTCACCCTCCCCCCTTGCAGTGGTGTGTGATTTTGGGGGATTTGCGAGGTGCGGTGGGTGGGATTTGGGGAGTTCCAAGGCAGAAGGATGAGCTGACAGTGGCATGCGGGGAGCTCCTTTTTGGGTTTGGAGGAGGGGGATTGGGCGGGGGGTTGGGGGGGTGACACCCCCACCACCGCCCATCCGACGAGCCATTGTCGGAGTGTTACTGTAGATTTATTTTTTTTTTGCTCTCCCCCTCCCCATCCTCAGTTCCATGCGTGCTTTGTCCCGTTCTATCCTTCTATTAAGTCGGGCTGACATATCTATAAGGATGATGGAAGGGCTCGGCTGCGCTGGAGCCATTTGGCGTGTGGAATGTTAATGTTGGGGAAGGGAAGCGAGTGTTTATGGAAACCCTCAAAGGCCATGTATTCACGCATTTTTTTTGTTTCTGTTTTCCCCTGATAATTTAGGAATTTTCTTTTGTTTACTCCAGATCTCAAGTTATTTTTGTCATTGTCATGCTATTATAGATGTTCTTGTCGTCATTTTCGCGCTGTAGCGGATATTGTTTCTGTCGTCACGCTATAACAGACGTTGTTCGATGATAAAAAACATCTGTTTCAGAATGATAATGACAAAAACAGCAGCTGTTTTATAATGATAATGAGAAAAACATAATCTGTTATAGTGCGATAATGACAAAACAACTACATATGTATAGCGTGATATAACAATTTGTTATAGCATGATAATGACAAAAACAACATGGTTACAGAATGATAATAACAAAAACAACATCTGTTATAGTGCAGTAATGACAAAAACAACATATATTATTGGTATAATAACAAAAACATTTGTTACAGCATGATAATGACCATAACATCTGTTGTAGTGCAATAATGACAAAAACAACATATGTTATATTGGTATAATAACAAAAACATCTGTTACAGCATGATAATGACCAAAACAACATCTGTTACAGTGCGATAAACCTGCTACAGCATGACAATGACAGAACAACATCTGTTTTAGTGCGATAATGACAAATAGGTGCCAAACAACATCTGTTATAGCATGTTAATAACAAATAAAAATAACAAAAACAACTTCAAATCTTGAGAAAACAAAGTAAAATGGAGATGGAAAATGGAGTGGATGGAACATACCTGGGTGGCCTGGGGTAGGGCTTGGGTAGAAGTAAAGTTAGAGCTGTGTCTTTTTTTACTTTGGTTTATTTTGTTGTTGTTGTTTTTTTGTTCATTGTTGTTGTCATTTTTTTTCTTTCTTTCTCCTCCCAGAGCCCACCGCCATTGTCACGCCGCCGTCGGTGCTGGACGTGACGGTGGGCGAGAGCGTGATCCTGCCGTGCCAGGTGACCCACGACCCCTCGCTGGAGCTCAAGTTCACCTGGTTTTTCAACGAGCAGCTCATCCCTTTCGACAGCCCCGGCGGCTACTTCGAGAAAGTGGGCGGAGTGAGTGAAAATCATTCTCAAGTCGTCGTCTTTGTTTCGCCGTCTTGACAAATGATGACATAGTGTTACAAATTGTGACATTGTGACCCCCCACACACAAAAGATTCAAGATTCAAGAGGTTTATTTGTCACACACACACACACACACACACACACACACACACCTTGTCAGGGCCGCTGCGGATCCGCGGTGAGCGATTGGAGAGCGATGTTTCACAGCGGTGTGCCAGGGAGCGCTAATATTTCATTATGCACTCTCGCTGAAAACCACGCTATCAGACGGCCATTGATTTTTTTTCTTCCCAAAAGTACCCTTCGGAGAAATCTGTTGCATTGAATATATTGCATCTAATAGATTCAGTCGCAGTGGCTGTGGGATTTATTTTTGATTAATTTTATTTTTTTAAAGAAATAAATCTACATATACAATCAGCAAGGGAAAGCAAAGGAGAGGAAAGGAAAGCAAAGGAACGCTACCACCATACTTTCTTTTGTTACTTACTACTGTTGATTAAAATGCTAAAAATGGCAGACGTAAATGAAGTATCTTTTCAGCTGCGAACCGCTCACACGTCAAATACTGTAAGATAAAATCTCCCTCCTTCCATTGTGCAGCGCGAGATTGCCACGTCTTAATTTCCCCCTTTTTTTGAGCAGAGTAGCAGACCCCGCTGCTACTCGACGCTGATTAAATCATAATGTGGGCAAAGGGGGAGCGCAATTAGAAATAGGAATAAAAAGGAGCTTTAGAAAAAAAAAAAAAAAGACTATTGTTGCAATCGAAGGAGCTGTTAGACCATCTATCTTTCCTGCTTTTTTTTTTAAATCGCTGAAATAATGAAAGCACACACACACACATTAAAACTTTGCAGCCTTTTTTTTTTCATTTCTTCTTTGCCATGAATATATTCGCTTCAGGATCATGATGATTAAGTGACATGCACACCCACACCAGGGGACACGTGTGGCCTTCCCCCTCGGAATACAGAGACGGCGGCTACGTGATGAACGACGGACTGAAGAGTTGAAAATCCATATCGTGAAAACGATTCTTTTCTTTCGTATCGCTGCTGAATTACAATATCTTTGTCCTTTCTCTTTTTTTTTTTTACTCCAGCAGCATTCCGCCGGAGACATCATGATCCGCAACATCCAGCTGGGACACGCCGGCAAGTACACGTGCGCCGTGCAGACCAAGGTGGACAGCATCTCCATAGCGGCTGACCTGGTGGTCCGAGGTAAAGCAAGTACCACGTCATACGATCTATACAGTCTAGTTTACAGCCTATACCCCGGACCAACACTGAAGAGCGACTGGATGGAACCTGTGTTTAGCTGTGAGCGGAATTCAACACAACACAACACCCGTGCCCACCAGTACTTTCTTACCTGACTGAAGCACATTTTTCAAGTATCTGTCCTGTATGTTCTGCCATAAATATATATATAGTAGAATATATATATTGAATTGTATTTCATTTTTTTATATATAATTACATTTTTTTCTTTTTTTCTTTTTTGTTAAGTATATAAGCAGAACTGCTGCGACCAGGTGCATCCATAATCAGAAATGCACGGTCGAAATCGTTTCAGAATGCACACTTGCACACTAACTACCAAGGCAGTGAATTTTTCTAAGAAAAAATGTGAATAAATAACCTAAAAATAAAACAATTTGCCTATCACCTGACAAATGACAAATTGTGCTGACTGCGCAGCTGTCACTGCAGCGGAGCGTCCGCTCTGGTTGTTGTTTGTAGTGCGCGAGTTCCACTCGTGATGAAAGGTACGACTCTTTTTGAGACTCTTGACGAGTCACTCAGTAAAAAGAGTCGCTTGATTTGACTCTGTTGGTTTAATGCACGGTGGGCAAGGGAGGACTTCCGGTGAACAGTAAGCCAGGATGAGAAGGGTCGGTCAGTCTGAGTTATGTACGGCATTCTCACAGGATTATTATTTATTTCTGTCAAAAAACAATATTTTGGTGGAATGCAGTGTCAGAACGAATCCAGATTCTATAAAAATACAATTAGTTATTTCCTAACCAAACTGGCTTGCATTTATGCCAAGAATCACTATGTATCACTGCACTAATACTGTATTATAGGTTATAGACTTGTTATATCAAGGCATCACATATGACCAGTACTCCTACTTTTAATACTTTAAGTAAATTTAAGACCAACTTCTTATATATGTTTTCTACTCCAGTAGAAAGATCGGTGTGGCACTTTCATTTTTATGAGACTCATTTGGTGTCGGTATATTTGTACTTTTACTGAAGTGAAAGGTCTGCGTTTTTGGGTTCAGGGATGGAGGGATGGAGTTGGGGGGGGGGATAAATAATTAAGAAGCGCGCACACACACCCACACCCACATCCACCGTCGACGTAATTCTGAGCCGCTAGCCGAGGATTTCGCGTCAATATGACTAGCGCGATGTGCTTCCTGTGAGGGTGTGGGTGTGTGTTATTGAATTTACATTCTATGTTTCCATCGCTTTGACTGACTGTCCCCCCCCCCCTACTACATCTCCCCTTCTCTCTCTCACCCCCACCCCCACCCCCCTCACCCACCCACCTGCCAGGACCCCCGGGACCGCCCACCGGCATTCATGTGGATGAAATCACTGACACCACCGCCTTGCTGTCCTGGAGGCCCGGGCCCGATAACCACAGCCCCATCACAGTGTACACCATCCAGGCCCGGACGCCCTTCTCCCTGGGGTGGCAGGCCGTCACCACAGGTACATCCAGCCCCCCACTCCCCCGGGGGGAATATGAAAACGATCGGAAATACAGTTGTTTTTTCTTCTGACTATTGACCACCATAATCATCGTCCTCGGAATTGATTTACTTCTCCGTTATGATACTCCTTCCTAACCCCCCCACCCCCCCGAGTCTGACGGTAACCAATTTAAAAAAATGCAGATTTGGCTTATTAAAGTTTAAAGGAGTTGTGTGTAGGATTCACCTGCTTGTATCACCCAGTTCGATACAACTTTTTCTAACTTAATTTAACTTCAAGGTTTAGATTTATCATTGATTATGATTAGGTTTCTTGTAGATTGCCAAATTCGTATGCTCCCTTGTTTATTTGTAGGTTTATTTTTTGGGTTTATTGTTAGTTATTAGGTTTGTAATTCCATAAACCTATATTTTATTTTTTTAAATATTGCTATCTTCTCGTTCATTTTTAGGTTTGTTACATACTGCCATTTTTTCTATCTATCTATCTATCTATCTATCTATCTATCTATCTATCGATCTATCTATCTATCTATCTATCGATCTATCTATCTCTATCTATAGTCATGACATCAGTAAACTCATGGAAAGAACTAAATAACAACTGCCTTTGGAGATTTTGAAATTGAAGCTTTTTTTTAGGCTAACTTTGCCCTTTAATGTGCCTTTGGTTTGTTGTGTGTGTGTGTGTGTGTGTGTGTGTGTGTGTGTGTGTGTGTGTGTGTCTGTGTGTGTGTGTGTGTGTGTGTGTGTGTGTGTGTGTGTGTGTGTGTGTGTGTGTGTGTGTGTCCTTGTGCATGGTTCCTCCTGTCCCTGTGCAC
The DNA here is from genome assembly GCF_960531495.2 of Zeus faber. Lineage (NCBI taxonomy): Eukaryota > Metazoa > Chordata > Actinopteri > Zeiformes > Zeidae > Zeus > Zeus faber. The sequence goes on from NC_137192.1 coordinate 7,552,105, forward strand.
CTGTGGACTTGGATGGCTCAGCAGGCCTGTCAGCCTTGAGGACAGCAATATACTGTTGAAGCCAAGTTGACACAGCCCGCAAAAAAAAAACAGCCCGCGTGGACGGCGAGTAGGCGGATGCTGACAGGGAACGTTTTTTACTGTTTTTTTTGTTCCTTCTCCCCTCTGCCCAGTTCCCGAGGAGGTGGGGGGCCGGCAGCTGACAGCTACAGTGATAGACCTCAGCCCCTGGGTGGAGTACGAATTCCGAGTCCTGGCGGGCAACGTCATCGGGACTGGGGAGCCCAGCAAGCCGTCCAAGCAGGCGAGGACCAAGGAGACCTGTACGTACCGCCACCATGGACGGACAAATATCTCTAGTCAGAGATATTAATAGTAATATCCAGTAATCCTACACACAATTCATGCCTTATGTTGTAGTGTTTTGTGCATTTTATTTATTAAAGCAGGGAAGATTTATTTGTACAGCACATTTGGTACACAAGGGCAAGTCAAAGTGCTTCACATAAGGCATGAAAGACATTCAAAGACATTCAAAGCATAGAAATGAACAGATGAAAAAACATAATTACAGGTTAAAATGCAGCTGACAATAGGCCTACACACTTAGACAGGACAGGACTAACCCTAACCCAAAACCTGCTTTGGTCGTTGGTACTCCCAGACTCCCATTTTTGTCATTGGGACCGACTTTGATAGTGGGGACTCTAACCGGGCCAACTCTCTTTCACATGGGAGGACGCAAACCTTCACCAACGTTGGACATTGGGACTCTAAGACACTTTAGTTAGGAGACCCGACACAAACTTTGGTAGTTGGAACTCTTAGGATTACATTTAAACCACCATAATAATCTTCTTTGGTTTTAGATTTTACAGTGAACCTGGAAAGAAAGGAAAATAAAGTAGAGTAAGAGACTGCCTCAACACCAGTTTGACAATGCCAGTGAATTTTCCTCACACTTAAATTGCCCAGTTAAATTGTCCAAAATCCATACTGCTCCATTAGATGACCAAATATATATTTTTGTGGCTTGTAAAATTTGTCACAGCAACATTTCCACAAGGCCTGTGTCCAGTAAACGTATTTAACGTGTTTTTAACAACCTCTCTTTTCCAGCTCCAAAGGTCACTCCGGCTAATGTGAGCGGAGGTGGCGGCAGTCGTTCGGAATTAGTCATCACATGGGAGGTAAGTGAAAGGGCCCGGGCCTGCGTCGACCATCTTGGAAGAGGCCAGCCAGCCAGACGTTCTCTAAACTCTCTGAGGAGCCATCTTTCATTAATGAAAAGCCCCGCTGCTTAATGTACGGCATTTCATATTCTGAGAACAGAGAGGTACTAACTGCCGTCGTCACCCCGGTGGGGGGTTCGCCGGCGGGTGGTAAGACAGAGGGGAAAGCGCCTTTTGAGGCTTCAGAACGATAATTAAAAAACGGGAACTGCCCCCCCCCCCAAAAGAAAGAAGCGACTGCTTTCTGAGAGATTATATTTATCTCCTTGCCATTCCTCTATTTGCTTTTTCTTTTCGACAAAGGAAAACGTCGCTAATCAAGCCCGCTCCCAAAAAGCTCATATTTATTCCGGCTGCCAGAAATCATCGGGCGGCCTGCTGTGAACAATTTCACGGCGCGCATTGCGTGTCTCTGTTTTGAGTGCGCGAGGGTTCAATTAAAGTCTAACTTCTTGCTTAACAAAGTGCTCATTTGGCCTCGACTCGGAGGACACCTCGGGCACTTTCCTGTTTGAGGCGGCAGCAGGCCAGATGTGTTTTGATGGTTTTAATTGGCACTCGGAGAAATCTTTATCCAAACATTTCTGCGCTGTAAGTCTCTGTCGCTGTAACCCAGAGCAAAGCCCAAGGTGAAAAAGAAAATCAAATCAAATGTTTTGCTTTGTTTTTTACTCCATATAAGCATGTATCCGAAAGGGTTGGGAGTGGTAGTTCCAGGGGTTCATTTATAGAGCAGTCAGCGGCTATAAATATGTGATGGGGAGTGGGTTTGCCGCTGTTCTTAACAATAGCTGAGTAAAGGCATCACGCTCGTAATGGAGGTAGCCATTACCAGAGCCGGTGTGGATGATTGCATTTTGGTCCCTGTGTGTTTGTGTGTGTGTGTGCGCTACGTACGCAGCCCGTTCCGGAGGAGCTGCAGAACGGGCCGGGGTTCGGCTACGTGGTGGCCTTCCGGCCGCACGGCGCCACGGGTTGGATGCAGGCGGCCGTGCCCTCGGCCGAGGCGTCCCGCTACGTCTTCAAGAACGAGACCATCCAGCCCTTCTCGCCATTCCATGTCAAGGTGGGCGTGTACAACAACGTGGGGGAGGGCCCCTTTGGAGCCGTCGCCACCATCTACTCGGCCGAGGACGGTGGGTAACACCCGGCTCGCAATTTTCTAAAATTAAAACAATCAATGGATGTAAAACTATCGTCATGCATGTATGTATATGGAAGGCATTAATCACATGTTTTTTCCCCCATTTTCTTTCCTGTGTAAATGTCCCGAGAAGCTTTCATCATTTTCAATCGATAACATACACACTATCATGCAGGCTTCACTTGCTGTATTTTGTTTTTTTAAGTATGCTGCCGCAAACCAAACTAGGTGTTTTTTTTCTCGTAAATAACAATATTTGTAAATATGCGTCACTGATATCAGTCTGTGCGTTTGCACCACACTAAAGCCCAGATTTTACTCAGAACAAAGCAGTATTTCCAATATTGCAACTGTCATGCAGCTGTCACGACCTGTAACTGTCGCAACCATATCATCACTTAGTGCTTGCTTTGCTTCCTGTGCTCCCTCCACCTCCCGTGCATCCACCTGTTGGGCTCTACTCTTCTATTCAATGGGGGGATTCAAGCTCGTCACGTCTATTTTTGTCTCACTAAGTATGCGTATGTTTGCCGGATATGCCCCTGTGAATATAATCGCATTGTATGTTCTATGTATTTTTGTATATTTGAAAAAAAATATATATATGTGGCTATTTTTGTAAGTTAGGCTTTTTTTTTATTGGGCAATTTTTTTGATCATTTATATTTTTTTCAAATGCTAACCACAACATATACCTTGTACACCAAAAGGTACTTGGCCGAAACTGACAAAATCCCTCTGATCTGCACTTCTTCTGTCGAAGGCAAAATGCAGCGGCCATAGTTTATTTCTAACAAGATTGACTTGAGTGTAACTAGAGATATTGCGTAATTCCACTTTCCCCCCGAGAGACAGCGACTAATCTACTCTAACAACCAAGATCCGTCTCCTCATTTCGCTTCTCTCCCAGAACGTCCCCAATTCTCCGCGCTGCCTGTCTGGTTCTAATACATCACGGCAGACTTTGAAAGAGTTCCATTGATCACCGAAGCTCAGTGTAGCTTTTTGTTTTCTTTTGTTGTGTGTTTTTTTTTGTTTTGTTTTGTTTTCTTCTTCCCCGCTTGATCCGGATTTCTTTTGAACAGAGCCAGGCAGGGCGCCCACCAGGGTCCGTGCCAAGAGCCTGACTGCCTCAGAGGTGGAAGTCTTGTGGAAGGCCCTGCCCTGGAACGCCAGCAAGAGGAGGGTTCTGGGCTACGAGGTGAGCAACAAAGGGAAAAAAAAGCCTTGTTTTGGTTTCTTTTTTTGTTTGTTTTTTTGTGCTCCGAGAGCATACATGCGCAGGGGCCACAAGATGCAGCATCTTGTTGTGTTGTATTATTGATGAGTGCTTCGCAGCTCGTGCACCTTGGGCGCGGCAGATAATAGCCCGCTGCATGCGTGATGCGTCCAGCACAGTCCCCCTTGCCTGGGGGCTCCGGCGGCGTCTATCCTGTTACACTAGTGAAGCGCTGATTAGCCGACTGATGCAATACACCCGGGGTCTTGGCGTTTAGCCTCTAATCCACACACGCGACAAAGAGGTTTTTTCAAAAACGCTCTCTCTCTGACCGATTATTATTGAAATTCAATACACGAGGAAAAGGGGCACGTTTTCTGTTTGTCTTGTTTTTTTCTTCTCTGCCCGCGGATCGCATGAAGTGCGAGCAAAGTCTAAATTGTTGACCACTCAAAGTCAACAGCAGTGCCCACGGTCAGTCCCAGTGAGGAAAGACAAATTATATTTGTGCTGTCGAGCATGGCGGCTATCTCAGGCCTCAGACACTCGGGTGACAGGGAAAATCTGTTGTCGAGTTGATGGCCGGGGATGTATTTATCTATTTTTAAGACTTTTCTCGCGCCGTGGCTGCAGCTTTGGTCATTCAGCTGTGGAACTGGAGCCTGAGTGGAGCGGAGCGGAGTGGAGTGGAGTGGCCCGTCCACAAGGTGACACACTGCCGAGGGGGTGGCTATTACAGCGACTCAACCCAACAACTGCACACTCTATTCCCAGTGGGGTTTTTTTTTCACAGACGGGGTAGAACAGAAGGCTTTTACAGTGCCTGCTTTCAGGCTTTCACGTTGCCCTTTTCCTGTTGTTTTTCCAGCTGAAGTACTGGGGTAGAAGCGAGAAGGAGGACTCGACCAGCGTGCAGAGGACCTCGGGGAACCAGACATCCGCCGTGATCCGCGGGCTTAAGGGCAGCACCACCTACTATGTCACAGTCAGGGCGTACAACACAGCTGGGGCGGGCCCGCCCAGCAACGCCGCCAACGTCACCACCAAGAAACCACGTAAGTTCTGGAGATATCACTGCAACAAGCAGTTTGGACTGTTTTTTTTAGCTTTTTTTGAGATGTGAACCTGTTTCCCCATCTCCCTTTTCCCCAGCACCCAGCCAGCCGCCGGCTAAAGTCATCTGGAACACATCAAACTCCAAGATCATAGTGAACTGGGAGCAGGTCAAAGCCCTGGAGAACGAGTCCGAGGTCACCGGCTACAAAGTAAGCTGGGTTATTCTATTTACAGATAGTAACGGTGTGGTGTGGCGATGGTGTGGTTTGAGCAGCCACACTGATCCTGAGTCTAGGTAATTGGGGCGCAGGATCAGTGTGGCTGTATACCTGTTGCTCGTTGGCTGTCACTGGTAGAACAGTCTCTCGACTGGCAGCAGCAGTACACAGGGGGTCCAGCAGAGGACCGGGGGAGAAGTAGCTGCAGCAACCACCACGGGTAACTTCCTGCAGCTAGCTCCTCCTCCCAGCAGCCACAACTGGGACCATCCAGCAGCCCAGCCAACAGGTTATCCCTCCAAGCAGCCCCGGCAACAGCCAAGCCTGGCTACGCCTCCACCAGCCTGCACAGTGGCTCAAGGCCCCACACCCCGGAAACGAGGAGGGGAGTCTGCATTGTCGCCCTGGGGGGGGGGTCGGTGGTGGGCCGTGCTATTCCGGGGAGCCAGTTAAATTTTGTTAGACATTTTGTTGGTCTGAGGTATGGGAACCCCTTTCAGAGTCCAGTGTTTTATTTTTTAAGGTATGGTAACCTATGGTAAATGGTGTCAGAGTCCAGGCATTATTTTATTTTCTCTGCTTAGTGGGGGGGGGGGGGGGGCTGTGTGGCTGTATACCTGCTGCTCATTGGTTGGTCTAATGAGCAACAGGTAAACCCCCATCCCCACACACACTCAGGAGAAGAGCCCTTGTCATGACATGTGTCGATCTGCTCTGGGGCTTGTTCTATCAAGCCCCCTCTCCACAATGAATTTGTATTTTCTCAACCCCATCGTCTGAGTCTCTGTGCCAGAGGGCCCTGAATACGCCACTTGGATGGCATGTGGCAGGCGAAACTGCCACAAACAGGCTTAACGAAAAGTTCACCCCCCCCACTCTTTCGAAACCACACAATATTGAAGTGTGAAGGCTTGAAGACGTATTTACACTGAATCTGAATGGAACCTGCCCCATGGTGACCATTGTAGTGTACGTGTCCAGATTTCGCATCACTTTAAAAAAATGCCGGAGAACAATGGAGACAATTAGTCTCCCCTGGTTCTTCTCCAGTACAACAGCGAAATATGAAGTAGTTTGCTCAAAATATGAAGTAGTTTGCTTCATTGAAACATCTCAAACATTCCTCAAAAATACACACAACTCAATAATATAAACAGAGATTTAGTGATAGTGTATAGACTAATCTTCCAACGTGTTCCAAATAAATTGAATACATGCAACAGAATAAGGCATTTGGTTTCCTACTCTCCATAGAAATTAATGAGACTTCCGGTGAAGTGTTGTCGTTTCTCTGATTCACTGTAAAGGCCATGGATTCCCTCCAGCCTAACCCCTTGACCTGCCCATGTCCCATCCTCAGGTGCTGTACAAGAGGAACCGGCACAGCCGCCCGGATGTGATGGAAACCAACACCACATCAGTGGAGCTGTCCCTGCCCACCGATGAGGAGTACATCATCCAGATCAAGCCCTTCGGGGAGGGCGGGGAGGGCAGCAGCAGCCGGCAGATCACCATCCCAAGAATACCAGGTGGATCTCCATTATTTAAAGCACTTTCCTATCCTAGCCTCTACGTATCTCAATGCTGGCCTTGCATGAACAACACAGCAGTTCATATAGAATGCGAATGTCTGATATCTGTTTCACAATTTTCCTCCTCCAGGTCCCAATGCTATCGGCTCAGCATCCAAGGTCTCCACTCTGTCTGCCCTCAGCACAATAGCGTTGTCTTTCACAGCGCGGACATCTTTATGACGAACGGCAGGTCGCAGATGTTGTCTCTGAAGCGGAGACGGCTCAACGCCGGCATTAGAACCGTGGGTTTAGAGATTCTACAGCGGAAAGTACGATGTTAAATGTTAAAGGATGAGGGGGCAAATTTTCGAAAAATAAAATAGACATACAAATACAAGACATCTTGAGAAAGCCCACTGCAGCAGCAAGGCTAACGGAGATCGGCAGATGTCTTGACTACGTTGTTACCAAAGGTAGCTTTCATAACAAAACTAAAATTAAAAAAAAAAAGGAAAAAATTCTTATATGCATTGTTTTGTATGATGATGTATGGGTACATTTTTTAATGGATGATGAATCTGCTGAATCAATTGGATAATTGGCCTTTTTTTTTTTGCATAAAAAGGCGACGGGTTGAAGGAAGTGCAGTGCACGGCGTGCGCAGCGAGATCTAAATAAAAAAAGAATGTTATTTGAAAGCCGCACTTTCTCTGAATTAAGTCCAGACTTGTAACTTGTGGTTGCAAGTTTTCCTTCAAGTGAATGAGCTGTTCATATCTTAATTTCCTAATTTGCGTTTTTGAAAATAATAAAAAAAACATTTTAGCCATCCATACGAAAACTAATTTGATTATTATTTAACTCATTTTTGATCAGAAATTGGACCGCACCACTTTCAACGAGTTTGTTTCCCGGGTTGAATATTAAACTCACCGGCTAGCGGACCCTCGTGGTTGTCTCATCCTCCTCACATTATATATATATATATATATATATATATATATATATATATATATACACACACACGCACACGCAGACGCAGATGCAGATACACTGATCAGCCCAAACATTAAAATCACCGCTAATATGGTGTAGCTCCCCCTCGTGCCACCAAAACAGCTCTGACCGGTCGAGCCATGGACTCTACAAGACCTCTGAAGGTGTCCTGTGGTATCTGGCACCAAGACTTTAGCAGCAGATCCTTTAAGTCCTGTAAGTTGTAAGGTGGGGCCCCCATGGATCGAGCTTGTTGTTCCAGCACATCCCACAGATGCGCGATCTGATCGGAACCTAACCCCAGTCATCCACATGATGTAGAAGAAAACTTGATTCATCAGACCGGGCCACCTTCTTCCATTGCTCCGTGGTCCAGTTCTGATGCTCACGTCCCCATTGCAGGTGCTTTTGGTGGTGGACAGGGGTCAGCATGGGCACTCTGACCAGACTGCAGCCACGCAGCCCCATCCGCAGCAAGCTGTGATGCACTGTGTGTTCTGACACCTTCCTATCATAATCATATCATTAACTCTTTCAGCAATTTGTGCTACAGTAGCTCTTCTGTGGGATCGGACCTGACAGGCTAGACTTTGTTCCCCACGTGCATCAATGAGCCTTTGCGTCCATGACCCTGTCGCTGGTTCACCGGTTGTCCTTCCTTGGACCACTTTTGGTAGGTACTAACCACTGCATACCAGGAACACCCCACAAGACCTGCTGTTTTGGAGATGCTCTGACCCAGTCGTCCAGCCGTCACAATTTGGTCCTTGTCAAAGTCTCTCAGATCCTTACGCTTGCCCATTTTTCCTGCTTCCAACACATTAACTTCAAGAACTGACTGTTCACTTGCTGCCTCATATATCCCACGCCTTGACGGGAGCCATTGGAATGAGATGAGCAAAGTTATTAACTTCACCTCTCAGTGGTTTAATGTTATGGCTGATCGGTGTATATAACAGTACTGTATGTGTGTGTGTGTGTGTGTGTGTATATATATATATATATATACATTTTAGGTTAACCCTGCATCTAGAGCTATTCTTTGCCTTGTGTGTGCCTCATCATACGTTCAAAACTCCTCAGGTCCTTAAAGAGCCTTAACTTATCATGTGTATATATATATATATATATATATATATATATATATATATATATAAAGATGAAGAAAAAACATTAGAAACATACAGAACTTGGAAGTAGCAACAGCTAACACTAATGCTAAATAGTGTACATTGTTGAGACATGAGTGATTAGCATCCGCTAGGGGGTTAGCAGCGTTTTGCCATTCGGCATGGGATATTTCTATTGGCAATATATATCAAAAGCCTGGTACCATTTGTATGGGTGTGCGTTCTGAACAATTAAAGACGATGCTTCTTTTTTTTCTTTTCCTGTTCCCATCGTCGTATGAAGCGGTGGGGAGCTGTGGTCTGTACGTACATAGTTGGTAACACAGATCGGTCAGTGCAGGTAGTGTCCAGTAATTTGGCGGGAAAACACAACGCATCAAATCACGCATTGAGAAATGTGTAATATGCCGTTTTGTAAACCTCAAATCATTTATATATATACATACATATATGTAAACATATATATATATATATATATATATATATATATATATATACACGTATATGTATATATATACATATATACAAATATACACACATATATATACATATACATATATATATATATATATATATACACATTTATATACATATATATATACACATTTATATACATATATATATACATATACATATATACATATATACACATATATGTGTATATATATATAAAGTATATATATATATATATTTGTATATATATATGTGTGTGTGTGTGGAAATATATATGTGTATATATATATATATATATATATATATATATATATATATATATGGGAAAAAACTTTCTTAAGAGCTGGTTGACTTGGTTTTTATGTAAAATAAAAATAAAAAGATCTAAACACTGTTTCATACTGTAGCCGATGGTTGCTCCGCATGACTGCAATTTCTCTCCCGTCTTCTCTCTTCATCTGAAACACCCGACTGGGTGGCTCAGGCGAAACGCGCAGCATTGAATTAGGTTTGTGTACTTAGGTACGTGTGTACGTGTGCGCCGCCGGGCGTGGACTGGTGAGTGGCCCCGTGTCCAAGCTTCTGCCTCAGCTGAGATGTCTACCAGTCGTGTACACTCCACATGAAGATTTCCTCTGTCGCTGTTTGTTGTTTATACCGTGTGAATAAAAGTTATTGATTTCTAGAACAATGTCGATAATTCATTGACACCCCCCTCCCCCGCCCCCGCCTTCCATTGGAAAAGATACACGATTTTCGACCCAGGCCTTATTAAAATGTTGGATCCAATCATTTATAACTTACACTTTATGACTGAGAAACCTACCGCTCTGCTGCAGCTTCTCACTGTACTCAAATGCAAACCTATGGGGCAAACGTTAAAGCCTAAATGGTATAGTATAGTATAGTATAGTATGTAGGGGCTATATCCTAATATAGTTCCACTTGTCTTCTGAATATCATTATAAATCACATTTCACTTAAAACTACTCTTGCCGCAGTACACCCAGAGTATAGCTTTGGCCACAGTAGGTAGCCAGTAGGAAGCAGTACAACTTCCCATTTCTGGTTTGTTCTCACGTCTGTGCAAGAATGGATAAAAGCCTGGAGAAAACGGATAAAATGCACAGTTACACACTTTGTTTTCGGTATAAGACATAAAAACTGTCTTGTGATATTGTGTGTGGCTCACCTATCCTTTGAGTTTGTTAAGCAATTATTTATTGACAGGAGAAGAGATTTGTAGTATTTGGATTTGTTTCTTATGCTCTTTAGAAAATTGGCTGGTACAGATGCCAAACTGTATATTTAAAAAAAAAAATGTTTTAGGATTTTAAGGGTTCTTTCACATTTAATCCTTCCATACCAAACTTATCAGGATATATTGAAATAATTATACCTGTACGCATACACATGATTTGTCCTGAGAACAAAATCGCTTTTTTGCTGTCACCAAACCTTGAGGTGGGGGTCGAAGAACACATGGTTTAACCGTGGGTCCACTGTGGGCCTGTTGTCTGACATGTATAGCCACAAGATGGCAGCATTCATCCAATAATGAAAGAGAGAGACCAAAACTCCATGGGAAGCAGCCATGAAACCTTACAGCAATTTTCAAGAGACACTTTTTTCTTTCTACTCCTCTTCTTCCCATTGACTTCTCATTCAACGACGATCAAAACCAGAGACGGCGTTTCTTTCGATCATATACGGAGACATTTATTTATGCATGTAGGTTGTTGTTTTTTCCATTGAGACGGAATGCAAAATACAGCAGATACACTTCACCAAGCACGTGGGGGATATAGAGGGAATGGCTGGAGAATTGAAGGCGGAGGCCCCTTCGCAATAAAGGCGCTCGGCGATCAACGCGCTTCACAATAAACGCTCGGGACCCAGATCATTTAACACTTCCCTGTTTAAATTAATATTAATGACACGTCCAATGACATTTGCTTCCGTCGTAGGCCACCCATCCGTAAGGTATAGATTGTACCGGCTCCCCTTGAGGGATTTACACCCTACGATCACCCCAGCCTACCTCACCTACCTCCTATCTGCCATAGTCTGACTTTCCAGTTCTTCATAGTTATCAAAATAAAAATACATTGAATTGTGGGTATTTATATACAGTAAAAGGCCTTCCGCGGTTCAAATTGCCCACATTACCTGAAACAACTTGTTTTCTCCCACACCCGGAAAAAGGCCTACAGCAGATAATTCACTGTGTCTACTACTAAAAATCAAACATACACGGGCCATTGGAGTTCCTCCCAACAGTACGTTATGTTTATGTGCTGCTACTGTTGCAAGCAAAGTGCTTCTCATTCGACCGGATGGAACAGAAACCGGGGGGGGGGGGGGGGGGTGTACGATTACTTTTTTGTTTTGCATTGTCTCCACACATTCACACACATGGACAGCAGATAAGACATTTCGCTGAAAGTATTCCCAATGAGCAGCGAGGGGGGTGGGGGTAGTTTAGTCAAAGAGTGAGGCAAAGCCATGGTCCCAGCTCGTGTTTTTTTTAAATATATAGTACACACATATATATATATATATATATATATATATATATATATATATATATATATATATATATATATATATATATACATACTCTCACATACATACATATATAGCATATACACATTTATATGTGTGTGTGTGTACATATATACATATACATACATATACATATACATACACATATATATATATATATATATATATATATATATATATATATATATACACATACATATATACACATATATATATATATATATATATATATATACATATATATATATACACATACATATATACATATATACATACATATATACATATATACATATATATACATACACACATATATATATATATATATACAATATATATATATATATATATATGTATATATACTGTATGTATATACACAGACACATACATATATACAGTATATATGTCATATATATTCCTGTGTGTCGTCTGATTAGGTTCTGGTTTTATGCACATGAGAGTTCACAGTGTTCTCCCTTGAGAAGGACAGATAATGATATAATGACTGTTTATTGCAAATTTGGGCAAGTAGTGTGCCTCACTGCTCGGATTAACAGTAGCACAATGACAGCAACACTGCAGACATACTCCCCCACACCCCCCTGCCTGAGGGTTCCTTTTAGTGTTTTCTTTTAACGCCTAAGATGAGCGATGCATAGTATAGTATTAAAGGTTAGCCGGGAATATATTTCAACAACGGCTGCTGGGGGGGGGGGGGGGGGGGGCATGGATCCCGGCTTTGCCTGCGAGGGGGATTAGAAAATCAACCCAAAGAAACTTAGGGGGGAGAAAACAGAGGGAGGGGGTGGGGCTCAAGTTCACCACTCCTATAATTATAAATACAAATATCAACTCATACAGTGTGACGCAAAAAGAAGCTATTCAACGAAAATAAACATTTGCCTGGGAAATTCCTGTTGTCTGGGGCTTAAGTCTCATGATCTCAAGATGAAGTCGCAATTATAAGTCAAAGTTCGGATCGTTGACGAGTTGGACCCGTGATATTGTTAGGATAGCCCTTTGTGAAAAGTTGGATTTAGATTTAGATTTAGATTTATATATTTTAAAAAAATTTTCCCCAGTCCTTTCAACCTCATGCCTCCGGGCCACAATATCGCCGGTGTACGAAAAGTTTCCATTTTACTGCCGTTGACGTGGCTTCAGATATTTCCGCTCTCTCTCTCCTCAATTACTTATATCACATTTTGGCAACTTGGCTTCTGCAACTTGGTGGTGGGGCGAGGGGGCGGGTGACTGGTCCCAAATCAACTCAACAAAACAACTCAACAGGCATTTCCTCTCCACAGGATGAGGATATTCAGTCCTCCAAGTGGGGAGGAAAACCCGATGCGAGCCTGAGACCCAACTTCCCAAGACACACAGGAATAACAAATACACTTTCTGTTATGATGGTTAAAAAACAAAAGGTCAACAAAAGCATCAACGACATATCACCACAGTTCTTCAACTTATCAGAGAAAACATTATATTATATAAATTTGTTATATTATATTAAATTTAAATTGTAAAAAACAAACCCCCTCCAAAAAAAGAGAAGCGCTACTCAGAGCGGGTGACCGGCGTATTGTTTTTTGCGGATGATGGCAGTTTGACACCAAAATGAAACAGTAGCTGTGGGCTGCCACGACGGGGGTGCAGGAAAGTCTGGTTTCTCCGAAGAGCAGAGACCATTGAGCGTAGCGAGAGTCCAAGCAGATGGAGCGCGTCGTGTAGAACAGCATTCTTCAGAAGACGTCGGCCGTCGCAACCTGTGATCCAACGCGGTCGTTCTCCAAAGAGGTTCGGCCCAAATTGCGTCAATTGCAAAGGCCTATCCGGACATCCCGACATTTCCCCACCCCTCATTCGATTCCCCCAGATATCGTCGAGACATGCAGGTTATAATTCATCTAATATGATACATATTTCATAAACAAGCAAACACCGGACATAAATTAGATCCTCTAATTATTGTTAGAAATGTAAAAAGCTAATAGGACAGTGGTCGATAGTATTACCGGAGGCGTCGAGCATTAAAGGCCGTCCCTTGCCACTCGGCCGCGCTTCCTGCGGCGTCTATTTCCCGGCAATCTGCTCCGCGCTGTTAACATCAACTCCCACCCACGTCCACGCATCAGCACAGGGAAGCCGTCGCCACCGAGCCCAAAATAATCCATTTAAAGGTGCATATCATTGGCGTACGGTGGAATAACTGGTACACAAGTGTCGTGTGTGTTTGGTGATTGCTTTGTTGCGTGTATGTGTTTTGCGTGGGGTGTGGTTGAGGGATCGACACAGGGGAGGGAGTCAAAGGGAGCTGAGCTGCGTCCCAACTGAAAAAAACGCAAACTCGAACGTAGGCGAGCGCTTTGGGAAAGTGGCCAGGGGCTCTCTGTCGGCGGGAAGTGCCCTACGACGGGAGTTGGGTTGGTGGGTTTGGGTGGGGTTAGGTTTTAGGTGTGTAGGTGAGGCCACGTAGGCCATAGTCACAGTAGATTTGGCTGCAAGGACGGTTAGGGCTGAGCAGGGGCCGACTGCTGGTCCTGGAAGATCCGGAGCGGCGCGGTGCTGTTCTGGTGATGGCGTTGGTCTGTCCGTCTGTACATGGTGGGGGGGTGTCGAGGGTCCTGCGGTGCGGGCGGTTCCCAAGACCTCGCCCTCCCCCCCGGCCCAATCAGGACTGTAATGAGACCCGAACACACGTGACAAAGGGTTAGGATTGTGGTCGCCAAAAAGGGCAAGACGGTCATTCTTGACACAAATGGCCCAAACTCCCAACACTCCCCTCGGAGGCCTGTGTTCGTGCAAAGAACTGCCACGGATCAAGTACCTTCTGAACTTTAACGTACCTCAGACTTCCTCTGCCTCTCCTCGGTGGGCGACTCCGTTTCCCTGATCACCACCGCTTTTGTCACCAGCATGTCGGGATGCTGCTGCTTGGCCTCCTGGATTGCCATCGCCAGGGCCTGAGGAGGGGGAACCAGCCACGTCACACGTCTTAATACGGAATCTGGGTAAATCCGGGCCCAGAAAGTAAAATAATCCACTCCGGGATTTTGAGTCAACCACAGACTTTAAACTTTCTGAACCAGGAATTTTCCACCTCAGTTGAAGTTAGCTTAAAGCCGCCAGAATTCAATAGCAGCAGAATAACTTGGCTCCAAATATACCATCAAAGGACGGAACGTGTTTCTTTCCACAGTTTTTAAGGTTTGAGTGATTATTTCTCACCTGATGTTGGTCCACGTCGTCGTCTCCCGTGATGATGATTCTCTTTTCGATTCTGGTCTCGGAGTAGCCTCCTTTCACAGTCTGGAAAGTGCCCGGTAAGAAAAACATCTCCATTAAACATTAGACATTAGCATCTGCAGGGAACAGACCTCTGGTCCCTTCCAATACATCACTAACACTGCGGAAAAAAGAATATTATGTCAAAAGAGAAGATAGAAAGTAAATTGAATAAAATACTCAAATCAAGCAAAATGATCTGCCAATGGGATGAGAAAATTCTACCTAAAGGGCACTTACTTAAAGGGCAACTTGCAGGTTGGCAAAGCCAATGAATTCATGTTTGGGGAAATTGTGTAGCAATTCCATTTAACAATTATTTTCTTACTTTTTTTTTTTTTTTTTTTTTTTTTTACTTAGAATTACAGCTGGACAAGTTTTTCTAATGCAATTAGCCACGCCCACCCATTTTTTGTTTTTCCTCTTTCAGATTTAGATTTCTTTCACAGTTTCCTACTTGTATGAAATGAAAAACGTCAACATAACTACTGGACCTCCAGTAGCAGCGGAGCATCTCTGCTCTGCAACAAAGCCTGTCCAATCCGCAAATAGCTGTGAAACTAAACTGACCTGCCGACAGATTACCACTTTGTTAAAGCACTTTAGCAGTGGGAGGACAACTCAGTAGCCCAGAGGCAAAAAAAAGTCATTTATCTGCAAAATAAAAAACAACAATTTCTATTTTTGCCCGTTTTGCCTGTAAAAAGGTTTGAAAGGTTTTAGTTTTTCAAAGCACATCCTCCATAAGGCCCAGATTGTAAATTCATAAAATGAAAAACCATGATAGTTGCTCTATTTGCCCTGTACAGCCCACAGTTGTAATATTACATTATTCACTTTTAGCTCTCCGACAGAATTTTCTTTATAAAAATGTTTTTTAATGTGCAGTGTCTAGAATGTATTCACAGTAATCACAAATATGTTTTACAGTAGGAGCCACTTCGAGAGGACAGCTGGAACAGGACAGAGCCCAGGCAGATCTGTGGCTGGGGCGTGGCTGGCCCATGCAGGGTCACTTCCAGGTCCCTGTCGGGTCGCTGCTCGGATCTTGCCTGTTATGATATCCCCCTCGATGATGTAATCCACGCTCCGGCGCCTGAGGACGCCCCCAGGCTGCATTTGTGGAAGAGCAGTTGCAATATTTTATCTGTCCACCGGGGGGGAGCAGTGTTTCAAAACGTAAAGCAACTCAGGTATACGGGATAATCTTCCATTTGTTTGCTGAAAGACATAGATGTCTTGGAATGGAACAAATCTTCTGTACATCTAATTAAGTGAACATGTACATCTCTGATTTAAAAGAATGACTGAATTAGTGATTTTTTTTCTTGCAGATTTATTTGAAACTATGAAACCATCGGTCCCATCCTATTTGATCCAAAACCCGGAGTACTGCGCAGCTCAGACAATTAAGGTTGTTTTTTTTAAAGCCATTGAGAAGGACCGGGGAACCGCATCTTACACCTTAATTGAGATATTTTCTATGCAATTTTATTTTACTAAAAATCATTGTGAAATATCGCAACAAAGATAATAGCAATACTTAATGCATCGCGAAACTAGCCATATCGTGTGTTTTTCCACTGCAGGAACCTATTTCATATTTCAAAGGACTTTTTTGGAGGAACCCTCCATTTTATTGTGTCTGCAGGAACTACTGTAGGAACGATCGTTGTCCTCAGAACTTTGTTTTGAGCAACTTATTTTGCTTCTGCTTCAGGGCAGGGACTAACCGGCACAAGAGGAACCTTCAGGGATGTAAGTGCAAGTGATTGGACAGACCTAAGACCACGGTCCCCCGGACTGAGTGCGCCCGGTCGAGTCTAATCGCTTGCCGCTTTGTAATAACAAAACGGCAAAAATAAAAAAAACTATATATTTTTTTTACTTTGATTGTAGATGTATTTATTTTACAATGTTAACTGAATAAAACAAAAATCCCTGTGCTGTGTCCCGATGCGAGCCCGTGCCTTACGAAAGTCGGAAACAAACTTTTAAATTAGATCTTGTAAATCTAATATGATTGAAGATTCAGCAACTGGATTGATTATTTCTCACCTCAAATTTGTTCAGAAACTAATTTTAGTGGACTGATAAGGTGAAATCAGTGAAAGTTAAGGAGTAAATACAACACAGAACTCGTGCTGAAACCCTGTTGGATGATGTCACACTGGCATCACTTCAGTGTTTCAGTGCGAATCCAACCATAACAAAAAGCCCTTGAAGGTTTCTAGTTCTTAGGGACATCCCCAGTTCATAGTTACCCTCAGGAACACACAACCACAATTGTTGCACTAAACACTACGTCGCTTAGTGAGATCGAGGGGTGTTTCCAACCCCTATTTGAGACAAATAGGAGTGGGGATATACGTATATACTGTATATGCGATGCGAGGGTGCGGGATTTGCCGACACCAACTGGGGACTCCTGAATTGCCGCCGTCCAGTCCATCCTGTGGAAGTATAGGATGTTGTGTTTCGGGTGTAGCAATCCATAGTGTCCATTCGAGGCTAGGTACTAGGTACAGGGTCGCCAGTCCTCTCGCCCAGCCTGTGACCCAAGGCAGGGGTGCTAAAGGGGAACTATCACTTGCCCAAGGTGGACCCTCAGATTAGTGGAGGGAAGGAGTCGTCTTACAGCTCCTGCCAAACTAGCCACTGCCAGAGTTGTTCTACATGTTTTTAGTAGGGGTCCTTACTGTTATACGATATAATATATGCATTATATAATTATGTTTTATATATATATATATATATATATATGTTTCTAATGGCCGCAGTACACCTTTTTTGAGTGACTACCAAAGCAGGCTACAGATAAAGCCTTGGGCTATCTCTTTGTTTGCACTTAATGGCCGATCATTGTGTCACCCAACAGGTCTGGAAGCCCCCATACCTAATCCATAAATATGCAAACGCAGACCCATTGACGGAAATCTCCACAGGTGAGGTAAAAATTCCCACCCGACCCTCTCTGTGGTCCCCCTCTCTGTAGAGGGGGAATCAAATGTGTCCAGGAGCAGCCAAATAAGTTGAAAAAAACTTTCTTGAAGGAAAATGAGATTTTTCCAGATTCGTGTTTCTTTGTGGGGTTTTTTTTTATCTCTCAACGTATTTTCAAAAACGAGTTTGATTTATAAATAGTAGAAAAATGTTAAACCGTGGAGGTTAATATTCCCATTAGATTACACGGGGAAACGCAGTTCACTTACCGGGACAGGGAACAGCGCTGAATAACGCCGATCGATCATTTCCTTTAATGCGAGCGTCCAGGTGAAGATCATTCATCCATATTCCATATGATATGAAGTCACAATGTAAAACCGTTTTGATGGATTCAAACCTTTAAATCGTACTACTTTTAGACACAGGGAGCTACAGTTGTAAAAAGGGTGTAGAAGAAGACGAAGACGAAGACACGCGTCACGCCACCTATGTCACTACCGTAAACAGACGGTTAAAGCGCATCACGGGTGTGTTTCAGTCTCACTTGTCTGTAAAAACGTTCTTCTCCGTATCGTTATGGATTACGCGAAGCGGGTGGCTGAAGCTCTGAATCATATCTGGACCTTAATCTGACCAGTGGGATAGATCCAAGTCAGTGTTAGCAGCGCGTACGGGACTTCATCTTCCACGATGATAGTCAGTTCTCCGACAGCGATGCTGAATCTGATATTACTCCAGACTTGGAGAACATTTTAAACAGCGGATTTCAAACTTAATGTGATGATAAAACGGAATATTTTAAAGAAACACTGAAGGAGACCAACAATTCTGAAGAAGTCGATGACCTGCTGAAGTCCACTGAGGTTGGTGACAGATTTTGAGATTTCAAGATTTTCTGAGACTCATAACATTGATAGACTCTACATTTTGTTGTGTTGTCCATACTTTTAAACTCCAAAATAATTCCACTTTTATAAAACATGTGAACCTGGTGTGGGTAAAAGTGATTATCTCAGAATCAGTTTGCCACACCCTTGTCATTAACAAGTCATAGCTTTAAAAATATTTGTTTGATTTGCACAAATGATACCTTGTTTGGAAGCTCTGATTCTTCACTTTGAAATGATGCAAAAAATGATGCAAAAAATGACGCGGTGGGTCACAAATATTCTGTTTACTATCTTCATATTTGTTAATAATTCTTAATTAATAGATGACGATTTATTTAATAGTTGGAAAGTAATCCGTGAAGTAAACCATGGAGTTTAAACTGTGTCAACAGTAAAACATACTTGAGTGTTCAGAAGGATCCATACACTGTTTAGTGTCTTTAACTTTTGTACAAATTATTATTATAACCCTGGGGTTGATTTTAGTATACTGACATTTAATTATTTATTTTTTAAATTTTATTGTGCCAGTGTCGTTCTTTGGAATTTGGAAAATCAATCTATCAATCTCTGTCTATCTTGCCTTTCAGTGGCCCAAGACTATTTGAGATGTCCACTATCAATTCTACTCACTCTCATTATTCTCTGAATTTTGTCTTGTCTTTGTTTTGTCTTTTAGGTAAATATTTTTATACTATTTACACAACACTATTCCTTTGCATTTTAGATCTTTTTACACAATGTTTTTAAATATTGTTTTTTTTTAATCACTACTATGCCCTTATTTCACTTATTATGTAAAGTTGAGTTGGGAATAAGAATCTCATTATCAGCAGCGATGCTTGCATTGTTATTAAGTATTTTACAATAAACTTGAAACTAAAATTATATAGACCTAGTTTGAGTGCTCTCTTGACAAAACCATTGAACTTTGAAATTTAAAAAATGTAAATAAAAAAACAGCGTGTATTTTGAAATTAAAAAGCAGTGCAACATGTAGATTAGAATAATACATAAAGACCTGTTCTCATTCACATGACAAAAAAGTTTTGAAAGATGACCTCTGGTCAGGGTTCAAAGGATAATATCTCAGGTCCACTGAAATCTCTCTAAAATGTGATTGTTTTTGTGAAGTTAGCACCATCTCATGGTGACACACTGCAATTAAATTAATGGGTGTGTTTACAGTTGATATTAAACACGCCCTGTCAGGACACATGCGAGGGAGGGGAAATCTCAGCCAGTTGGGAGCCGGCTAGAAATTGACTGGGAACTGGCTAGAAACTGACTGGAAGCTGGTTGCCATTCGGCTCTAAGCCGAAAGACCAGCAGTTGGCACAGCCCTCTATAAGTGGCTCCTACTTTAATTAGTGAGTAATCCCATGAAAATAAAAATCCTTGTGTTGGCATTGCCTGAGAATGAGACGTTTTTATATACATAGAGAGCAGGTACGCTTCATGAAGGCTGCCATGTTGCACTGCCACGTTTCTACAGTAGCCCAGACTGGACAAATGAAACACTGTCTCCAGAGAGGGCCTTTCACATTTTTCGCGAGTCTTGCGGCCACCCTCTCCTCCATGGAGGCCGCCATGTTGCACCGCCATGGGGAGGGTTGCCATCTGCAACCTCACCCCTAGAGGCCACTAAATTCTAAACACTGCACCTTTAAAGACAACATTTACATTCTCAATGGGTCCTATTGTTTATCCTAGAAATGCTATTGAATGGGGAATGTGTTATGAGATTGGAGAATTTGGTTGTGAACTCACACAGTGCGCCAACTTTCCTCTGAGCTATGACTAAAACTTTTTTTTATTCATTCATCATTAGAATGTCAAGGACATGTAGATATTTGATTATTGTGGAAAACATGTCCCAATAGTACTGAGAGGAAGTGGTAGTGAAAAGTAGCTCCACATTACACTAGCACTCACATCCAATGAGCAACTATGGAAAAAATGACCACCAAACTGTGATGTATTTAATTATTAACGCGAAGCAAGATGGAAATGGACGTGTTTCTGTATAAATTGATGCCTACAATTCGCTCTTAGGTGTTAAAATTCGATTTTCTTAAATTTCTAAATACTCCTATGTATTCAAGGCCAGTCAATTCATCTAAATAAAAAAGACAAATATAATTACTAGATATACTGTATAACAACAGCATAACATTGGCACTTCCATAAAGTGTGAAACGGATGCTTGGAACATTGGTAGAAGGTTGAAAATTAGTTTGAGTGCAGTGAGACCACGCCTGCTTCCATGTCCAATTCCATCCCGTTTTGTTATTCTTAAGCAGAAATGTCAAAGCTTTTCAGTCCGACAAGAACAATTATGGTCTCCATGGCAATGAGATACCTTTGTGCCTTGAAGAACAAATGTTATATGTGTTTTGTGGTGGAAACGTGACACGGACAAACGTCTATTGTACCTTGGTAACTTGCGTGGTGGTGGCTGAGGTGACACTCTCAGGGGTTACGGTCAGCGGGGACGTGACTGCCTCTCTCCCCAGGGCGTCCTCTCTCACCTGGGGAACAGTTAAGAATTACTCGAGGGGATGCGTAGAAAGCACGTATACACACTCAAAAACACAATGACCCATCCAACACAATGTCAAAGAAATCTGGTGGTCCATGGCTGCTTAATAGGTCGGGGGTCCGCCCAACGATCCCTTGTTGGATAGAGAAATAGGACAGAGACCCCCTAGATTTCATTTTTATAAAATGTTGTGATGCATTTTAAGCCTGGCTTATAATAACGCATTTATGGCGTCCGATAATTTTAGGTGTCCGCGGCCCGGCGGCGTCCTCAGCCCAGGTTCTGTCTTGTGCCTGCACATGGGGGTGGGTTGTATGTATGTGCCTCATGGGTGCAGGGTCTCTTCGCACGCTCCGGGCTGGGTTATGTTCCTCGGGGGCCAAGCGTGGCTGTTGCTCCGCGGGCTTCCAGGTTCTCTGGGGTCTGGGGGGGTCTTCTGTGGCTGCAGGGCAGGGTGCTTGGGGTTTTCCTGAAGCCGTGGTGTGTCTGTACTGCCGCATGCATCAGGGGTGGCTTCGGGGCCTTTTCCGCTGTTTGGAGGCGCCACGACATAATACCGACCTTATACACCAGCACGAATTGGGACAAGTCCCGTACACTCACCAGTTGACACACACACACACACACACACACACACACACACACACACACACACACACACACACACACACACACACACACACACACACACACACACACACACACACACACACACACACACACACACCACTAGCACCTGGTTTGAAGACACCCCCAACACCCTCCTTGTTACTTCCCTCTCCTTTCCTCCCTCATTTAATGCCATAACTATGACAAGAGTGGCCACGGGGCACGTTGCTGTTTCAGTTTTCCTGAACTTAATTAACTCAGTTTTTTTGATACATGTTGTCCTCTAATGTTTCTATGTTTATGTTTTTCCATGTACATATTGCACATGTTGTTTGGTTCTTTGTTTATTTGTTTCACTCGAACCAAACCATAGTAAGATAGTTCACCAAAGAGGGGGATTGCTGGTGGTTTTGTGTAACAAAAAAACTGTGCTCTTGTCATCCCTCAGGCAGTTTACAGGACAAGACTTATTGCAGCAGTTCTTGATGATTAAAGAATGAATAAAGAGTTGCATTGCAGGTTGAGTACTTGAACTCCACTTACAGACTAACTCTGTCCTAGATGCAATAGCATACAAATACTGTGTTGTATGTGTGTTGTAGTGTTGTATGTCCACCATGCTGACAGCACAGGTCAAAAAAATAAATAAAATAATAATAATAATAATAACAATAATAATAATAACATATTTATAATGCCTTATTAACCTATTTATATAGACAGTTATGTTGCTTAAAGTTCCGGTGTGTTTTTATTTTAGATTTAGATTTAGCTTAGATCAGAATAAAGGTTTCACAAATGTGGACTAGGGCTTAAAATGTTTTTAAGGCTTTTTATTATAATCTAGTCCAGGCACAGTAATTTTGTTTTTAATCTAGACCTTTACCAGAATGGCCTGTGTGTAGAAAAATACAGTCAAATCTTGTTTAATATCATTACAATAACAGACCATTTGCCATGTGTTTTTTTTGTAGTTCAGCCACACACCAGTTATGTCTGTCAGAGATACAGTACATTATGTTACACAAAAATGTCAAAGTTTTTGAATGCTATTCAAAACCGTGGGTTTTTGAACGCAACATAACTTCAGAAGCTGCGATTACTGAAATACATTTTTTTGCTGTTGTTGTTAGTCTAGTGTTAATGGTTGGAGTTTACTAAATATGTGACCCACCGCAGACTTTAGGTATATTTGGTGGCTTTTGACTTTGTTTTCACATCATTGGAAAGAGAAGAATCAGAGCTTCAAAACAAGGTGTCACTTACACAAATCAAGCAAATATTTTTATAGCTATGACTTGTTAATGACAAGGGTGTGGCAAACTGTGTTTCTGAGATAATTACCTCTAAAGTATTCCCCCACACTTGGCATCATTCAGCCAGCTTCCAGAATGCAAATGGTATGGAGGACCAACAAAGCCGCTTGGCTTCTTGTCACCCTGCCGAATGGGGCAATCTTTGCATTGTTCTTGTGTTTTGAAGGAATGTTGAACAGCGTCATCGATAAACATCTTTTATTTAATAAAAAAGGCTTTTGTTTAACAGTAAGAATCTACATGATTTATAAAAGTGGAATTATTTAGGAGTTTAAAAGTGCTGACAACACAACAAAATGTAGAGTTTATCAATAGCACGAGTCTCTGTATATCAGCCTCAGTGTGTCATTTAATATATAAATGTGCGTATGCCAAATATCTTCAAAGTTCTTGGAGTTATTCCGTGGGCTAACCCCAAACCTACCCCAGCTACACTCTGAGAGCTTGTTTTGGGCCTCTTTTAATTTTCTTTTCGCCCCTGGCTGCATTTGCAGGTAAAATTGAGAATCTTGTCCATTGCTACTTGCTCATAATCTGCATCACCAACCTTAATGGACTCACATCATCAACTTCTTCCACTGTAACCACAACGGGCGTATCGTTGGTCCCCTGCGGTCGTTTTCGAAAATATTCTGTTTCATCGTCACATTCACGTTGAAATCCGCTGTTTGAAATGTTCTCCAAGTCCAGTATAATGCCGATATCAGATTCAGCATCGCTGTCGGAGAACTGACTGTCATCACGGAAAATGAAGTCCAGTATGCGCTGCTTACACTGACTTGGATATATCGCACTGGTCAGATTAAGGTCCACGATATGATTCAGGTCTTCCGCCACCCGCTTCTCGTAATCCATAACAACACGGAGATTAAAGTTTTCACGAACAAGTGAAACCGAAGGATCCTCATCTTGTTTGTTGGTATACGCCCCCTACACAATAATGTCTCAGTGTGTGTGTAAAAGTAGAATGATTCAATGGTTGAACTCTATCAAAACAGTTTCCCATTGTGACTTCACATCACATGGAATATGGAGGAATGATCTTCACCTGGATTGCCGCTTTAAAGGAAATGATCGATCAGCGTTGTTCGCGCTATTCAGCATCTCGGTAAGTGATCTGTGTTTCCCTATGAAATCTTATGGGAAAATTTAACTCCACGGTTTAACATTTTTCTACTATTTATAAATCAAACTTGGTTTTGAAAATACTTTGAGAGATAAAAAAAAACCACAAAGGAACACATCTGGAAAAATGTAATTTTCCTTCTAGAAAGGTTTTTTCAACTTATTTGAAAGCTGAAGATTTTATAAATGGGCAAGATAGCGGGTTTTGCTGTGGTGGGTCACATATTGTTTTGTCTAAAATAGATTTTTTTATTTTTCACAAAAATAATTTGGATATTAAAAGGAAATTTCCAGACCCCTGGTTGAAGACCACTGCAAATAGGGAATACACTTACAGGGGAGCCGTTCTCTTTTAAGCTTCCGGGCACCTCTTTGTGGCTGGCGACTCCATAGTTCTGAAGGAGAACAACCCATACAACATTTTAATAATATGTATACAATATAAAGTATTTCACTAAGTATTGTAGCACTTAAGGCAAAAAATGAAATGAAAAATCATATTGCGCATTGCATAAAGGTATAAGCAGGACAAATACATCACTTGTTAGGCAAAAGACATACAGCTCTGCCAAATATCACAGCCACAGCAAGGCACTACATAAGGATGGGTGCACACTACAATATTTGTTTAGAATATACTTTATCCAATGTTAAGAACTGCAGCGTATATTAGATAGATCTTGATTTTCTTTTTTTTTTTAATCAATCATAAGAAAATACTGGATCCGTAAAAAGGCATTGACACAAACATAGGCTTATTTCTGCAGACACTGAGCCACAGCAGTTTGCACGTCAAGACAATCTTATGAGGCGAAATAGATAGTACAACTCAAATGCAAAAACAGCGAAAGAGAAAGGCAGCTGACATGCTGACTGCTGATTCAAATTACATTTGTAATATTTTTTTAAATAAAAGTTGAGACAAGCCTTTGTGTCATCCTGACAGGACAGCGGAGGGAAACGTACCGAGTCCCCCTCTGCTGGCGTAGGGACGTCAGTGCGGGAGACTTTTGTCTCCATGCAGTTGACGTCATCCTCTGTTTGCTGCAGATACATCAGAGATACACACACAGATGCTACTGTGGCTTTCTCCAACACTCCAAACAGGGTTTATTTTTTTCCCCTCTGTGTCAAATGTATTTATTAAACTCTGAGTTAACTTTGAGCTCGCACATCCTAGAGGCTCGCGCCAGAGATTATTGGCGCAGTTCATCCATGCCGTTAGCTGAACGGCAACAGGGCCCAGTAATAATTACCTTTTAATAAGGCACCTGTGGGGACAGCCCGAGCTAAAGCCCTGCGCCTCTGGAGATGAATGAAAATCCCACCAGCTGTCATCATCCTCGTTAATTTCCTGCCAGGACCTTAATCACTCCATAACGATTCCATTATGTCATTCATGTCCAGTCAATACTGCCGTTATGTCATTGCAGTCAAAGGGAGGTGGTGCTTCATCTAATTGAATGCCAATCTTAGGTTCTGGAAAAAGCCGGAAAGCTTCAATTTCTAAAGTATTAAGTTTGTATCCTCTTGTCTCATGAAGAATACATCAATCTCCGTCAAAGTGCACTATTGTGTTGGAACACATCAATGTCCCGAGCGGACAATGTCTCCCACCAGGAGCCATTCAGTAGGACCTTCTCATTCTGGCGTCATCAATCTAATTACCTACCGACTAAGCTATCTTCCAATCGACCTACCTA
Organism: Zeus faber; assembly: GCF_960531495.2. Taxonomy (NCBI): domain Eukaryota; kingdom Metazoa; phylum Chordata; class Actinopteri; order Zeiformes; family Zeidae; genus Zeus; species Zeus faber. The sequence goes on from NC_137192.1 coordinate 7,578,051, forward strand.
CCTACCTACTAATCTACCTACCTACCTAGCAACCTCTCCATCTATCCCTCTATCTACCTTTCCATGCATTCATTTTTGAATCATCCCCTGTCTGGATTCACAGTCAAAAAGATTGAGCGAGTACTCAGCCGTGTCATTTTGCTACGGCCTCGTCCTTACCTGTGGCGAGATGCTCGCAATGTTGGCGTGGACCTCAGACCCATTGGTGTGCGTCTCAGCCTTCAGGTCGGCCTGCCTCAGCATGTGGGCCATGTTCACAGCGCTGGGGTCTTTCTTTGCCACAGGTGGCTGCAAAGAGACACAACGAGAGTCGGTCAACAGGAAGAAGCCAATTTTTCTCACCAGAGCGCTGTCACCGACACGCTGCTCTCGGTCAGGCAAATGTTTCAAAATGGAACGGCCATACACCTTGACATCTCTGTATGCCTTCAATAAAAACAGCGATTAAAATCATTGTAAGGTCAACATTTCTGGATCTTTGCACACAGATGGGGCAATGGTAACTGAAATAAAACTGGAAAAAAACTGGGTCAAACATTGAAGAATGAATAACACAAAATCTGTAATAAAAAATACAATCACAAACAACAGAAAGAGAAGAGACATAAATCCCAACTGAAGAGATGGATGAGGGGAAACAAATGTTCCAACTGAAGAGGTGGTTAAACGTGGTTGGTGCCCCCTGCTAATCCAGCAGGTTGGTGGCAATGAAGCAGTGGAGGGCCCATCATGGTTCATGGCTCTACCTCGTGGTGCTGCCGAACCTCCGGGGGCCTATCGTCAACGGGGAACTTGTCGTGGGAGCCCATGAGCCGGGCAGAGTAAAACCTGGAGGTCTCCTCGAAGTCCTCCCGGCCCACCTCGGACAGATGTTGCTGCTGCTGCTGCCTCTCCCCCAGCTGGGACATGCCCCGGGCAAACTCCTCCACGCCCGAGTGGAGGTCAGTGATGACGGTGAAGTCCACCTCGGCCTCCAGGCTGGACGTGGAGCTCACAGTCATGCTGGAGCATTTGCGCTCGATGCCCAGCTGGGTCTCCCTGGTGCTGGCCGCGGGGTCGCGTCCCTCCTCGTCAGGAGACAAGGCCCGTGGCTGGGGCCTCCTGTCTCCCAGCTCCCTCTGGGGCGGGCAGACATACAGTGAGCGTCGTCACACAGCTGCCTCAGCGACGGCGAACGGGAATGACTTTCACAAGGATGGGAATGGAGAGGTGTCACCCAGATAACGGCTGGGCTGGTGCGAGTACACTACAACACATGCAGTACACATTGACAATGCGTCTAACAAGGCTGTAAGAGATATTAACTCATTCTGTCATGCGATTATGTCACCACGAATAGGCGAGATGGATGATGGAATGGTGGCTATTGAGAATGGATGCAGGCGGCGGGGCTGCTGATTAAATCGTAGAGTGGTTTGTGAAGTTTTTTTGATTGGTTTCCAAACAAACAAACAAACAAGAAATTTTCAGTTTTGAGTAGTTTAATTGGACAAGGCAAAGGTGCCATTGATGCGCTGTTACAAGAGAAACCCATCAGGGTCACTTCGTCGGCATGCAAGTCAACAGTGAAGAATGCCAAGTGGAAGGCCAAAGCCATTTTAGGCTTAAACTGCGGGTGATGCGTGGGGTGACTAATGAGGGTGAAAACATGTGAAGATGTGTTTGAATTAAATGGACAACCTTGATGTCGGCAAGCGGCTCTTCGTATATAGCAGGAGTAGAGAGAGGCTCCTGCAGAGAGAAGCAGAGGAGAAGGTGGGGAATCACCGCATTAGCGCAAGCCCGACTCTCTGCCCAACAGAGCACCAGATAAAAAGAAACAAAAGTCCCACAAGTAGAGCCCGACTGTTGGTAACCCTGGCCAAACTGAGCCCAGTCAAAATTAGAAGGGACACTTCCGTTTTGAGGGGGGGGGGGGGGGTTGAGCTGATGTCCTTGAGCAAAATACTTAATCGCAAATTCCTCCTGATGGCTGTGTCTATTGGGTTTTGAATAATTAATGAAAAGTTGCTTTGGACAAAAGTGTCTGCTAAATGATGATGTAAAGCCCAGCTCCTGTTATATTTGGGAAATAAACTTCCCAGAATCTCAAAAGCTGAAGCGATAAGATTAAGCTTAAGCGACACAGCTTGGGATTTGTATGACGAGTTAAAATAAAAGCATTTAAACAATGAGATCTTAATCGTGTCAAATGCTGCTATATTGGGAACTATTTTTGAGGCATCAAATTGGCTAGATAGACACAAAACCAATTTCCCCCCCAAAAAATTGGATTTCAAATTGGCAGTGGGTTGAGCGTTCTGCCATGTTCCAAAACAGGCTGTCAGTGGGGCGACAGTCGCCCGCTGACCGAAACCCTGTCGGAAGAAAGGGTTAAAACTCGAATTTGAGTTTTGGGCGGGCTTTGAAATTTATTTTTTACAAACCCGGGCTATCAAGGTGCCCATCAAAACGACTGTGAAAGGTGGTTTGAGATTGAGAGCGTCCCCCCCCCCCCCCCCCCCCCGCCATGACCCACCATACCCACCTGACTCAGATAGGTAGGGTGGGGAGATGATGAAAGCTGTCAAATCCGGCCATTCCGGATTCCGTTTCATTCCGCTGCCAAATGCTCGCAAGCACCTAATGATGCCGACTGTGAAATGAAAGCTGCGAGTCCAACATTATGCCCAGGCAACGCACCGAGCTGCGTTTGTCGTGGCCGCTCTCTGCCAGCTTGCCTTTCACAGTCGTATCAGCCAAGGGTGGCTTGTGAGATTTGACAGCATTCCGTCCTTTGGAGGATGGTGGAGCGATTTTCTTTTTGGTTTGCGGCAAACTTTTAAACCCCTCTGGAGAGAATTACACAACATTTTCTTAATTTCATTTTTTTTTTTTTTTCCATTGTCGTGCATGAAAAGCTACTCTGAAGATAATAGATATCTGTACCACAAAGCGATGAATGACAATGATATTTTTCTCCCTTTTTCCTCCAACGAGCGATTTCATTTGTGACGCAGGAATGATTCCTTTTTCATTTTTGTTGTTCAGATTTTTCCAATTTGATAACAACATGGAGATATACAAAAATAAAAGAATTATATATATATATATATATATATATACACACACACACATACACATATATATAAATATATAAATATATATATATACACACACACCGATCAGCCACAACATTAAAACCACCTGCCTAATATTGTGTAGCTCCCCCTCGGGCCACCAAAACAGCTCTGACCCATCAAGGCATGGACTCCACAAGACCTCCTGGTGTCCTGTGATCTGGCACCAATATGTTAGCAGAAGATCCTTTTAGTTTTGTAAGTTGTGAGGTGGGCCTCTATGGATCAGGCTTGTTGTTCCAGCCCATCCCACAGATGCTTGATCTGATTGAGATCTGGGGAATTTGGAGGCCAAGTCAACACCTTAATCTCTTTGTCATGTTCCTCAAACCATCACTGAACAATTTTTTCAGTGTGGCAGGGCGCATTATCCTGTTGAAAAAGGTCACTGCCATCAGGGAATACCGTTGCAATGAAGGGGTGTACTTGGTTTGCAACATTGTTTAGGTAGGTGGTACGTGTCAAAGTAACATCCACAGTAATGCCAGGACCCAAGGTTCCCAAGCAGAACATTGCCCAGAGCACCACATTGCCTTCTTCCCATAGTGCATCCTAGTGCCATCTCTTGCCCAAGTAAACATCACCCGGTCATCCACATGATGTAGAAGAAAATGTTACTCTTCAGACCAGGCCACCTTCTTCCATTGCTTCCTGGTCCAGTTCTGACGCTCATGTGCCCATTGTAGGTGCTTTCATGGTGGACAGGGGTCAGCATGGGCACTCTGACAGATCTGCAGCTACGCAGCCCCATATGCAGGAAGCTGTGATGCACTGTTTTTTCTGACACCTTTTTATCATAGCCAGTATTCACTTTTTCAGCAATTTGTGCTAGAGTAGCTCTTCTGTGGGATCAGACCAGACGTTCTGGACTTTGCTCCCCACGCACATCAATGAGCACATGACCCTGTTGCCAGTTCACCAGTTCCTTGGACCACTGTACGAACCACTGCATATGGGGAACACCCCACAAGACCTGCTGTTTTGCTTTAGCCATCATAATTTGGCCCTTGTCAAAGTCGCTCAGATCCTCACGCTTGCAAATTTTTCCTGCTTCCAACACAACAACTTCCATAACTGACTGTTCACTTGCTGCCTAAAATATCCCACCCCTTGACAGGTGCAGTTGTGGAACAAGATGAGCAAGATGAGTAATTTACTTCACCCGTCAGTGGTTTTAATGTTGTTGCTGATCGGTGGTATATATATATATATATATATATATAGAGAGAAGAGAGAGAGAGAGAGAGAGAGAGAGAGAGAGAGAGAGAGAGAGAGAGAGACTTTTTTTTCCCTCGAAACCAAATAAAACCTGAGTTGGAATGAAAATCTCTTGGAGGCTAGGAAAGTGAGCCGAAGAGCCACCCCCAACGATCTCATTGTGGTTTTCACAAGTTAGTTTCAAGCCGAAGTAAGATGCACGGCTCGTGGGGGGAGGGTCAATAGTAAAAGGGAGGGAATAAAATAAGTTGCCATTTGGCTGCAACAGAAGACGACGAACAAGACAGCCACTCTACTCACTTTCCCAAAGAGTCAGAGCCAGAAGACACCCGTCCCCCACCCCCTGCCCCCCATCTTCATACAGAAACGCACAGGTAAAGTGCTGTATGAGCATTCTTGAGTCACTCAAAAAGGAGAAAGAGGAAAAAAATAAATAAGACAAACTAAGGAAGATAAGATGATGTGCGAGTCTGTCTGAAGCTCATGCGATGCTCTATTTCCAATGACTGAATAGTTGATGCCAAGCAGAGTTACCGAGTGTCTTTTCTTTGCGGCATCCAGGCAGGGCTCCCTGCTGGCGGTTCGGCTGTTGCGCAGTATCAGCCCGGACTCCCTGGCCTTCTGTGTTTTCACTGGCGGTGCTGGGGGCGGCATTTTGGACAGCGCAAAACCCTTGGAGCCGAAAGGCAGACTCTCCGTGGGTTCTCGCACAGACTGGAAGCCGTCGTCATGCTGCTCTGCTCTGTCTTGGTCTTTGCTGTCTGTGTCGGCAGACAATGCTGGGTGGAAAGTGGGAACGTCGGTCCAGCTGAGGTCAGAGGACCCTTCTGGAGATCCCACTGACCAGCGGTATTCTGTCCTAGCACCTCGAAACAACTCCTCCTGCCCCGCTCGGTCTCTCTCATCTTTGCCTGCCACACTCTTTGACCTCTCGGGCTTAAGGGGAACAATTCTGGTTATTTCTGACTGATGGCTGCCTGACAGTCGGTGGAAGGACATCCTCTGCAGCTTGTCCCCCAGGACCACCTCGATATCTTCTTCCTTGGAGTTGCTGATTTTCCGCTCATGTGTCCTGACCTGTCTCAGTTTTACCTCTGCCAGCTCTTTGTTGTCAATAAGGCTCTTCCCTCTCCCTGGCGGAACCCTGATGCCCTCATCCCTAACCTCTGAACTAACCACTGAACTATCACACTCTTCCTTCACAGGTCCATTAACCGGGCCCGGGTCTATATCTGCTAGTCCAGTCTGTTTGACTTTATCCTTGACCTTGTGTATTCCCTGAGGACAGACATCACTGCTTTCTTGCTTATTATCTTCATACATTCTCATTGTCGGATTCTTTCTCGACCCCTGGTCCTCCTTTGTTGTCACACTTGGAGATAGCTCAGCAATATTCCCTGTTACCAACACCTTCTCCTGCTCATCCTCCTGATTGGAACCATCACCTTCCTTCTCATAGATGAGCTCTTCAGGCATCCCAAGGTTTAAACTCTGGGGTCTCCTTTTTGTTCTCTGATAAGGCGGCACCTCTTCCTTCATTTTGCCGGTGCTTCGGGCCATACTGTTGTTGTTGTCAGGGTCTTCGCCCTGAGACGGTTTCGCTGGAGATTTGTCTCCAAACAAGTCTGCATCCTCAGTCAATTGAACAACAAAGCGACTGCTGTTAGTCTGCAAGCGCTGATCTCCAGTTGATTTTGGAGATGAGAATTCATCAGCACGACAGTTTACTTCTTCTCTGCCATCGCTCATTTGCTCATGATGCATCAGCTCACTAAAATCTCTCTCCGTCTCTGCGTCTCTCCTCTCGTCGCGAGAGAATTTGGCTGTTAATGAAGGGGAGGTGGCGTCTTTGCTCTTTCCCTCTGCCTTGCAGTCATGGACTCGCTGACAAGTGGCTTGTTTTTCAATCAAAACCCACTCCTCAGAACCCTACATGTTGGTATAGATTAGACATAGTTAGACATGCCGAGCAGAGCTGCGATAATCAAAGACATGCCCACAATAATCTCAGCCATAGGAAAAAGTTACAGAACACGGTATGGGCATGCTCAGGGGTTACTGCTGTACTCGACATGTTGGCACGTGAACAACTCACAAATGCGGAGCATATACTGTACTGTGAGAAAGGAAGTGGAAGAAGAAAATGTGCAACCTCGGGGGAAGTCACCAAAGTCTTCTGGACGAAACTCTCAACAGACAGACTGTTTACGGATTCCTTCCCTCCAGCTTGACCCACCAGCTAGCGAGGACAGGCAGAGGAGAAAAGTTTGAAGGAAAGACTTTAAAGGAAAAAAAAAAAAAGTCCCATTTCATTGCAACAGGGATAGATGGAGAAAAAGAGAAACAAGACAGAGTGAAGACAGATACAGTACAATCGCAACCGAGGAAGAGTGAGTCATTCACAAAAGAACCCTTTCAACAGATGAACTTGAGTGAAGAAAAGCCAGTGAAGAAAGTGAACAGTGAAGAAAGCCTGCATAATTAATAGCAACAGCATATTTATGACACAATTCATTCTCAAAATACGACATCAAAGGGGGGTGGATGCCTGGGAGATGTGCCGCATAGGCCCTCCAGTGTACAGAGGTTCTCAAACTCCAGAGCCGTCATAAGTCAAACGCAATAACACCAAGAAAAAAAACCAACATGGCAGGTTACATTGCTGTGATGCCGGAACGCGTTGACATGTCATTGGCACTGACCTGATTGGACCAGATGGCAGATGAGAGACTGTCTCGCACTGTCTCTTATCAAAACCCCTCAGCACAACAACGGTGACAGAAACACCACCTGAGACTTGAGTCTGCTTTAGAGGCGTTCTATTTTTAATACCATAAGCACAGAGATAAAACCAACAAAGCTTTGTGTGATCTTCCGCACGAATAAACTGAATGGCTGATTGTGTGTCTCACATGAAGTATGTCTCAAACAGACATTGTGTCCTTCTTTAGCCAAATTGCTAGTGTAGTTACAAGCACATCATCTCCCTATTGTGATTGTAGACCAGGGATGAATATAATTCCGTACCGAAAGCACAAATCTTAAAACAAAACCGTTTCATTGAAGAGATAAACATGTTTAGACTGCCAAGAAGAAAAAAAATCATCTCCCATCTCTAGCTGACATCCCAAAAATCATATTTACTCCCTCTTTTGTATATTATTGAATCATCTCTGATTATTCAATCCAAGGTACCGTGCCTTTGAAGAACCACCAACGAGAGGAATTTAACGCAAGACCTGAGGTTGGACCCTTATGGAAAGTCATACATGGGTGGCCATTTTCATTTTTAGACACTAGCCCCCGAACCCCCACCCCTCACTCACTGCCTTCTTCTCGGGCGTGCCGCCCGGGGAGGATCCGGACAGGCGCTTCTCACGGGTCATCAGCTTGCTGTTGGGCTCTCTCAGGGCTCGTTTCAGCTCGTTGATGCTGGCCTGGTGCTTCAGCAAGACATCCTCAGACTTGTCCAAGAACTGGGGAGGAAAAAGACAAAGAAAGACAGACGGAAAGACACAGACAGATACCACACGGATAAAAAGATACACAGAGAGAGAAAGAAAATCATGTTTCGTTACATCTCAAACTAATCACAACTCGGCCTGATATGTGCACGACTCACTGACTGACCGTATGGATGGAGTGTGTCGGATGATATGATGGAGGTTGCACACGATGAAAGGTTTACACTCATGTTTACTGGTGATTCATCACGCAGATTAGATTGGCTAAAATATTACACTGTACACTGTCTGAAATAACACTAACACTAATAACAATTTGAAGTGAAATTGAAGAGTAAGGGATTCCAGGGAAAACCCACCGAAAATGTAAGCCATTTACTTTCACCATATTGATAAGTTGGTTGGTGGGGGTGGTGTGGTTTAAGCAACCACACCTGTCTTGGGTGTGTGTGGGGATTGGGGTTTTACCTGTTGCCCGTTGTTTACTCTAACAAGCAATCGGCGAACAGCCACCCTGATCCTGGGCCCAATTACCTAGACCCAAGAGAGGTGTGGCTTCTTAAACGACACCACCCCCACAATGCACCATTAAAATCGAGATTCAGGACCTCGTAAAACATATAAGCGATGGCAGCAAAATATATATTTCTTTGTAGTCCACACAAGAGAAGAATGCTTTGTAGGAACTTTGTGAGAAATTACGTAATTTAAATTAAGTTTCTGTTCTGAAGCCTTTTGTTAAGGCAGTGTTCCAAAATTCAAGAGAAGAAGTATTACCCTCAGTGCTTGTCAGGCGACAATATATTCTAGCGCCTGTGAATCACTATCAAGCATTGCTGCGCTCGCGGAAGCCAGCTGCAGCCATCAATCTTCATGTTTTTTTCACTAAATGCCAAATCCCCTCCCTAGATGGACAAGTTCTATACCGGCAGAGAGAGGAAAGAGGTAAGGCCGAGGACAGGTGAGGCAGAACATTGGAGGTGGCGTGCAAACCACAGCACAAGCACAAGGACCAGAGAGACATGTACGAGCAGTACCTCCTGTTTGTGCCGAGGGGTGGTCTCCTGGTCCAACTGAGACCGCCGAGTTGGGGCAGGAGAGAGGGAGAGAGGGCCGGGACGTGGACAGACACAAGGAGGGTAAACAGGGTTCAGGGACGGGGACAGGAACGGGGGCAGACAGATGCAGAGACAGAAAGGTGGGTAAGTTAAGGAGGGGAGAACGACAGCCAGGGCAAAACAGACAAGACGGACGAGACAGAATGGCTCACAATTGCCATCGGACATCAATGAAAGGCCACTGAACGTACCGATTCTGAAAGGTTGTATTTGAAAAGTCGGGATTGAAAACGTTCCCAGAGCTTCGTTCTCGTGCCCAGTGCAGAGAGCGCTATGCCACGATGACAATAACACAAAGGATTTTTCAAACCACCATGTTTCGACGGACAAACTCAAACAACAGGGAAGGATGGACAGAGAGACGGACAGAACAAGGCAGTCGGAGAGATGAGAGGATGGATATAGACGAAATGAATGACAGACAGGTCACCAGACACCAAAATACCTCCTGTTTACTGTCAACCGGCAAGCCAGCCTCCTCCTTTTTAGGCCAGCACAATTCAAAAGGAAGAGATCACAGCGTGTTAGCATATTAGCAGACCGCTAGCAAACTAAAGTGCAGAGTAAAGAAACAGAAAAGACAAGAAAAGGGGGTTAAAGAAAAGGGGACAAGAAAAGGGGGTTATACTAGTCTGCTCCCGCTGTTAGCGGGAGCAGACTAGTATAAGCCAAAGAGAGCAGAAGTGAAGGAAAAAAGTGACGAGTCAGAAATGCTAAATAAGGGTGACGACCTTTTGACACCCCAAAACAGGAGTGGGGGAGTCAGGGGGTCATCTGGGGGGGGGGGGGGTTCACAGCACGGTCTCTGCCGTCTCTCGTGGGCTCGGGCGATGAGAAAGACGACTCGTCTCAGACTTATCTGCGTATCTGCTTTAAAAGGACCCCCTGTGAGGTAGAAGGAAGGCGCGGCGTACCTTGATCTCTTTCTTTTTGTTGGGGGTGGTTTCCCTGTCCGGATCCTGATCTTGGTCATCCTGGTCCTCATCCAGGTCATGGTCCTGGTCTAGGTCCTGGTCTAGTTCCTGGTCCTGGTCCAGGCTGGGCTCCAGCTCTGTCTCCTGCTCGTCCAGCGAGGGGCTGCGGAGGCGGGGGTGATCGCCGATGCTGCGGCGGGACAGCCCGTCATGGTTGTCACACATGGCCGACACCGGCCGGGAGAACTCTGCAGGTTGAAAAAAATAATAAAAGCTATTCATAAAATTAAAAATAAAACCTGTGTGTGTCTAGTTTGAACCATCGGCCTGTTGCATAGATAACATAATAAAAAAAATCCCATGAGATCTGCAAAGCGTTTAGAGTTCCTCTGAACTATTATAACAATAATTTACCAGAAAAATGGAGAAAACAAACATGCCAAAATGTTGTAGTTGGAGCTTAAAATTCTGTGAAAAAAATGCGGTTGCATCCAATTAAAAATATAGTTTAGAGAGCCAAGTACTATTACATATATTTACAAATGTATTTTAAGAGGACACTTCCATTCCTTTTCTATTCCTGTATTGTTCACTATAAAAGGCCTTTTAAACAGAAAAATGTGCATGGAGTGCCTGGACTTGGCATTTTATCCTCTAACCAAGGCTTTCACACACAGGCTTTTTTGCCCCCATCTTTTTTTTTAATTAGTTTTGTGCACTCTAGTCAATACAGTCATCAAGGACAGGAATGCCTGTAGGGGCTAAACAATACCCCGTTACCATAGTAACTGATCCATCCTCACAAGTTATAGTCGCGCTTTTCATCACATTTGACAATCATCAAATGTACTATTTAGCAAGGCTGAGCTGAAAAAGCTGCTGTGCACTATAAAAAATGAGAAATGTCGTCTTGATTTTTCACTACAAAATATTAACACCAAGTTGGACAGGGGGACTGATTCCATCTTAATAGACATACAGTAGGTGTTCAGTTCAGCATCTGACAACAGCTTAGCAATTCCAATATCTTTTGACCACATGTAAAATTGAGTAAAGCTAGGGCCACATTAAGTGATTTTCAAGGCAGATTTGGCAACAGGTTGAGATTGGGCGGAGTCGTGGTGGTCTGGGTCCGGGGTAGTCGCACCAGAGAGTTGTAGCTGTTATCGATATGTGTCGGTGAAGGAAAGACAAATCTCAAATCTCAAATCTCTCTCAATATGATCCCAACGGCCTGGTCACATGTTTGATTGGACATGTTTGATATTAGCCTCGCAGGATAAGCTGTTCAAGATAAGCGGTTTAAGCCGCCATGCACGATACTGCACTGATAGTATGATGCATTTGGTTCAGGTGTGTAGCAGCCACACCTGACCTGGATCTGATTATTTGCTGCATACCTGTTCCTCGTTGGGTGGTCTAACGAGCAACAGGCAAAATCGCCATCCCCACACACACACTCAGGATTGGAGCCTGTGTCATGACATGTTCTATCTGCTCCTGGCTAATTCCAACTGGCCCACTCTCTACAATAAACTGGTGTGTCTAAAGGATCGTCTTCTGTGTCTTTGTGTTGGAGGGCCCTGAAAATGCCACTTGGATGGCGTGTGGTAGGCAGAACTGCCACAATATAGTTATGTTAATAATGATATATTGAAGGGGACAACTTTCTGTTTTTCTCAGGATAGGGGTTTTATTACAGGGGAGACAGGGGCGTCCGGGCCCCTCCATCCCCCTTGACACCCCGAGAGCCACTGAAGTGACAGACTCTTGAGCGCAAAACACACAACCACTTTGGGGGGGGTGGGTCATGAGTCGGTTCGCTAGTGGCGGGTGAACGAAACAAACCGGATAACTTAAAACAGATGTTCCCAAAAGATCGCTCTGAACTGGAGCTGCGGAGCTGTTCCGAGTGCGGGGCACCCTGCTCCACAGCGGCTTTATATAGTGTTAGGGGGAGGGGCCATGAAAAGTAGGGCCACCATGCGTCATCAAGCCATGATGGAGCCCCGCCCAAAAAATCCAGACTACAAAAATGGTGAGAAACAGTTTAACAGTCTAACGCCACAATTCAGTACTACATAGTTCACAGTCTTTTCACATGTTTTCAGCAATGATTTTCTAACATGTATAATGTGAAACAAATCACTGAATTCAGTTTACAGGGACTTTAACTGTATTAATGTGAAATGGAAAAATGCGCATTCTTCAAGTCTTCAAGTTAGTTAGATAGTGTTAGCATTCACACACAGGCGACACGGAACGAAGGACGTGAATCCAGGTGGGGAGAAGCAGTTGCCCGTGACAGAGGTAATCACACGGTCGACAGCGGTCATACATCAGAAATAATCACCACATACCGTTCAATTTGATGTGAAATACAACGTTTTCACTGGTTTAAGTCCTTGCTGACTGTATCCATGTTGCAGAATTCCAGATGAAAATTCCAGAAGGTGATACAACTAGAATCTTCACATTAAAATTGGAATTATGAATCCAAATCAGCTGCGAATTAAAAACAATTAAAAAAGAAACAGTCATGTTGCCTACCTCCATCGAGGCTCCGGGACAGCAGGTACCTCTTGCTAGTGGAGCGTTCGAAGTGCGGGGCCGGCCGGTCGATGAGGGCGCTGGCCTGCCTGGTCTGGGCCTGCGTCCTGCCGCTGTAGCGGAACTTGGATCCCATCACCAGGAAGCCCTTGGGAGGAGGTTCCGGAGACACCAGCCTGGAAAAAAAAAAATGGAAATAAGGTCCCTGATGTTAAATTCCCATTAGTGTCTCACTAGGGCTCTGTCCGCAATTGGTGCAGCGATGGCGCTTGGCACAGGGAGCTTGTCACGGAGTCCAGACTTCCTTTCCAAAAAGCCAATTAGCGACCTTTTCCTTATTAGCACAAGTATTTTTGTTCTGTACAGATATTGTGTATAGTAGTGATTACGGGAGTGGGAGTAATCATTGTAGGATCTGTTTTGGAGTGCCTTTTCTCACCATTACTTCATAAGAAAAGGTAATTGTATGTTGGTGTTCCCTTTTAAGTACTTTCACTTTTTTTCTAATTATACATTGCCAGGGCAGATGTATAGAGAGGAATTTACAAATACTAATACTAACTAAATTTCAACAGTCCGCCCTCCCACTCAAATTGCAGCTTTCCATTTACCTGAAGAAGGTGTGGTGCTCGATGCAGACCTTCCATAGTCTCTTAGCAGCCCTGTGGTTGGGGAGCTTGAAACCGATGGTGCTCTCAAACTGTTCGTACTGGAAGAGCGAGAGAGGGATGAGAAAGACAGAAAAAGCGATGAAGACAGCACACGTGTGAGTGAAGGGAGGAGAGGCCCACAGCAGCGTGTGTGTTTTATTATCTTGTTATTTAGCGAACAGCCATCTCAGGTTCGACTCTCCATCCAGTGGGCAGCAGCACGCAGTTTTCAACAGCTTGACAGATAGGTCAGAAAAAGACCTCACACCACTTCCAACAACATGGCCGCTATTTTCTCCAGTGCAATTTGCCGGAGTAGGTATTAGCGCTAGTCAATCAATCAATCAATCAATCAAACTTTCTTTTCCTTGTTAGGAAATCCACTGTGCAGTCAGGTAGATGCGAATAAAACAGGACCACCTGTAGTAATAATAATAATAACACATAAATCCCATAAAACTCCATCTAAAAATGACGCCACAGCATAATAACACAATAAACTGTGATTTTCTGTGCATGGGTAAACTCCTTTGTATTACAACTTGGATTGCCTTTTCAAATATGCTCCCGGATGATTCAGACTCTAAGGCTGATGCTCTAATTCTCACACGGGAAACTTTTGTCAACAGTCCCTGACATAATTGGCTGGTGGCAGTTGTTTATTTCGAGCAGTCCTTCTTTCTCTCGCGCGTTTACCTCTCCGGGTCGGATCTTGATGTAGAAGTTGCTCCTCTTGTAGGAGATCTTGAGGATCTTGGGCCAGGCGAAGCGGTTGATCCGCAGTCTGTCGCGGTAGATCAGCAGCCCGTTGGCGCAGACGCCCAGCATTATGTCGATCCCTTCCGAATCCTGCCGCGTCATGATTAAAAAAAGTTAAAAACTGAGTCGGAGGTGGAGGGCACCATTTTGAGTTTTATTAATTTATTTATTTGTTTTTTTATAATGAGTTTAGATTAACTAGTGGAAGTTCTAATGAAAAAATTCTATCCTGAACCTTTACTATTTAGCCTTGAATGCTATAATGACATTATACTATCCCTGCTCCTGTGAATACCTTTTTTTTCTTTCATTGGTGTTCATATATTTTATTTATTATAATTATAAATGGCTTTTTATTATTCAATTATCATTATTATAACATTCATAATTATAATAATTATTATTATTATTATGATTTAATATTGAAAAACCTCAATAAAAATATTTGTAAAACCTCAGAGGAGCCCAGAATGTGCACCTTAGCATGATGGAGGTCCACCCCATACATGGAGAGCTTCTTGGCGTTCTCCAGGAAGTTGATTTCAGCCTCTGCCGGAGTCATACCCCTGCAAAAAACAATCTCTGTAACCGAGAGATGCAGTCGTCCTTAAATGAAAAAATAATTACGCTGATGCCTCGTAATATGCCTCATTTATTCCATTCTGAAGATCCCTCTCGTACTGCCGACAATTGGACGGGTGCCAAAAAAAACTGCCAACTTGAGGCCTGGACCCTCCCCGCTTTTACCGAACAAGTGTTGAGGCATTGGCAGTGCTCCAGCTGTGTTCAGGTAAATGACAGATGCATCATTTACATATCTCACGTGCGTAAGAGTATCCATCACACCATTACTATGGTGACTTCAAACAACTACCGACTCAACAATCCAGAACAATCCACCCCCGCGGCTACAGCGAGCCAAAGGGGTCAAAACAATTATACTTAAGCGTGTATGATAACGAATAATTGTAAATCGAGGACGCGGCTCGCATTCCTACTAAGATAAGGTCACCGTTTGTTCCACTGCTGTATTAGTCATAGGATTGAACATTTCACAAATGAGCCAGCCATTTTCCTGGCTAAACCGCAAACAATCTGCGTCAGGGTCCGTGTCCGCAGGGTCAGTGCTGCCATTTTATGTTCCCATTTTGGCCAGCGAGCATTTTTGTTTGAAACACTAATAAAAACGTATGCCATGTCGGCGCCAGAAAGACTTAACCTGTACCTCTGGGTAGAGACTCCCACAATGTGCTTTTGGGCTAACTGCTTACTTTTTCACGGTCCCTGAGCGCTAAGTGGCTAGTTAAGAGCAAACTAAAGCCGTTTCTCAATACCAAGTACGCAAAGTCCAGACTTGCGGACTTGGTAGTTCAGACTTGGCAAGTTTGACTTGGGAGTACAGACTCCCGGGGACGGGCGGAAGCAGGACGGTCATTCTGCGAAATGCATTTTGGGATACTTGGCTGTCCCAAGTCCACACAAGTCCCCATGGACTTGTGAGTCATGGGAGGATGCATCCTCGATGCATCCTCGATAAAATGGGCGGAGCAAGTCCACATCCGGGCATATGGACTGGAGTTGGCTTGATGCGTACTTTGAATTGGAACAGTACTTGGGCTGCGACTGATGACGTTTCATAAGTCCACAAGAACACAAGTACAGACAAGATTGAGAAAGGGCCTAAGAGAGCTAACTGCCTATTCTCCCGATGCTCTAAAACCGTGGCAAGCAGCTTAGAACTTCATGGTACAGCTTCCTGTTTAGCTGAAAATTGCGGCGAGTCAGGCTAGAATTATTACTCAATTGATTCATTCTCAGGGATTCTGTTCGATTTTTTACCTCTGGGCCACCATAGGCGCATGTAAACTTGTTACCTGGAAGACAATGGCCATTTCTCAATACCAAGTACGCGAAGTCCAGACTTGGACTTGAAGTTCAGACTTGGCAAGTTCGACTCGGGAGTACAGACTCCCGGGGACCAATACCATTACTACCGCTTGGTGCAAAATGCATTCTGGGATATTTGGCTGTCCCAAG
Organism: Zeus faber; assembly: GCF_960531495.2. Taxonomy (NCBI): domain Eukaryota; kingdom Metazoa; phylum Chordata; class Actinopteri; order Zeiformes; family Zeidae; genus Zeus; species Zeus faber. Next base: position 7,593,880 of record NC_137192.1, read on the forward strand.
TCCACACAAGTCACCACAGATGCACCCTCCATAAAATGGGCAGAGCAAGTCCACATCCGGGCATTTGGACTGGACTTGGCTTGATGCGTACTTTGAAATGGAACAATACTTGGGCTGCGACTGATGACGTTTGACAAGTCCACAAGAACACAAGTACAGACAAGAACGCAGATCGAGAAAGGGCCAATGTGAGGAAGACTAAAGTCTAACAATTTCTTTGAACTTCGCTTAACGCAGCTCTACAGTTGACATTTTGGGAGCCGCACTTGTAGTTGCGATGGAGCTCCATCACCCGCTCCTCCAGCTCACGCGTCTGATTGGGGGCGAAGCGGAAGTCGCTGACATAGTCGGAGCCGTGGTCATCGTGGTCGTAGTCGCCCAGCTCCGCCTGCACGGCGTAAGAGCCCAGCACGGTGTGGGTGACGAAGGAGCAGGGCAGGCGGCCCGACAGCATGTCGTCCCTCAGCTGCAAGCACAGGTAGTACCTGGGTGACGGAGAGGAGGGTTTTATTAACAAAAACAATAACCAACCCCTCCGAAAAGAAACAAACAGGCCCCATTAAAGGCGAGCTTCGACAAGAATTAATTGGAGCTTATCCACCGATTCCAATTCTAATCCTCTGAGAGAAAAGGAGACGGATTTGGACTTTCTTTGGCATACCTGACGTGTAAATCGCTGTGGTGTTTTTTAGCCGAATCTAAAGGGTTAATAAAGTTCGGGACTGATGTGTCCGAACCCTTTTGACAGGTTGGGGTGTATGTGATGCCTGTGCCTCTACCTGGTTATGTCCTCGGTGAGCTGGGAAGGGTCAGGGGGGTAGAACTTGACGGCAAAGGAAAAATGCCACAGCGAGTCTGAAGTAGAGACGGATGAAGGTACGAAGACACTTTCAAATCTGTTCATCTTGCAAACAGGCTGGTGACCACACAATAATAATAATAATAATAATAATAATAATAATAATAATAATAATTATTATTATTATTATTATTATTATTATTAATCATCATAATCAGGTTAGTTTGAGTGTGAAATAAAAAATAAATAAAGACCTTTCAAGTCAAATTTTAACAACACTTAAGACACAGATTTGGACAAATCGTCCAAAAGTATCAGGTCTGGCACTAAGGCTTAGGGTTTTATAACACCAGTCATGTTGACTCTGATGCAGAAGAACTTGACTCATTTCAACAAAACAGAAATTTACTGTTCTAATGGACTATACTAATGGACTATTTAATGACTTTTAAGGCCTAATAACTGAACTGAAGACATTTTGAGACATTTCAAGGACCTGCAGATGCCCTGATTGATACTAAAATGTGCAGAGCTACATTAAACAGGCTTATTATAATTAACAATATCAGTTGTATTATCACTTTGCATGAAACTCACTGCGCATCTGTTTCTTGATCTCCTTGGAGGGGTCCAACCAGTTCTAGAGAGACAGATGACAGAGGGCGGATATCACAGTTAGAAACATGTTCTAATTGCAGACTGTGTTGCTAATGAAAGGTTCTCCATATGGTTAACTAAAAGGAAAGTGTGCCCCCCTCCGCTGGGCCTTTCAGAGGGAAAAGGCACGCTCTTAATTCTTGCATCTGTCTCTCTGTTGTCTTTCGAGGAAATTACCGGCAGCTAATTTAGCGATCCCACTTTCATCACGGCCCGGACGCCGCAGTGGCGTGCATTGGCCGCCGGGGGCATCGGCTCTGCTCTGCAAAGGATCCGTGACACCATGACATTCAGCACATTCACAGCCACCCACACACACAAACACACACACAATGGTTGCAAATGATGCAGCGGTATCCTGGCCAATCTGATCCTCGCCCACTAAAAGTATTTTTGGCAGCTGCCTTAGAACGTTCCAGTGTGGAATCCGCCGTCCCAAAGTGTGGAATCCGCCGTCCCAAAGTGTGGAAGCGGTGCGCTGGTCTGCAACTCCCTAGCCATCTTGGGCAAAGCATAAGGCCGTGGTTAATTTCACACGCACCTCCTCGTAAAACACGCACGCAAAATAATCTGGGGCACGCAGGCTTGCTTGCTCATGCTGCTAAACACAGTAATGAGCTGCTCGGATTTATTGTCACCCTGAATCTTGCATCAGCCTGTATATATATACACACATATACACTTATATACATATATACACACACACACACACACACACGCATATATATATATATATATATATATATATATATATATATATATATATATATACAGAGTATATAACAGTGAGTTTTAAGTCTCAGTTTCAGTTCTCGGTGTTTGGTTGGTGGATCAGACACATTGGCATCAAGTCACAGCATGTCAGGCCAGATGTCAAAAATAAAAAGGGACTTATTTTCCCGTCGTTTCACTTCATCTTCAAAGAAAAGTGCAGGGGAGTAGCCCCCATAACTGCATACCTGGCCTCGAGGGAGCTCCCAGCAGTCAAACCCAGTCAAAGCCAAGAGATGGAGTATGATCTCTGATGGGAGCCGGGGCATGGGGCGAGCCGTAAGTCTATTAGGCTGGAGTCTCGAAAATAGCCGTTATTACCCAGCTCTGAGATAATGATGCTTAAAAACAACAAAAGTCACAGAAAGAGCAGAAGGGTATAATCCTAATCCATCTCAATTCATTGTTTGAAATCTTTCAAAAATAAATGCACTTTTTCCCGTGACAAGGTTGGTGGGAAATGACAGAAATGTCAACCTGCAAAAAAAATTGATTTTTTTTAAATGAATTTCAAGCCAGAGAGCACACCAGGTATGCCATGAATTTTTTTTCCAATTGCACAATTGCAAAAATAAGGATGTAAATTGTTTATGTGCAAGATCAAAATCGCAAGGCTGCACTATTTCATCTAATTCATCGGCTCTAGACAGACTTCAGCAGTTTCAGTGAGGATTTACTCGTAGTGATGAAAGGTTTGACTCTTTTGGAGTCTACTCTTCTTGGTTCTTGACGGGTCACTCGGTAAAAAGAGTTGTTTGATTTTACGACTCTGTTTCTTTGATTCAGGTAATATAACTTCCAATGAACGAGTCAGAAGAGTCTGTTCGATTCTGAATTGTGAATGGAATTCTCCCAAGAATCACTGAATTTTGCCGTAATTATTTATTTAAGTGGAATGCAAAGAGTATAGTCATATTCAATATGAATTATGCCAAATACATTGGCCTGTTTTTCCTTGGCATTTAATGGAATCATTTAAAAGTCGGTCTTTAAAGACATCCACAGCCTGCGTGAGGATGTGAAGAAAAAAGGATGAACTGTTTGTGTGTCTGACCTCCATCGCCAGCTCTTAGGGTAAGCACATCTCCTGCTCCATGTCCTCGGCTGTGATCGGACCAGACTTTGACATCATTCTCCCTTGGCCCGGATCCATTCTCACTGTGGGTGTGTTGGGTCCATCTGATGCCCTGCCGCCTGTGATAGAGGAGCCATGGCCCAAGACCCCAACCTGCTCCACCCCGAGCCCTGGGAGTTCCCACAGGGAATCACAGTCCACCGTGGCATCAAGAGCACCGAGACGCTCTCTACCACTGCCAGCATCATCTCCACTGCCGCCAGTCTCCTCCTCCTCCTCCTCCTCCTCTTCTGGTTCCATGTCTGGGCGATCTATCCAGCGTTGCTTCCATCGCCAAGGAAGGCACGCTCCCCTCCACTGCCGCCAGCCTTCTCTTCACCACGCAGGACCTCTGCCTTGCTCATCTGTTGGTGCGCACCCTGGGTCATCCTCCGAGGCAGCCGCAGAAGACAGTCGTGCTGGCTGTTCCACCGTTCTGTTCGTTGGGTCATCCATTGTCCGTCATGTCCAGATAAAAAGGTGCCGCACTTCATGCCACCCAGGTGCACGCGTCAAGGACATTAACATCACCATCCCACAGCTGCTTAACCATCACCGGTCTGTCTGTTGTGGTGCCTGTGGGCACCAGCGATCTTAAAATGCAGCAATCGGAAAATTAAACAAAAAGATTTGTCGATCTCATAAACAGTTTTTTAAATACAAACAAAACAGTACATTGTGTCAGGCTTACTGCCCTGCCACCGTTTTGGCGAAGTAAAGTTTAGCCGTTTGCGGCAGCTGCACATCTGTTTATACGGCTACTGCTGCAACAGAGGCATCTCCTACATGGACAACTTCCCCACCTTCTACAATAGACTGGACCTTTTTAAGAACAATCGCCTCTGTCGGCCCATACAAAGACAAAAGGTCAAATGAAAACATTGAGCCCTGGCTAAATGAATCCACCCAGGACCTAAAGAGTGACTCTAGGAGAAAGGAACAGAAATGGAAAAAAAGTGGATCCACGTATTTCATGAGATCTGGAGAGATGCTATGCGCACTTATCAAAGGGCAGTTAAAGAAGCAAGAGCAGCTTTCTTCTTTTACCTGATTGTTGCAAACCATTCCAACACCAGAATTTTATTTAAGGTTCAAGGTACTCCATATTCTCGCCCTCCCCCTGCTATCTGAGTGAGGCCTCACCAGAGATGTGTGAGGAGTTTTTAAACTTTTTTGCGAAAAAAAGCTGAGAATATAAGACAGTCGGGACATTGACAGTTATTTTAGCAATTTTGAAATGGTCACCATCATTTTACTTGAACCTCTATCCTACATGAAATCAACCAGGTGCCGCCTTGATATTATCCCCACCACATTTCTTAAAGAAGTGATTGACACAATTGAACCCAGTATATTATCAATTATAAATAGCTCACGGGAGAAAGGCATTTTTCCTTCTGCTTTTAAACATGCTGTGGTCCATCTGCTTTTAAAGAAACCAGACCTTGATCCCTCTGTTCTTAACAATTTTAGGCCCATTTCCGAACTTCCATTTCTATCAAAGGTTATAGAGAAGGTGGTATCAACCCAGCTTTTGGCGTTTATATGTCATAATAACATCTTTGAGAAATTCCAGTCTGATTTTAGAGCTTTACATAGTACAGAAACTGCCCTCCTCAAAGTAACCAACGATATCCTTTTAGCAGCTTACAGGGGGGGAAAGTGTAATCTTAATTCTTTTAGGCAGCCTTTGACATTGTAGATCACGCCACTTGGCTGGTGTTATTCCTACCTAAAGAAACTTCACGGTCTCCATAGGTAATGACTCATCCTCTACAGCTCACATTACCTTTGGTGTACCGCAAGGTTCTATTTTAGCTCCAATTTTATTTTCAATCTAGGTGCTGCCTCTTGGCCACAGACACAATGGCTCATTTCATTACTACGCAGACGACACAGATATACCTTCCTCTGAGACCTGGTGACCAAAACAGCCTAGCTGCTGTTGTAGATTGTCTCAGTGATGTGAACTGTTGGGAGGCACAGATTTTTCTTCAGCTCAATAATTCAAAATCACAAATTATATTGTTCACACCCCCAAATTCTACTTGTCAAATTGAGAGTGGCCCTGGCACTTGTCCACAAAAGTGTTAGTGTGAAGTCTGTTGCCAGAAACTTGGGTGACCTATTTGACTCTGACCTAAACTTTGAACAACAAATAAAAAAAATGTCCAGTCCTGCTTCCTTCAACTGAGAACCATTTAAAGAATCAAAACAATACTATCACACAGCGACCTGGAAACAGTAATCCACCCCCTATTTTACAGATATGTCCAGTAAAGTGCATGTGAACAGTGTCACGGTGCTCAGTGCATTGCACTGCCGCCTAACAGCAAGAAGGTCCTGGGTTCGGTTCCCGCCTCGGGCGCTGTTGGCACTGCGTCTGATTAGGGGCCTTTCTGTGTGGAGTTTGTCCACACAAGCCATCCTGGCTTGTCCTTCCTCTGGGGGCACAGCCAGGAGCAGTGGGCAGCATACGTGGACGCGCCCGGGGACAAGTGTCCATCGCTGGTCAGACGATGATGGGTGCATGTTTTTGGTGGGGTGGAGGAAACCCCATGTGAGCACGGGGACAACATGCAACCTCCACACAGAAAGGCTCCTATTTGGGAGATAACCCGCCGGAGCACGGTGCCAACAGCGCCCCAGGCGGGAATCGAACCCACCCACCTTCTTGCTGTGAGGCAGCAGTGCAATGCACTGCGCCACCGTGCTATAAAGACTATAAAGACGAGCTAAGCTTGTCCTGTTCAATCTTATAATAAAGTGAGTATGGATGTATACAGTACAGTATACAACAGTATGACACAGCAATACAGTAACATCGAACAGAACAGCAATACAGCGCAGGATGCAGTAACCCAGAACAGTGATACAGTAACTTGCAGTACGGTATGCTACATACAGTACAGTAAGGCAGTGGGGCCTGTGTGAGTGACTCAGTGCTTTTTGTTAGGACCCCTGGTGAGTTCAGCATTGACAGTCCTTATGGCTTGCAGGAAGAAACGCTGTCTCAGTCTCCCTGTCCTAGCTGTGTGACTGTTCAAGATTCAAGATTTTTATTTGTCACATACATATACATACTTCCATACATATATGCAGTGAAATGTAATCGCAGGAGGCGTGAAATGTGGAGGCGCTTGCTCGACCGCAGTGACGTTGCCCTTCAGGATGCTATTGTAATGCATACTCAGGAGCACTGGAGCTCCAGAGTAGAAGAACTTGAGGATCCTCATCAAGACCCTGAATTTCTTTAGCTGCCTGAGGTGGTAAACACGCTGCCTCACCTTTCTCACCAGAGTGTCTGCTTGTTAAGTCCATGTTAAATCGTTCGTGATGTGGACTCCCAGGTACTTGAAGATGCTCACCCTATCGACAGAAGTCCCATTTATCACCAACAGCGCATGCGTCCTTGGTTGTATTGCCCTCCTGAAGTCCACAATCAGCTCCTTAGTTTTGTTGATGTTCAGGAGGAGATTGTTGTCCTAGCATCAGTGACAGATCAGCCACCTCCTCGTGGTAGGCCTTCTTATCGTTGTTGGTTATCAGACTGTGTCGTCAGCAAACTTGATGATGGTGCTGGAGCTGGACCTGGCCACACAGTCATGTGTGGCCAGATGTAATCCTTAATAAGCCTCTTGAAGCACTTCATGACCACCGAGGTGAGGGCCACCGTAGTCATTCAAGCAGGGTGGAGAGGCGAGCTTTGGGACAGGAATGATGGTGGACCTCTTGAAGCAGGACAGGACCATCGACTCAGCCAGGGAGGCATTGAATATCCTAGTGAACACCAGGGCTAGTTGGTAAGCACAGGTCTTCAGTACTCGCCCAGATATGCCATCTGGGCCCGCAGCTTTCCTGGTGTTCACCCCCATCAGAGCCCACCTGACGTCATGCTCAGACACTGAAAGTGTGCGCTCATCCCCAGTGGTGTAACTGCAATTAGCTGGCGAGCTAGCAGTGTTGTTGCCAGACTCAAACCGCGCAGAAAAAGGAGTTCAGTTCGTTGGCTAAGGAGGCATCCACACTCCTGGCTGGGGACTTCGTAATAGTCCGCAGCTCCTGCCACAAGCGTCTGGTGTCCTGTTGCATCATCTGTCGCTCCACTCTGTCCCTATACATCCCTTTAGCGTCCTTCACCACCCTCCGCAGATTTTTTTCATTTGTCAAAGCACTTTGTAAACTGTGTTTTTAAAAGGTGCTATATAAATATAGATATAATTATTATAATTATCCTCAGAAATTATTTTAGGTTTTTGAGTCAAACACTCGCTCGCTCACTCTTTTGACAGAGTGACTCCCAAGACATTTAAACGACTTGTTCGCTCTGAACTAATCGTTTACGCGTCTTGCATCACTATTAGTCGGCCAAACTGATAAGCACAGTTTGACAAGTTTGTGATGTTTTTAGTGGGATTATTTCAATGTAAAAGGTGTGCCATGGCTGGGAAACAACTGCCCTAAAACACCTATAAGAAAAATAAAGATACTATTATTAGAATTTTCTTATTGGGAGTTTTGTGGAAACCGTCGAAGAATAATAATATCCCACCTACCTTCTGGGTGTCTGCATCTGAATAGGTCAGGCCGAAGTAGTCCTTCTCCAGCAGGTTGAGGTGTTCACATACCATGTCCATCAGCGTCTGTCCTCTGGAGTGCTTCTGCCGAAAACAAAAGACGAAGCAAAAATAACCACACAAAAAAAAAGCCCAGAATAGGGAAAAGCGAAAAGGATATAATATAAGCAGCAGGGGAACTGTGGGAGTTCAATAGAACTTTCTAGGCTCATGTCCCCCCCTTTTTCCCCCCTTTCACTCTGTACATTCTTCTGCATACTGTATATATGAATCACATCACCATTAATTCAAATTCATATTTATGGAAAAAATGTGGAACGTGGAAAAAGCTCTTTGGCTTCACAGTCAGGGTCGTCTTTTTGAATTCCAGAATTCTATGCTTTCCAACTCGAGTACTCACAATAAAAACTATTAACTAGCATAAAGGGGTTTTTTTTGGATCAAATCCTAAAGCAGCATCCAAAAAGCAGCATTGATTGTGAAAGTGTAATCGCCCTGTTCCCACACAGCGATTCAAAGCCCTTCTTGACATTGGATTTGTAAATATTTGTTTTTTCTAATTATGTTTTAACTTTCAAGGAAAAAATAAAGTCTCTCAAGCCTTGTTAATTAATGGTATTTTTCCCGATGCTGGACTTATTTATGAAATTGAATTAACTACCTATTGGCCAAACAATATTATTAATAATCATAACAATACTACTACTACTACCAACAACAACAACAACAACAACAACAACAACAACAACAACAACAACAACAACCTACTGAATTTTCATAGTACCTTTAATACACAATGTGCAACCCAAAGTGCTTTACATTAATAGAAGGCAGTGAAATAAATAATAATAATAATAATAATAATAATAAATATAGCTGCAAGCAGCAATACACAGGGTCCAGTATTTACACCAATTCCAATTTTTCGAGTTCCCATGGAACGTAGCATCAGTTTGTGCTGTCGCTCCCCTTTACATCAGCGTTACTACTGAAACAAGTTAAAATGTTCAGAGTTTCCATTGAATGCTTAATAATAATAATAATAATAATAATATGAATTATAATAATTTAATTCCCTTTCCTGTGTGCATGACTATGATAAAAAAAGATCTATTTCAACCACAGCAAAGAGATGCTGCATATTCATCAGCGAGGTGATGGTGGTGAACTCTCCCCGACTCAAATGCCCCCAGACCTCCAGATAAACGGCTCCGCTGCGACACGACGAGAGCTCGGAAATTGCTTACGATTGTGGCATTAAAGTGCTTGGCGTTGCCTTCACTGAACCCTGCGAGGAGGCGAGAGCAGCAGCGATGTTTCCCTGGCAACCGCGCGCTTCATCTTCTTGTCACCGCGGAAACAAGGCTCTGGGGGGGGCATACAGATTGCTGCCTACAAACCTTGGGGGAGTGTGTGTGTTTGTGTGTGTGTGTGTGTGTGTGTGTAAATCTCTCTCAATATTTATATGTGAGGGGGGGGCTTCTCAGAGTGAATATGTATGTACGTGTGTGGGTGGGTGCATTCAAGCAGCAGCTTGCTTGTATTTTATTGACAGCTAAAAGTTAAGTTATAATTATGAAGATTATGTTATTGTTATTAAGGTTGTTACTATTATTAGGGATCCAGCCCGCTGTTTTGTTTTTTTTCGGTTGTACCTGAAACACGACAACGGCAGAACTCACAGACATGGTTGAGGTCTCGTTCGAGTTTGATCAATATCGATCTACATTTGGAACAGAAATGAGTGAAATAGTGAAATTAGTGAAATTAGTGTCATCATTTCATTAGTTTCAAGAGCAGGCCGCTTTGTGACATCATCATCTGAAGTTATATAAATCCAAGCTTTGTCTCTCGGAATTCAATCCCATCCAGCCACCGGCTCGACACTACCATCGTCCCAGGGAAGATAGAGAATGTGTTTGGAACGAACAGAGATATTCCCCCGGGATGTCTCCGGGACCAAAGGGATTTGGAATGTATGTATCAGGCAAAAAATATATATTTAATGCCAAAAATGACGCCAAATATCCATTTATTATCCGGTATCAGCTGCACTTGACTCGCTCTCTCTGACAGCGAGTTGACACCCCCACTGCTGTGTGTGTGTTTGTGTGTGTTGTGTGTGTGTGTGTGTGAGTGAGTGAGTACTTCCCGGTATAAAAGAGCATATGACACAGACAATTTCCAATTGTGTCCTAAATATGTGAAAGGGCAAATCCGGGCCTGATTTTCCTGACATTGCCTCTACACCAAGGTTCTACAACTTCCGGCCGGGTGGTGGAACGAGATGGGTATGTGGAGCAGGATGCTTTGTGACATCACCATACAATTCGTTATATGCAAGATGAGCAACCGGGAAACGACAGATGTAGCCGATGCGCCGTTGTTATTGTTTGGATGTTTATTCTTATTTTTCTCCCTGGCCTTATCCAGGCTAAACGTGTCTGGAACACGACAACCGCTGGAGCTATGGACATGGCTGAGGTCAGGACATCCAGGACATCATAAAGTTCTCGTTAAAGTTGAATTCATATTGATCCACATTAGGAGCAGGAATTAGTGAAAAACCGATGAAATTTGACCAGAAATTGCCAAACGGTCGTGCATCGCCCACACATCAAGGTTCTGAAACTTCCAGTCAGTTGGTGGAGCAAGATGTGTTTGTGGAGTAAGACGCTTCGTGACACTCCATCGCTCTGTAGTGGTTACAAACTGCGTGTGTGTGTGTGTGTGTGTGTGTGTGTGTGTGTGTGTGTGTGTGTGTGTGTGTGTGTGTGTGTGTGTATCGCCTCACCTGCTTGACGTCGGCGGGGCTTTTCATTTGATATTTTATCTCTTTTTCCGCTCTTTGTAAATAAAAGCGAACAGAATGCGTGCCGTGGACCTCCTGCAGCATTTGAGCCAGTCGTAACACACAAACTGAAGGAGTCGAAAACAGTCAAAGACATTCCTTGTTTGTCTCCTCCCACATGGAGTTCGCTTGCAGCTCCACAGCAACGGGTCCGAATCTTGTCAGTTTTATTTTAGTCCCAAAAGTGTAAAATGTTTGTGAAATGTCTCTGAGGGACATGCAGTGTTTAATTGGTTTGAAGGGAACGTCCACACAGAGTGAGTTCCTTCCACAGAGACACCCTGAGGCAGGACTCTGTGGACTATGGGTAGTAGACGGCCACCTTCTCATTTTGAATGAAGTTTAAATAGTGTATCTGCTGGGAGTAGTTTGTCTGCATATCACCAGGACTCGGAAAACTTGCATCACCGGGTCATTACGTAAGCCAAGGCTACATTCAATGGAAACTCAGAAAATTGTAACTTGTTTTAGTAGTAATGCTGTTGTATAGGAGCGACAGCGACAAACTGATGCTACATTCCATGAGAACTCAAAAAATTGTAATTGGTGTAGATACTGGAACCCATGTATTGCTGCCTGCAATTATATTTATTATTATGATTATTCATATATAATAATGTTTTTAGTCCGATCTGAGTTGGATTATTTAACCTCTGCCAGAAACAAATCCATTAATATCTATCCTATATTATTTACTCACAGCATGATCCCTCAGCATTAAATCAATACTGGGACAGTTGAAAAAAGGCAGGTTGGGTCCATGGATTCATGCTGTTGCTGCCTAATTCTGACCCAACCATCTGTGTGCCTCAGCAGAAATCGAGATTCATCAGACCAGGCTACGTTTTTCCAGTCAACTGTCCAGTTTTAGTGAGCCTGTGCCCACTGCAGCCTCAGCTTTCTGTTCTTGGCTGACAGAAGTGGAACCCAATGTGGTCTTGTGCTGCTGTAGTCCATCCGCCTCAAGGTTCGACGTGTTCTGCATTCTGAGATGTTTTTCTGCTCGCCACTAGTGTACAGAGTGGTTATCTGAGTTACCGAAGCCTTTCTCTCAGCTCGAACGAGACTGGCCATTCTCCGTTGACCTCTGTCATCATCAAGGCGTCATCATCAATTTTTTGTTTTTTACACCATTCTGAGTAAACTGCTGACTGGTATCTGCATGATTTTATGCATTGCACTGCTGCCACATGATTGGCTGATTAGATAAATGCACGAAGAAGTAGTGATCAGGTTTTCCTAATAAAGTGAGCGTATATAAAGCGCAAAAAATTTAAAACATCTGTAGGCCAGCATGTGTGAGGATCCCGCCGATGACAGTCGTATTAATGGGGAGCGATAAAGTTTTTAAATACACATATACAATATTTGACATTCTCAGATCAGATAAGTGAAGTTTCGATGAATGGTGTCTACTGTAAGAGCATTATAAAAAAAAAAAAGATAATAAAGATAATAATAATAACAATAATAATAATTATAAAATCAAAAAATAATAATCAAAATTAAACACCACTATAGAGACAGCCGAAAAAGTGTTAGTACAGTATGCATATGGGGGATGCAGCAGCGAGTGGTAGAAGAGGGAGTACAGTCAGAAAAAAATAACAAGGGATGAACAAATAAACAATATGATTACATAAAATAAAAGGAGAAAAATAAGCTGACAGAAGAGAGCCTTAACCGTAGATGAGTCGTCTAACAGTCAGTCAGAAAAGATCAGGAGGTGCGTTACATTTTAACAGCCTTTCAAACAAACAAAATGTCAGAATCAAGAGTCAGAATCTGTTTATTTGGCCAAATACATTTCACATAAAGGGAATGTGTCTTGGTATGTGCAGGATGATGAATAGCATCAAAAAGGCTTAACAGTCTCAAAAACAAAATATGCAGAACACAAAATATACAAAATGTGAGATGAATAAATTGGCTATGGCAGAATGGTTGGTATGACTAGGCTAATATTGACATAATTATACTATTGACATAGTATTTAAGACCACGTGCCTCATGATGTTAAATACTTCAGGGCTGGGTGCATTCCTAATCTCTTTAGGATGGACATTCCACAGCCAGCCAACCAGAAGACTCATTTCCCCACAGTGCTGAAGCTGTGGTAAAGGGTAAATCGACTCCATTTGATGCAGCGTCCTTTCTAGTGCAGGGGACACGAGACGCTTTACGATTATGCTTCATTCACCCGTCCACACACACCTTCACACACCGATGGCGAAGGCGGCGATGCGGCCAAGGTGGAAACCATGCTTGTGGGGAGAAGTCAGGGGGTTGACGGAATAGTAAGACATTTTTTAAGTTTATCCTCTTGCCCTCATTTAGTACTGAGTTTGGTTTCATTCCTGGCGCCATAGTCCCATCACAAATTCAATGCAAGTAATGGGGGACAAATCTACAATCGGGGTTCAGTGCAAAACCTCACTCCATGTTTCAGGCAAAGCTAAGATGATGATTAAAATAGATTAGTATACACAAAGATGAGAGGACGGTAGGTCGCCACAAAAAATTGTATACGCGATTAACACACTTTATGGCACTTTACTGCTACACAATGCACTTTTAAATGAACATGACACTACAGCAGTATGCAGTGTGACACCCAAATGGGTGACCTACCAAAAAATTTGAAGATTGAAGATGACTGCTTTTGCAGTTTCGAGAACATCATACTTGTATAAAAGCCTTGTGTTGAGATACGAGTGCGCATATTTAGTAACAGAAAGCAGATATTCGACACGCATGGTCAAGATATTTCTCAATCTATTTCGATCTATTGAGATGTTTCAAAATACAGCACATTGTACTGTACATACAGTCCCCCATCCCCCCATTGTAGATTTGTCCCCATCACTTGCATTGAACTGGACAAAAGGCTGCACTGCTGCGGGAGTGAAACCTACCCACATACAAACTACATGAGTGGTGAGTATAAAACAGGGATAGACTTAAAAAAAACCTGAACTATTCAGGTTTAGTCAGGATACCACTGGTTGTAGATGTGGTGCTGAGCAGGAAAGCGAGAGCGGGTCAATGGAGTGTGAGGTGTTACGAGATCACAGCGATAAGACGGGAGCTGCACAGCCGACCGCTTGAGAAGTGAGGGTCAGAATTTTAAAATCAATAGGGGGAGCAAAACAGGAAGCCGGCGGAAAGTTGAGAACACAGGAGCGACGGGATATGGAAGGGTATGCGCCCGGCACTATTTTGTTCAGGGATTTAACTTTCAGGTAGTCCAGAGAAGAGTACGCAAAAAAGCCTCCCTATCCTGGGGTTTGTAGTGCGGCGGTAGCAGTTTCACAGTTGGTGTAGTTTTTAAATGAAAAAAATGTTAAAATGTTTTCAAATGGTGTTCTTAAAGTGTGGAAATGTGGAAATTTTCCACAGGCGCTACTCTCTCCCGTAGAGGTGAGCGTGATGAACAACGCTGGGGGATAATCAACATGCGGCGATTGTTTCCCATAGCAAGCGCTGATTGTTGCTGTGTGCTTCATAGATAGGGTGGATTTAGTAGCGATCCCAGCAGAGTCGACCGCGTTTACCCTGGTTTCGTAAAAATCTGGTTTCTGCAAATGTTGGTGTGTGTGTGTGAGACAGCGACTCCGGTGACTCTGGAAACTTTACTGCGGCAACAACATTTCCTGAATTCAGCCGGTTTTGCTCAGTGGTGACGGCTTCCAGAGTTTCAGAGTTAGACAGATTAAAGAGGTAGTTTGGGATACAGCACTGATTTAAACCCGGAGAGCCTCGCTGAGGATGGACGGGGGTGGATGTAAAGGCCAACGCACACCCGGCGCAGTACGAGACGCCGCGATCGCTCTGAGTGCGTAATGCTGGGCATCGACCTGCCTAAAACATCCCGTCCAGTGCTGCTTCCCCTGAATGAAATAACTTTATAGAAGCCGTTGTATATAAAACTTAATAGAAGCTGTTGTTTGTTCAATATATGAGAGAATCTAAGATGAGATGAGAAGAGACAGCGCATCATTTATCGGGTGGGGGGTGGGGGGGTCCATTGTTACAGAAGGAGAAAAAACTGAAAAATCAATGCAAGTCAATGATAATTGAGAAATGATAATTGTATTTGTATATGAAAATAATATTGTTTATTGTTTGATATTATGATGATATTATTAATGATGATGATAAAGATATAGTCATATGTAATAAGATATTAAATAATAAATGATAAATAATCGAATATAATAGATCAGAAATAATATATAATACCAGTCTTGTGGCAATTAGCAGCATGTTGGTATATATTATAGTATAAAGTGCAATATACTGTATATCTTGCACAAGATGGATAGATGGATGGATAGATATTTTGTCCAAAGGGATTGGGAATCTATTATAACTAATTAAAATATGTTTTCAAAGAAGTCTTGTATTCAGGGAATTCAAGGTTTGGAATGCCAAATTCATTGCTATTAATCAAATTATTAATTGGCCTTTGTTGCACGTCTTGTTTTCAACATATTTCCCTGTATTGATGTATCCACATATTCCTGTATCTAACTAGCCAAGAGCCCCCCAAAAGAAGACCTTTTTAGGTATACTGTAGGGGAACAATTTGGTGCAATCTGGTCTTAAGAGGGAAATTCAGCAATGGATAAAGAACAACTAATGAGGTTCAACAAAAAAAAGAAAAAATTAATTCAGAGCAGAGATGAGGGAGGGAGGGAGGGAGGGCACCGGGGCCTCAGCCAAGCGTCCATGACAAGGGGGAGGGAGGTAATGAAGCTCTGCACACTGTTATTACACAATCCTGAAGCACGTGTGTGTGTGTGTGTGCGCGCGCGCATGCGCGTGTGTGTGTGTGTGTGTGTGTGTGTGTGTGTGTGTGTGTGTGTGTGTGTGTGTGTGTGTGTGTGTGCGGAGCGGACAACGCTGCTCAACATCCCACCCCTGCAATTAAAAACACAGGCCAGCCCTGGCACCTGGAAGGCGCAAGAATAAAATGTAGGGTGAGTACATTTCTGTCCAAAAATTGGGAGGGGGAGGCAGAGGCGGGTGCAAATTGTCGGCCACAACCAGGGCACGGCCGCAAGAGCCTCCGAAGAAGAAAAAAGAATCAAGAGAAATGCAAGACATGAGGTCTTTCGTGAGCCATACTGCCTAAAACTATTGTTGAAAGAGAAAGAAAGAAAGAAAGAAAGAAAGAAAGAAAGAAAGAAAGAAAGGAAGAAACCCAAAGGTATTTCCAGAATGTCTGTGCTGAGGTGCTGAGAAGATGCCTGATATTCTTTCCACACATTCAATCACACACGCTCACATACAGAAACTAGACTTCCTGGGCTACTTGCTGTGTGAGGGTATCCTAAAGGCAGCACGCGGCAGAACCGCCATTCCATTATCTCTAAGATAGATCTTTCTGATTGCGGTGTCGGTAGCTTGAGGGGGGAGGGGCTCATGGACAAAAAGGGTGACATCATCAGCCCTGTGTTGCGCGTCGTTCCCCATTTTAAAAACGCCACAGAATTGTCTGGATGGCTGGAGGGGAGCCACCGGGCCGTGGCAACAGGCTGGCTGTCAGAGATTAGTCGGCAGGGAAAAAAGAAGATAGAGAGCAAAAAAAAAAAGAAAAACGCCTGATTAGCTCAGCCGTCTCAGTTGGTGAGGCAGCGGTGCCAGACGTGAACATCATGCCCAGATCAGAACGTCTAGACAGGAGAGGAGAGAGGAGGAACAGGAAGACAGTGTATATATCTTTTTCCTATTTACTGTTTAACATTTTGTTTCACATTTTTTAAATTTCAGATTTTTGGTTTCTTTTATTGTTTTTTTGTTTAATTTTGCTTACAATTTTGGGTTCATTTTATTGTTTGTCGCCAATTTAATTCATAGGTTTATATTTAATATTTATCAGGTCAGGTCATTTATCAATATTCATCATCTACGGCTTTATTAACAATGTATTCTATGTCAAGAATCTCACGAAATAAGACTATCAACTTAATAGATATACGTGAACAAACGAAATACATATTTTTTTACAAATTAAAAAACTATAAATGAATGAATTTCAATATTTGTTTTACTTCTCTTTAAAAACCTTCTTTATTTTATTTTACTTTACTGTTGATTGATTGTTGACGGTTTATTGTATATATTCTTATTTTTTGCTGCTATGACACTAAAATTTCCCTCTGGGAATGAATAGTATCTATCCATCTACAGTATCTATCTCCCTTCACCTGTATCAAAAAATAGGCACGGTGAGCCCTCTCGAATAGACGCGTTCAAATCTGAAGAACAAATTAGACAAAAAGAATAGGTGAACAAAAAAAAATCCATATCCTATTTTGTGAGTTGGGAATCTGCCACCCCTACTCCCAAAAGTTCAATATTCTCAATAATTCTCCACGAGCTGTTATATACTGTAGATCAGAGACTGCAACTATTTTCTGCAAGTAAAAAAGGACGAGTACAATAAGGAGGCTCTTTTGTCACACACACACACACACACACACACACACACACACACACACACACACACACACACACACACACACACACACACACACACACACACACACACACACACACACACACACACACACACACACACACACACATCCCCAAGGAGACCACCACAAAGTCATTGTCAATTTTCTTTGCCTGGTTTATCGGCTCTAAGCAGCGCTGAACTCACAAGCCGCACACAAAAGGAGAGCCACAACGTATACAGAAAATACATTAAATGTTATGACACTGGCCTTTGTCTAAAATCCACATGCACACACACACACAAACCCACAAAATGACTTAATTCCCTTGGCACGCTCCAACTGCTTATTGTTTCCCGTTGCACTTTACCTCAATCTCCCCCTCGTACTCGGAGGCATCCAGCAGGGTCACTTTGAAGGGAGCCGTCTTGAGTCGCTTGGAGCCCTTCTGGGGAGACTTGAGGTTCTTGCTCGGGGAGGTCTTCTCCGACATGTCGTCAGTTTCCCGGTGGTTGTCTAGATGCTTGGAGTTATGGTCCTTTGGAATAACAAAAGTATACAGAGATTAAAAAAAAAAGCTGATTAAAAAAACTTAAATAAGGAAATACCTTTGATAACCAGCCACTCTGTTGCAAAGTGGCTGGTTGTCAAATCTCAGCATCAAATTAACCTTTTTCCCTACTAAATGGAGAGAGGCAAGGCTGACCTCTAACAGATCAAATAATTCTTCACCCCAGTCAACTCCCGGCTGGTAGTAATATTGGACGGAAGGCGGAATTAAAGGCTAACAGCTATGAATAAATCGCACTCCAGAATCAAGAGAGGCCCAGTTAGGTGCAGTTACGGCAACGATAGACCGGGTTTTCTAAAAAAAAACTGCTATCCCAGAGTTCCATGTCATAAGTACCCACAAGAATGGCCTGTTGCAATCACACTAACAGAGAAAGACATGTTTGTGATGAATAGTGTCACAGTGCTACAGTTTGCACTACATCAGGTGCATCCATACCATACCAATCATCTGGAGTCCAAAACAATAAAACATACAGATTTGCCATTTGTCCTTCTGAGTAATCATTTGAACGTTTTGTCTTAAGTTCCATTATTTTCGTCCCAAAACATCTTAGAAAACGGATTAAAATAGTCCACTTCGTTCATATTAATGGCAGCCATTACATCAATAACTACAAAAAATAATAATCTTTTGGCCGCCTTCACAATTTCTTCTCTAATTGTCGTGAGTAAACCTTGTTGTACAGTCCTCTTTCAGTGGTCACTTGGCCAATGGGCAGAATAAATTTAGCCCCAATGGATAACAAATCAAGGGGGCGTGTCACTATGTAATGCATGTCATGTATGACACTGTGATATGCTACTTCACAGATGATAGATAGATACTATTTGATGTACATAGGTTTTGCATTGTGGTTAAGCCCAGTCTTAGTTGGTTTGGAGGTTGACAGAAATCCCAGGAAACAGTCGAGTTACCTGGTTGGCCATCTTGCTTTCAGAGTCCTGCATGCCCTCTGCCGGCCCCGTTCCTCAGGGAGGACACTCTTACGCCACAGTCTTCACCTCCGACTCAGGGCCGAGTGCAGTTGCCGCAGCAAAGTGACACCAACCTGAAAGAAATGCAGATAATGAAATGTTTCTGAAACCCTGCCACTCATGTCCTGCCAGCTGCATTAAAGTAAGCTATTAAAGCTATCAAAGTTGCTATCTCCGAAAAGGGAAATGCTTTATGAAAAGGCTAACAGCAGCAGGGCAAGAAATTATAGGAGGTAAAAACAACATAGGACCTGGTGTACTGCAAACACTCCAACTTCACTGGAGAATAAGATCATGACATTGTGTGCCTTTTTCATTACCGCCCGGTTTCTGCTGCAGCAATTCACCTTGTCAATGGGAGGGCATTTGTTTAATTATGTAATCCCCCCCCGAGCATCAGATAAGCATCCTCTTCTTAAGCAAGATACGCCACAGCACTAAGATGACAATTACCCTCTTTTAAGAAAAATGCTCCATATAACTTTGATTGATGAATATTCCTACAAAAACAAACCGGACATAAAGGTCATAGCGGCGGTGACGACAGTGATGTTGTGTTTAAGAGTTATTGACTTTTCAACTCAGCAGTTGCAATGCTTTCCTCATGTGCAATTTCTGCTAAGATGAGGCCATTGCCACAAAAGTGGCCCATCATGTCCTAGAAGTGGACACTTTCCAGTCCTCGAGCAGAAAAGGGAGACTTTTTCCATACTTATTCCCATTCGCCGGTTTAACAAATTATTCACGGCAAAGTCTTTAAAAAGGAATCCATGACACTGGAGCGTAGCTCTCCTTTGACCCCTCAATGATAGGAGACAGGGTGGATCCTCCCCCGGCCGAGGGGGACCCGCGCCGAGCACACAGCGAGGAAGATGGAGGCCATTTGCATTCAGAGCGCCGCGCAATGAAGCCGACAACCCCGGCGTCTATACGATGCGTGTGCTTATAATCTGATATCAATAAGGTTGCAAGTCCCATGGTCATCACGGCAAATCACATAAGTTTAATGCATCATGGAGGTAACGTGACTAGATCAGCGCAGAGATGAGCCCCCCCTCCAAACAGAGGGGTCTTGACATATTACTTGCGGTTAAAGTAGAATGAAGTACCCGAGTCATAGAGTGCGCAAACCGCTGAGGGGTGCTTTCCGAGTGGTGTGTCTGCTGCTATTTGATTATTTTCCTGCTTCCAGCTCGGCTGTGAGCAATATCCTGATAAGTTATCAACATTTTCCCCCCACCCACCACCACCTCTAAGATGGGAACCCCAGAGTTCGGCGGATAAGGACCGAAGGAGCATTCAGGTGTCGAACATAAAAACATTCTCCCACCACCACATTCCTGCTGCTGTTGTCTCTGAATGCCCGACTGATGGAAACGAATGATGCACGGCTCCTCGAAAAATCTGTCCACGTCATACAGTTGCAAAGCCAAAGAGCCATCTGAGTATTAATGACAGGGTTTCTAGCCACAGCTGCCTGTGCGGACATGACTCATGACTGAGCTTGAGAGTTGTTGGTTGCTGCTAATGGACTGACAAAAAGGGGCGATTTTTGAAGAACTGTTTCATAGTTCACAGTGTGGCAGCCTCAAATCTGTTTATAGAAGGCGGCAGGATCTGCAAACCTTTCATTGATCCAACATTGAAATTTGAGACGATTTAACCTGAATATACTGTACCGTGTAACCATTTTAGATTAATTCAGTCACTATATAGGACCTGTAATTCCAATAGAGCGACACCAAAATAGTGTTTGTTACACATTGTAAAAGTGTGTGCTGTAATCATAATATATACACCTAAATGCCCTAAATATTCCTGGCCATTGTGGCCGACACCTCATGCCAAACCTCTGGGAATATCAAACACGCACCAAAGTATCAACGAGTGCACTCAGTACTGTATCCAAATCAATAGCCACACTATCCATGGAGTGGCCAACCAGGATTTGCATAAAGTACATTGGCCGGTAATGAAAAAGCTCACCACCCCCAGGTCGCTCCCGTCGACACACTTCAACGTGTACAACCTCATGGTAAAAGAGACGATTTTAACAATAATACATATTATAGCCCGCCTTTTTCCAGGAGATATACTGTACCATCCTGTGGATTCGGAGTAACTGCCAAATTAACATGGATTGATGTCGCGGAGTGGGTCAGCGCGGCATATTCATTTCCCTTTCCACGCCATTACCCCTAACGTTTCCTGGCAGCCCACGGCCGCGGCGGCGGTAGGATTTGTGCGTAAGTCAGGAGGCAGGACGAGGCCCCTTATGAAGGAACCCGGGGCCCAGAGCCCGGAGGCTGGAGCCTGGATAAAGGCTCCGTGCACAGTCCCAACAACACAATATCTGGCTTTGATACCTGCGATGCGGTAATCATAATGGAGGCACGTTGTATCCTTCGAGGGTTATGAAACAGCGCTCTTCCCCCAACAAGTGATCTCCCCCCTCCTCCTCACTCGCCTTTTTCCTTCACTCCTTTATACCCTCTGTTCATTCTCACCAGAGAAGCCAAGCTTTAATCTGAGCGAGGTGGCCGGAGGGAGAGAGGAGGAGACAGGCAGAGGGAGGAGGAGTGGGAGATCATTTTGGAAGATAGAGACAGGGATAGGCAGAGAGGGAGGATAGAGAGAGCTAGAGACAGGGAAAGGGTAGAGAGAAGGAGAGAGATGAGAGAAGAGAGCGAGGGAGAGGCAGGGCGAGAAGAGAGGGGAAAAGAAAAAGACTGAGAGGGAGGGAGGATGGGAGAAAGAGGAAGAGAGTGAACATGCTTATGCGTACATGGAGGACCACTGGCTCAGGAGCAGTTGCCATGGTAACAATAGAGGGCTCTCTCTCTCTCTCTCTCTCTCTCTCTCTCTCTCTCTCTCTCTCTCTCTCTCTCTCTCTCTCTCTCTCTCTCTCTCTCTCTCTCTCTCTCTCTCTCTCTCTCTCTCTCTCTCTCTCTCTCTCTCTCTCTCTCTCTCTCTCTCTCTCTCTCTCTCTCTCTCTCTCTCTCCAAGCCAGACCAAGGGATCGACGGATGTGATACTTGTGGAGGAACAATAGAGTGATCTGGAATCTGCATTGGCTATAGTACAATATCCTCACAGTCACCACTTTGAACAAGTCGCTTTGCGTGCAACCCTAACCTTAACCCGAACCCCACCATAACCCTAACCCAGCCAGTAACGTTCCCCATCCTCAACCTAACGTCCAACACTGACTGACCGACCACGCTGCTGCTCACTAAGCTGTCTAGCCAGCAGGTGCTCACAGATCCATTAGGCACAGTACGGTATGACTTTGGGGCGTAAACCTTGAGTTTCACAAACGCGATCAGTGATTCGGTAAGGATTTAGTTTCCGACCACCAGCCCCATGCACAGACGTTAAGAGGAGAAAGAGAAAAAGGGGGAGAAAAAGAAGAGGCACATGGACCCTCAGCTCCAGTCTGAGGCATTTTGCCGCTCTGGACACAATCTGTTGACGGGGGGGGGTGGTTGGGAAGTGTTCCCATTATGCACAAAATTTTGTTTCATTCCATAAGGAAACTGAGCGGCCTACTAGAGCGCAGAGCACGGGTGCCCGCAATGGTGCACATCTGTTCGCCCGTAATCTGCGCTTTGCTGTGTGCACATCGCAGGAGTGCTGATGTGCATGAATATGCATATCTTGCCCAGACAATCCGCTACCTCGACGCCAATTCACGCTTAAAATTCACGCCCGATAAAAATGGCACCAGGGGGCAAAGGGGCAGGTGCCACCCGCCCCCCCGCACATGCCTGCCGACAATAATAATTCACCAAATCTACACCAATACAACAATAATTCACAAAATCTACACCAATACCATGGTTACTGTTCAATACAGTGGCCTGCAAATGCAGTGTGATCTGACTTGAGAAGGATATGGTTACAACATTTGCATCATGTGTCAGATGCATAAAAGGCTAAAAATTCAATGGTATTTGTTGAGTTGTATTTAAGGCAGGAGGAAAAACATACTGTAAAGAAAGCTAAAGCTGTTTTCAGTGATATTTCTGCTAACTAAATGAAATCAAAGACTGCGTAATGCAGAAAAAGCAAGATACTGCCATCGCCTTGAGAGTAGTTCAGTTATAAATTGCTTAGTAATGAAACCAAAACGTTTGGGGATTATAGTTGCTATGAATTCAATTGTTTTTAGATTAGATTATTTTAGATTTCAATGATGTATCGATTGACAATCATTGTATTTGGAATCAGTGCGTCATTCCAAGTTTATTTATCACTAGAGCCCCAGTACACGGCGTTAGTGGGAGGGATGGAGGGATAACGGGATAACGTACAAGACAGTGAGAAGAGCAATCCTCAAACTCTACCAAGTCGACCGGGGACTTTAATCCATCTGTCAAAACTTTACATTTATTCTCCTGACAGAATCAGCGGAAAACCCCTGGGTCCATGGGAGAGGAGGTGGGAAAGCGCCCTTCCTTCCCCTGCTACCGCTACTCCTAATAAAGTGCACCCGTCTCTTGGGCTGTACTTGTTTCTGGTCCGTCTGAGCGCCAGCGACCCGTAGCCTGCTGTTACGTGTCAGCCAGAGTTCAGGTGGAGTCAGTAACTCAGAGAGCGAGAGAGACGGGGAAGGGGAGTCATTCACAAAAACCCAGCACATAAAAAAAAAACAACAACACGCAGATAGCCTGTCATACAAACTGACAGCCAAGTTGTAAAGCTGATGGAAGCCACTCGAGCGGTGCCCGGAGCGCATTCCTCGAATCCCTGCGAATAGTATTTCCATGCATTTGCTTTGTTTGGGTGTCTCGCAGCTCTTTTTTACAAGATGCACATTTCCACCACTCTTCCTTCACACCTTTTTTGTGAGGTGCTGACTAAAAGACGTGAAAAGGACGCTGTGATCGCGTGCAAAATGGGCCCCCGGCCCCCGTGCCATTAAAGGATGGCTTGACAGTTTGACACACGGAGACGGAAGCATGACATGTTGAATGTCACATTTCCCTACACCTCGATTTACCACGGTTTCAGCCATCACAAGAACTCAGTGAAGCATCCGAAGTATATCGACCGCCTGGCTTCGTGGAGAAAGGAGCAACAATGCAGCTAGGCTCCCTGCCTGCTTGAAAAGGACGCCAAAGTCTCTGAATACCTAGAATATCTCACAGTAATAAAGACGGAACAGGAGTTGGTGGAGCTACTGTAGCGACAGAGCTGTAGACTCCCTGTGGGGGGCGTCATTCTCTCAGAGCTAGTATCTATTGCCACCTGACCTTTCTCACACTGCGTGAAGAGGCCCAGCATGGAGAGCGGGGGGACACAAGGGATGGCTTCCCGTCGCTGAAATCCTTCCCATCCCCGACCTGGACAACAGCGAACTCAACTCACACACCGTAGGGGGTCCGCAAATGAGTATGGGCTCCGTATTTTCAGATACTGTGTCGAAAGACCAGCACAGCAGAGGGTTGGTTGGCGACAGACTCCACCGGAATATGAGTTGTTAGATCGAAGAAAGGTTCGATAGGGTGTTAAGGGACCATATGCGGGCGGCTGGGCAGTCAGCATGGACCAATCAGCTTCGAGGTACGGGGTGCAGAAAGGAAAGGTACAGTGGCAAGTAGGGTCATACTCGAAGTCCAACAGCCTCTCGAACTGCTTCTTGACACGCCATCGCATTTTCCACACCAACACCAACAAATAGAAATGATTCTATTTGCCCCCCACCTGCTTCAATTCCCCTGCAACCTAATGCATTACACATAATTTCTCTTAATTGCATACGCTTTGACACAAACAGACTAGTTTGAGCTCGACTTTGCTTTTAGTCTTTTTTTGTCACATCCTCCTCTGTGGGGGGGGGGGGGTAGGGTGTAATTGTCTCCCCGTGAAGCCTCCACAATGTTCCATCTAGTGAGAGACTGCCACAGTGGTAGCACTCCCCCAACCAGATTCTCCACCACTATAATCTCAAGGCGGTTAAAATGCTTCCTGCAGCTTGGCAGTAAACATTACAATTTGTTGTTGTTTTTCTTTCTTCCTTTTTTTTTTTTTTTAAAACTGGTGACAACACCTTCCCCTCTGTTATCAAGTATTCGGATCAAATTTAAAATGTGTCAGAGAATGATGGACGAGCTAGAGACAATACAGGTCGGAAAAGGCATAGGGGGAAAAAAACACCACTACAAATTGGACGTAAAGGTTAACATTTGATTAAATTTGACTTAAAATCGTATCCTCATCGTTATTATGTATTCAAGAAGGACCTGATTAAGAAATTATCACCTATTGCAGGGTTTTCAACCGCTGTGCAAGGTTATCCAGGTGTGCCATGAAAATGTTTCAAATTCCAATTCAAGTACATAGGGCAATGGCAACTAGATCTTGTGTTGCAAGATAAAAATGGCTGTACTAATTCAGCTAATTCAACAGTTCCAGCCAGAACAGTAACTCTATTGTTCTGTTGATCAGAACCAGATTCACGCTGAAAGTGTGAACTATTCGCAATGATGAAAGGTCCGACCCTTTTTTGAGATTTTTTGACGGGTCGTTTTTGACGAGTCATTCAGTGGAAAACAAGTCATTTGATTTTCCGACTCTCTGTTCATTTGACGGTTGGTGCAAGGAGGGCTTCCTGAGAGTCAGAAGTGTCAGTTCACATCTGAGTTGTGAATGGAATTGTCACAGGAATTAAATTCTGTCAAAATAATACATTTTGGTGGAATGCATATTGCATATTGCATGCATGTCACTTTCAATATTAATTGTACAAAATTCCTCTGCATATTTTTTGCCTTGGACTTTAAATAAGTCGTTAGTAATTATTGTTAGTAAAAGTTTGACTCACTCGCCCACTCTTTTGCAGTCATGACTCCCGACTAGCGAATCATATAAAAGAGTTGTTCGCTCCGAACGGGAGCGGGCCATAATAATAAGCACAGTTCTACATGTTTGATGTTTTTAGTGGTTTACAGGATAGTGATATAGTGCCGTGGGATTATTTCATTGTAAAAAGTGTGCTGTCATAAAAGGTTGGGAAACACTGACCTATTGTGTTTCCTGGAGATATAGAGAAAACCTATTTCTAAAAATATATAAGTATAAGTTCAAGTAAGTGCACGGGTCACTGGTATCCATACTTAATACTGGATATTTCTACAAAGAACCTCTTGTTTTGACCTTAAACACACAATCTTGATTCATTTTGCATCCGTTCACTCTAATAACCTTCCCCAAGTGGAAAAAAAAAACAACATATTTGTTTTTTCATCAGGGGAACTGCAGAAGATTCCAGCAGTGGATAAGTTGTAATTTACGGCATCAATAAATCTCTCACATTTCAACAGTTTCAGATATAGACCCAGGAACCGATCCCTCTGATTAAAACAAATCCCTCGAAGCTTTCCCAGTAGCTCTCCGCATTATTCCCTCCTTGAACAAATAAACCTCTCCTCGGTTTGATGAGTTATGAGATCAGACCTTTTTCCCCCAAAAGCTCAAATAGCACTCCTCACTCTTCTGTTGTTGCTGGGTTTTATTTTCTTGATCAGGGATGAGTACTCTCCCTCACAACTCCAAAAAATAGTTGCTTTCCATTTCATCACATTCTTCCTGATTAGAATGAGTTGTTAAATTTCTTCTTTTATCAAACGGAAGTCAAAACAGCAACTCAGCAAAGGACGGCAAATTCAAGTAGGCAAATTCAGAATTGCCATTTCTTAGACAGAGAAATTACCCTAAACAACCTAAATGACTGACACCTAACACATTTTTCCCCATCAGCATGGCAGTTTTCACGTTACAGGTGTCCACAAAGAGTCTACAACTCTGGCACTGCTCAGAATCCCGGTGAGTGAAGGTGAGGCACAACGCCTGTGCCTGTTGTGAAATCCAATCCTCCTACCAAGGGAACTCGCAAGTCTTGCCTCATGACCCGGTTTGTAAGTGTGGCTACAATGGCACCTTTGTTTCCCCTTCAGTAATAGACCAAATGACGCAGTACTCGCAATTTTCCTTTTCCTTTTTTCTTATGGAAACTGATCAGAGGACACTGGACTCCTTAAACCTGAAAGAAAAAAAGAAAAAACGTCTTTCAAACGTAATTTCTCATTTCGTCCCATTTCCACTGTGAATAGTCACGAAAATTAATCAATTGAATCATGTCCTGGACTGTCCCAGAGTCCCTGACTATTTTCGTGCTACATATATAACAATATTTTAATAAATTAATTTCAATGGTTGAATTTGAATATTCAGGTTTAAAATAATATACCTAATTTACCCGTGAGCCCATTGCATCAAGATGTATAACCAAATAGAGCAGAATTGTAGTTTTTTTTAGTTTCTAGGATTAGGGTAACCGTTAGGGTTTGACACGTTTACAAATAATTGCATAAATATTACGAAATGTATATAATCATTTATACAATAATGTGTGTATATAATGTGTAATAAGTATAATAAGTGTCATAAAGAAGTACTACACTCCCCATAATCCAAAGTGTAACAGCGATGTCTCTGATTAGTGGAGCTCGCTGTTACACAAATGTTGAAAATGTTTACCGCACTGGCTGGTGGGAACACAGGCACACAAATCCCAATATTTATATCCAGTTAAATAGTATCTATGAATTAAATTCATACTGAGGGTATGACCCTATATCCCTGTTCTCGCCCAACCTTGAATTTAATAGACCATTCAGAGAAAAAGCGAAACCAGTATCCAACATTTATTTTGTGATAGTCACAGCAAAATTTAAACCCATGGTCCGCCCCCACCTCCCCAGGCTTGCGTAATTCATCAGGTTAGTTTTAGTGTATGTATCTGTACCCCGCTTCTAAAGTCAAATAAAATCTTCCTATTCAAATTAATTGGTTTCATTTTCGTTATGTGTAGCATGAAAAAAGTCGGACAATTGTACTCTAGCACACGATTCAATCGATTAATTTCCGTGGCCGAATTGCATGGGCATGATGGGGGGGGGGGGGGTGTCGGACCAAAACGACCGGTGTGGGATTGTAACAATTACTGGATTGGGTCATGCAATCATCTCCAATTTCTGTTCTTATACTGCCTACTTAACTACAGAACAGAAGGGGAGTGAGAACTATAAATTCATATGCATGCTATTATGGTGATGCAAAACTCTATTTTGTGCTCGCATCTGCCCCATCTATAACAATTGATCGGGGGGTCCATCGCGGCCAAAATCTAGAAATAATGAAATAGCAATGAACCTGATTTAGGAAGGACACAGGTCGGACTAGGCCTTTCCAGTGCCGGGTCCTAGCCGCCAACACCTTCACACAAAGCGGCCGACCTCCAAGGTGGCTTTTCCAATTTCCTTTCGCCCTTAGAAGTCAACCAGATTGTAATAAATCAACGGGGGAGAAATGGTGGGTGCCAGGTGCCCTCACAGTAGGTCTCATCTCTTCCGGCCCTCCCATGAGTTATAGCCCAGGGTTTTAACTGTATTCATCTCAAGGGGGAGCAAGATGCAGCAAGGGGCAAAACATGAGTGGTATTGTTGGCTTTGGAGGGAGCCCACCTGAAGCAGCAGATCACATACAGTAAAGTATTTAAAGAACATATATATAGAGAGAAAGAATATATGAGGATTTGTGATGGTCAGAGGACATTTCTGGAATTCCTACCAGCCACAGTATGCAGGGAGAATCATTGTGGGAGGGCTTTTCAGCCAGCAGCAGAAAACTCCCTTCAGGATGACCTCTCTGAGGGGAAAAGGCGCCTCATTGATTTCAATAACTGCAATACGTTTACTGCGACAGTCCACCAGTGCTCTACAGTAGAGCGGATTCATCGTCTCATTCTACTGTTGTCTCCATAAATACTGAAGTGCCGCCTTCCCCGTTTGGCAGCGTAAACAGGGCAGCATTTCCAGTCGGACTGTAAATGTTAATGGCCTTAGATTTGCATTAAGGGACTCGGCCGGTTGACAGCGCAGCTCTCTCAGATGGAGAGCGGATTCTGCGAACAGGCACATGGGATCAGCAGGGAAGGCGTTGTGTGCGGATGATGCGGAAAGGCACAAAAAAAAGCCTCCTGATCATCTCCAACAGCAGGGCTCGCCACCAGCCGTGCAAAAGCTGCTGAATGTGAGCAGCTTCCCTGGATGTGGGTGGCTGTGGACAGCTAACAGAGTTGCTACCGGCAGAGAGAAGGCTCTCCACCCCCCTTGGAATTGTGCATGTAGGTGTTTTAGTACATGTGTGTGTGTATCCCTCACCTCACCTCTACATACTTTTACTCCAAGTTTACATCCATCTCCATCATCCAAGGTAAGCACCACACACACACACACACACACGCACACACACTCTCTAAAATATGTCCTCAGTTCTAATTCACACGTCCACACCTACAGAACTATCTTCGGTTCCTTCCACCAGAGTGCAAAATACAGCAGTGGGGCGGCAGCGAGCTGGTTCAAGGTGCTCTGACAAGTTGAAAAGAGGACACGTCAATAAGAGAGGAAAACAGACGATAGTGGAAAACACAATGGGTGGGGGCCCCCTTCCACCTATTGAAATCACTGCATGGTTCCATTAACCGTATGGCAGAAATGCGCCCCGGGGCCCTCGCCGAGTGCCGCTTACATGGCCCAATTTGAAATGGGTCCTGTGACGCCCGTGGGTGTGGCCCATGCCAACGCCATATGGGCATCTCAGTGTGTGTCTGGGGGGGTGGAGTGGGGTGGGATTTTGCTTTGGAGAGAGGAGAGACAAGCTGATCTGAGCTGCAGGAAGGGAAGGAAACTGCCTACTGGACTAATTAATGTCCCTCTGATCCTGGAGGCTGTTGCCATAACTGGACACTCAAACGAACACGCCACCTTCCTGCGTGGTACAGTGCAGATGGCACTTCTTAATGGTGGCTGTGATCCTGAGTGGAGATAAAGACGCAGTGTTTAAAAGGAGATGCACCAGCCTGCAATGGCAGATTCTCTCTCGCTCTCTCTCTCTCTGTCTCTGTCTCTCTATCTAACTATCTACACCCACCTCCCCCAACCCCAATTGCCCTTTGTGCCACAATAATAGAATAATAATCACTTATCATGTTATCTGCTTTCAGATCTATTGCAGTTACCATTGCAGATAACGGTACACAGATCTGTGCAGGTGCGGCCTGCAGGTGTGGCCTGCAGCAGCCGTAATGACACAGTATCCAGATGACATTGCAATTATCACGCGCTGAAGTCAGGATAAAGAGTCAAGGAAGAATCACCGGATCGTCGCGTGCTAGAATCAGCCTCCTCGCGCGTAGCCTATAAAGTATATAGCCATTGTGTTGCAAAGTTCATCAGTGGGAGACGGTGACGCTCTGCTGGTGCTACGTCTTTCCCTATCTCTCACAAACACTTGTGGGTTGTTCATGGAACCAGCCAGCTCATCACAAGGAGATGCTGAAGTTCTTTGCCATTCAGGGCCCCAAAAGTGTAATACTGTTACCCCTCAGATTTTCCACTTCTCTTTTAGCTGTTCCACAAAGCAGGAGAAAAACATTTGGTGATGTTGCCTGCGGCTATTACGCTCCGAGCCGCCGGAACAGCCTTCCAGAGGATTTGAGAGGAGCTGAAAATATTGATATTTAGAAGTTAAACTAAAAACCCATCTTTTCAGTCTCGCTTTTATGTAGTATTTTATAATTTTATGGGTTTCAGTATAGTAGTTTAATCTTAACTACCCATCTTTAATTGTTGTCCTATTCAATTAACCTTTTTGGGGGTTTTTTGGTTGTTTTGGTGCACATTAGTCTCTAAATCGATGTTAAGCATCCTATGTTTTGTCAATCACTTGTAAAGCACTTTGAATTGCATTTGATTTGTTGAAAGGTGCTATACAAATTAAGTTTGTTGATTGATTTATTGTCAACAACAACGGATAGCACAAATCTAAAGAATAGGCCCTAAAGGCGCATCACGTA
Source organism: Zeus faber (assembly GCF_960531495.2). Taxonomy (NCBI): domain Eukaryota; kingdom Metazoa; phylum Chordata; class Actinopteri; order Zeiformes; family Zeidae; genus Zeus; species Zeus faber. The sequence continues at coordinate 7,624,584 of NC_137192.1, forward strand.
ACCGAGTCCGCAGTCCCGGGAAATGCGCCTGATGAGGGGTCCCTAACGAGGGGACTCGGACACTGGGAAAACAATCTTCTGTTCGCCACATTTCAGTAGAAATTATGTCAATATGTAATTTAAATGTGTAAATAATTTAATTTATATCATAAACGTGCAATGATTAGTCAACTGATGGCTTGAACTGACAGCAAAAAGTCAATTAGGAAATTCTTTGGTGGGGGGCAGCCCTAAACATTGGACATCTTGAATGTTGTTTTCATTTAAGACTGTGGGAAAAAGTTCCTTGCTTTAAGTGTTTTACAGAATAAATGGGAGGCAAAGAAAAAGCAACTCAGGTGGTTTGATGCAGGCGGAACTGCAACACTGGCGACTAATGTGGGGCTCCCAGCACAGTGAAGGGACACAAAATTTCCGGCCAAAGACACACTGGAGCCACTAGCAGGTCAGCAGACGGCAACAGCGACAGTCCTCTCCCAACTGCATGGCCAGCAGAAGACAGGGGGAGATGTCCAGTGAAGGAGAGGGGGAGAAGCAGCCGCAACCACCATGGGTACCTGCAGGCAGTTACCAACTCTTCCAAGCAGGCCCTGCAAAAGCCAAGCCCGGCTACAGCTCCACCAGTCAGCACAGCAGCCAAAGGCCCCACGCTCCGGAAGTGAGGAGGGGAGTCTGTCTTGTCATCCTGGGGGAGGGTCACCACGGACTGTGCTGTTCTGTGGTTCTAGGTCTCATGAAAAGGGGACTGGGTTCTTTTTTTGAACACTTCTGTTTGTTACTTGTGGTTGTTTAAGGTATGTAACCCTGTTTCAGAGTCCGAATCGATTGCTCTGGTGAGCAACAGGTTCACAAATTAACTAGACCCAAGACAGGTGTGGCTGATTAAATCACACCACCCACACACCACAGACACGTACCACCTACCTAAATGTTGTTGCAGACCAAGTATCAGCCTTCATTTCAAGGGTATTCCCTGACGGCAGTGGCCTCTTTCAGCAGGATAATGTGCCGTGCCACAATGCATAAAAAGTTCAAGAATAGTTTGAGGAACATGTCAAAAAGTTCAAGGTGTTGACTTGGTCTGCAAATTCCCAAGATCTGAATCCGGTCGAGCATCTGTGGGATGTGCTAGAACAACAAGCCTGATCCATGGGGGTCCCACCTTGCAACTTACAGGACTTAAAGGATCTACTGCTAACGTCTTTGTGTTCAGAGGTCTTGTAGAGTCCATGGCTCAACGGGTCAGAGCTCTTTTGGAGGAATGATTGGATCTACACAATATTGGGCAGGTGGTTTTAATGTTGTGGCCGATCGGTGTATATGCTTGAGCTCTTTGGTAGTGAGCCCTGTAGTGGTAGTGATTTCTAACCTTATACTGTAAGTTAACCACATCTTTACCTCAACATAACAACCTCTGAAAAAGCCTTATTACATAAGATGAAGATGAACATGGTCCATTGCAACTCAATTTTCATTGGCCATTGAAAATTCCTCTGTGAAATAGTCTTTGAAGAGCGCACACCACAGGATTAAGGAAGACTAGATCCAACACCAAACTTATCGCTGTTGATTGGGATGTACGAGACGCTACGTGACAATAACAGCTGCAACTCAACACAGCGACCGCCCAAACTACCAGGACTTCCCGACTTCAATTGTTGGTATATAGGTCTTTTAAGTTGGGTGGTGTGTCCAAAGCTGAAGAGAGAAAAGGAGAAAGCACTTTGCAAAGTAGTGGTAAGGCGAGGCTGTGAAAGATTAACCACAACACCGGTTTGATGCCACCCATCTCTTCCCCTAACACTGTCCTCTACTGCGTGTCCTTTAAAAAAAAAAAAAGAAAATCAACACGGCGGCCTTGTCTGTGCAGCCTGCAGCACTGCACAGCATCTGTGGCCCAATCTGCCAGAGGGCCTGTATGGCATAAGGTCACAGGGAGGAGCCACACACACTGCCCTTGAAGGGCTGCACTTTGTTGAGGGGAAGAAAAATTGAATATGTATTGGTTTAAGGGGTGTGCATGTCCCATGCAAATTACATTCAATTATGGAACCAGAGTCTCTAAGACCGTGAGGGGACTATGAGTGTTGGGAGGGATCGACAAGAACGCGGCTCAGCTATGCGATTGCTCGCTTACCAGTTGTGGTTTTTGTACCATCTGTGCGCACACAGGTTTATAAAAAACTAGCTTGTACATTTCCATGGTATTCACTAAGGCAGTGTGAAAGGTTTGCCTCAGAGAAGAGTCATAACGGCTAAACGGGGAGTAATTATGGTGCTGTGATTATGTTGTTTATTATGATGACATCACAGAAAAAGTTTCCTTTACCCCTTTTTGTGAGACTCCTGTGTGTATGTGCATGTGTTGGGTGTTGAAGCCACTGCAGAAGCTCTTTAAGCTGCAGTTCAGCCAAAGGCCGCTAAACCTCTCACTGAATGGAAGTCAACAGACAAAAGAAACTTCTCGCTAGAAAAACAAATACAATATACACTTTAGTCAATATTGAAGTTTACTTCTTCTAATGGGTATTGAAAATTATTTGTCCACAAAGATGATTTAATGTCTTAAAGAGAGGTATATTTGGGGGCGATGTTGCCTTGATTTATCGTTCTTTCATTTGCATTCGACCAACTGTGTCAGGGTTTCACGCCCCATTGCAGCTCACAAAGACTCTCACGCTCTGGCTCCATCTCCGCTGGCCAAGATGGCGGCGAGCGTAAACACAAACTTGACCCTTAAAATTGTCTCTTCGGAAAACAACGTCCGTTTCTTTCTACAGTCTATGTGTGAGCATCTATGTGTGTGTAAGCATTTTAACAGTTTTAAGATCAGCCCCGGACAACACTAACCCATGGTATTGATGAAGTGCAATCTGATCTAATCAATGGAATCCAATCTGCTCTACGGCTTAAAACTATTACAATCAAACAGCCTCTGATTAGAGTAACCTTTTTTTTACCGCAGGTAACCAGGTGGAGAGGCCTTCTACCCCAACCCCTTCACCGAAGCTTTGTAGAATCTCTGCATCCGTCCATTAAAAATAAACAAATAATCCATGAATTAACCGGACTATGTGTAAAAAGGATTTTCTTCAGTGTCAAGGAAAACTTGAAACCTTTATTGACAAAGAATCTTCTTCAGCATGGCTCGAAGCCTGAGGTGCCTCTGTGTCCGCAGGTATAATAAATCCTATTAGCTTCATGGCGCAGTTACCCCCAGACATCCATACTCTTTATTCAACAAGAGGCCGACCTCACATTTTTCCACATCCGATTTTCTAGCCAAACCTCGCAGCTCGGAGGCCAAACAATATTTTTTCCGCCGTCCCACCATTAGCATACAAACAACATACAAACATACAAAATAGTGTGTGGGCCAGAGCGCTGGTGGACACAGTTACATAACGTGGAGTCATTCTGCGGCGACTGACTTGCAGGTCACCTCGAGAAGCCCAGCGAATTCCTCACCGCCTCCCATACACACACGTACACACATACGCACACACAGTTACACAACTTGTGCACACCACCTTCATACACAATGACTGTGCAATGATATGGAAATTATGCTTTTGTTTATTTACACACATCTACACACGCGGTACTGCCAGAGCTGGCGATATATTAGGCTTGGGCAGTATTCGATGATATGGAACATCACAATATTTGCCACCATGTTCGGTATTTTCACAGTATTGAGCGCCAGATGGAGCAGCAGAGCGCACGGACAAAGCTCATTCACTCGCGCGCACAAAGAGGATGTATTTGGACGTACAGTATGTGCCCAAGAGCGAGGAAGGAGATGGAGGGCTTGGACGTGGTAGCGTGGAGGGTTCCAGTTATTCAGTTGCAGCTCCAGGTTACCACTTGCATTACCAAGATTATATTATTAAAAAAAAACGTTTTAAACAATTGTTATACAGAGCTGCCAAGTCTCACGCTTTGACTGTGAGACTCACATACATCAACCAGTTCACACGCTCACACGCCACACCTCGTATTTCTCATGCTGAGAATCCCAAAATAAGTAAATTTCTTTAAAAAAAAATTTTTTTTTTATTCCACGTATATATTTTCGCTTGCTCGGTGCCCGTCACTGTTCACGTGGTGAACGGGAGATCCTTTCCGCACGCACCTTGCGTAAACGCCCATGCACAATTTCCTAGTTGGAGTGGCATTAATAAGCTTAAGGCCATATGTTACTTGCTTAGCTTTAAAGAAATACCTCTCTCAAAGAAACAAAACTTTTACTTATTATACAAACCTTTAGTTTTGTTTTTGGCTTGCTTTCGCTATTGAGAATAAACTATTCATGTAGTGGGGCTATGTATGATCTTATTTTTGATTAGTCCCTTAACTGTCACTCAAGGCTGATGCGAACACAGTGAGAAATATTTTGCTTTGCTTTACGTTTGTTTTGGGTTTCCGTTATTAATTAAGCAGTTGTTGGATAACGTAGAGAACAAAACACAGAAGTGACCATGTCCAAGTCCTCCATCTCAACATTTGAGTGATTACCACTAGCTCACTATACAGTGGAAACACACCACCCGGGTGGTAGAGTTGAGGCACAGTATAGTATGTGTGCAGTGCTGCCACAATCTGCTCCTTGGAGCCAAAAAAACAAGAGCCGATATTGATGACTCTGGTCCAGGGCAATGGTTTGAATGTTGGTGGTGGTGGGAGATTGGAGAAGGCATGGGATATCCAATCTCTATTTTAGCAAACACTGTGCCTGCGGCTTAGAACTCAGCTTGATCTCAAACAACATCCTCTCATCTGTGTGTGTGTGTGTGCGCGTGTGTGTGTGTGTGTGTGTGTGTGTGTGTGTGTGTGTGTGTGTGTCCGTGCGTGCGTGCGTGCGTGTGTGTGTGTCCAGCCCCAGTCTCAACCTGCTTAGCTCATCACTTCAGAGGCCCAGTGGATCGATGGCACCAGCACTCTGGCTACGACCTCCTGCTTTAAATGCTGGACAGGATTCGTACCTCCGACTGGAAGCTTTTACTGAAGAAAAAGAACGAGTAGAAGAAGATAGAGCAACATACGTACGTCATCAAATCAATCGATCAAGCTGCGCTCAATGAGGGGTGACCCGGGACCTGATTGAATAACAAAATGAGGGTGAAGGAATGGGGGGGTGAAGGGGAGACCTGAAGGGGAGAGCTGTGGGCACCAACAACACTCAGGCAGCCCATAATTCCTCTCATTTGCCAAACCCCTCTAAATTATCCAAGAGAGCGCTCTTAACTGGAAGGCCCCCGGATGGCCACTTAGCATGCAACGAGGCCCCTTCGCTCAAACCCCCTCTTACGTGTGCGTTGGTGTTCTACATTCTGACAATGTTTGCTTCCATTAATTAAGAGCTGTCACAAGATATTCAGATAAGCTGCCGCCGCCTTGTAGATTGCCGGGATTTTCCCTATGCCCTTCTTACACCCTCATGAATAATCCAGCGCTCTACTTATCGACCGGCCTCCATGCTTCTGTTAGGAGGCATAAATGATGCATGAGTTGTCTCAAAGTGTGCAGGGCTGGTGGTTTAACTGGTGGAGGGGCAGGTGGTGGATGGGTAAATTAAGAGGGGTTAAAAGTATATATACATATAGATGTATTATCAGTAGAACTCTAACCCAGGTGTTCATTCGACAAATTGATCCTACATGAAGCAGCATGAGCACACCTGACCAACCGTAAAAACGGCGGCAGAGTCGGAATTATTACTCAAAGAAATGTGAAATGGAGCTACTCACACGAAACTAAAACTCAAAAACAAAGGAAGGAAGGTAAAGTGATGGATATGTTATGTGTAGTGGCCAGAAGACAGGAAGATCCAACATGATGAGCCATGGGCGCAGAGCTTGAATAAGTATTAACAGGGTTGATGATTAACCAAATACATGTAAAATAACCAAAAATAGTAACCGTAATCTGTTACACACAACACTCCAGAGATGACATTAAAAGTGCATTTCCATATTGATTCATATGATTATCTGATTATCACTTTCACCCTAGGTTTTTGTGACCTGAACCTCTAAACTGATAGCAGAGAATCTGGCAGCCAGCATCAAAAAGGTTTACTATGTCCAACTTGAGGGAACATCTTCAGGTAAGACCAAAGCCTGTTCTGTTGCTAAACGCTCTGGATTTTTTATTTAGTTAAGCTCGGAAACATGTAGGGGTGTTTACTCTTCCACAGCCATTAGCCATCTGGGCACCGACTAATCGTGTACCCGTTGCCCTAATCCCCCTGTCAACAGTGAAATATGAAAGCAAATGTTAAAAAAAGGTGCAAACGTGTGCAAAGGAAGTTCCCTTTACCGCAGCTACAAATTACAGGATTTGTTAACTGATATGTAGCTCCCTGATTGTTTTATTATGTTGTCACTTGGTATCCTAATCCATTTCAATCCAAAACTAAAAGTGAATACAAACAAAAACATTATGCATATTCCTTCCAGATGCGAATGGTGGCCATCAAACTATTCCATATACTGTCGCTATGGTGAATGCAATAACTGTGCTGAATCAATTAACACTCTAGTAAACTGCCTCTCATGGCATAACTTTAAAACAATTTGTGATTGATAAAAGATATCTGGAGGTCATCAAAGGCTGACATTAACATGGAAAATGACTGTGTGGCAGTTTCGCCTACCACACGCCACCCAAGTGGCGTATTCAGTGACCTCCGGCACAGAGACACAAATGCAAATACAACCAACGAGCAACAGGTATGCAGCCACTCTGATCCTGGGGCCCTAATTACCTAGACCCAGGTCAGGTGTGGAAGGTCAAACCACACCATCCCCAGAACCACATACCCCGAACACTAAACTGAGGCCAGAAAGAATACCTGGCCGAAGCCTCCCCCCCAACCACCACCAACAAGCAGAGAACAATAAAGAAAAAAAAATGCCGCGGGGTTCCTCATACCTCAAACCAATAAATGTCCAAAAATAAATTAACTGGTCCCCTTCCAGAGGACCTGGTTCCCTGGAACAGCATGGCCCACCGGCTTCCTGCCCCCAGGGCGACAACAGTCTACCCCCTCTTCCCTTCCGGAGCGTGGGGCTTCGGGCTGCTGTGCTGGCTGGTGAAGTGGAGGACGACCCGGCTGTTGCGGGGGCTCCTTGGAGGGGTGGTCTGGCTGCTGGGCTGCTGGATGGTCCCGGCAGTGGCTGCTGGGTGGAGAAGCTAGCCGCCAGCGGTTACCTTTGGTGGTTGCTGCAGCTGTTTCTCCCCCGGTCCTCCACCGGACCCCCTGGGTGGCTGCTGCTGACAGTCGGGAGAGGGTTGGTGCTAGGGCGGCCGGTTGACCCGCATGGCAGTTTCACCTACCACACGCCACCAAAGTGGCATATTCAAGGACCTCTGGCACAGAGACGAAGCTGTTCGTTAGATCAACCAACGAACAACAGGTATGCAGCCACTCTGTTCCTGGGCCCTCAATTACCTAGACCCAGGTCAGGTGTGGCTGCTCAAACTACACCATCCCCACACCACAGACTGTTTGGGGCGGGAGTCAATGGCATACGAGATGGAGTCATCAGTTTAGAAATGGTTATTACCATGCTGAATTGGGAAATAAATGTTATTTATATGGTAAATAAATTGCAATAGACCCAGTGGGACACCTTTACCGATCTTTCAAGGGCTTTATTTACTGTAATACAGTCTCCAGTATTCGGTATATTTCTCAAGAGAGATACAAGTCAAAATGGTTATAGCAGAAACAACAAAATCCATGGAAAGACAACTTATTAAATCAAATGAAATGATCCATAGAAGCAAAAGCTTTAGACATGATAACAAAGATTGCAGGACAATAGAGTTGGCAATGCCATCCAAAACAACGCCCTAAATAACCTCCGAAAACCAGTCACAGTACAATTTTGGACACGCAGGAGAATCTTTGACATAGAACGGTAATCATTGAGTGTCACCAACTCAACCACTTTTGATGTTGATTTTGCAAACTCGGCGAGCTGTTATTCTTGCACTGATTTGGGAAGATTCATTCATTTGAGTCACTGGTGTCTACCAGTCACATTTTGGAGGACTTTGTGTTTCCGTTTGGAGTACAGAATCTAGGTAGCTATTTCTGGAATCACAATGTCTCAAATGCAATTGCAACAAGAGCCATTTAATATGAATGTACTGTGTGTATTATTTAAAAGTCACTTTGGGCCTTCGTTCGTTAGTTCGTGTAGGGCTACACAGGCAATTGGGACATTAGCCAAGAAGTGGTATCGCCATCCAGTTCAATGAGGCCGCTGACTCCATGTGGTGATTTGAAGATTGGGCATTCATCAATGATGTGTTCAACAGTCTGTGGTTTTCTGCATTCACAGAGATTTGTGGCAGACACTCCAATCATATGCAGATAGGTTTGGGTCTTTGCTACTCCAGAGGTAAGTCTGTTGAGGTTGACCCAGGCATTTCGTGGTAGGTCACACCCAGGTGGATTGGTTGAAGGGGAGTTGATGAACTTCCTCAATGTGGAGGTTGACTCAGACCATTGCTTGTTCCAGCAGTCAAGGATCCATCCAGGGTGTGGAGGGCTCGTGGTAAGGAGTCCCCTAGCTTCGGTGGAGAAGTGTCTGCGTTTGAGTCTCTGGTGGCCATATTCAGCAGGCGGGGGGGATCAGGCTTGTTGGCTCATCTGCACTCTTGCAGGCCAGCTTCAAGGTCAGGAAGTTACGACGGAGCTCTGGAGGTGGAATGCCAGACAGTATGAAACTCGACAGGGGTTGATGGCAGGGCACCACTAATTAGCCTCATGGCGGTATTAAGCACAACATCAACACAGGCTGTATGGCTGCTGTGACTCCATGCAGGGGCGGCATACTCATCCGTGGAGTATGCGAGGGCAAGGGTAGAGGTGCGCAGGGTGGTGAAGTTTGCACCCCATCCAGTGCCACCGAGTCTCTTCAGGAGGTTTACACCGGCAGCGGTCTTGGCAGCAACTTGTTGGATGTGTGGCTTGAAGGTGAGGCTACGGTCAAGTGTGACACCGAGATATTTAGGGTTGGGGTCATGCCTGACGATGGTGCCGTCGAGTGTGATGTTCAGCATGGTATTCGCACATCGATTGGCAAGATGGAACACTGAGCAAACTGTCTTGGGCAGCCTAAGCTTGAGATGCCATTTGTGGAAGTACCTGCTCAGTAGCAAGAGATCTTTCTCAGGGGCATTCTCAACCACACTAAAGGCTTTGTCACCAAATCCAATGGCTGAGTCGTCAGCGTAGGTGTATAGCGAGCACTCGTGTAGATGTTAAAAAGTGTAGGGGCAAGAACAGAGCCTTGGGGGAGCCTGTTCCTCAGTCTTCTTCTCTTGCTGCGTTGGCCGTTTGAGGTCTCCAGTACAAAGGTACGGTCCTGTATAAGCACCATGATGAACTTCACGAGCTTAACATCAGGCAAAGTCTTCAAATATTATTCCCAAACTACTGGGCCTTGTAGTTTGGGAATAATATTCATACTCTAGGATTGCACTTTTCACTGGGTTAGAGAGAAGTAATATACCAGAATCCTGATTTGGCTCATTTGTACATGTATGTGAAAAAAAAAATGCAATAATAACAGGCACAGCAATAAAGGGATTCTTTCTTCTCAGCAGAAACACAGTTAAAAGTCCCAAGCATCTGCTTTTGAGCAACAAATGACCATCAGAGCTTTATAGCAAAACCTTCACACTTAAACTGATATACCCACTTCAATTTTTATCTTAATTGAAAAAGGTTTTCACAAGCCTTCCTCTGAGAGTGGTAGCTCCTGAAAGAACATAAAGGAATGATACAACTTTCGGTGCAAAGACGTTTGCTAATTAACGTGGAATGGGGAGGTTTGTCCAGAGAATTTAAGAAATAAATGAGAATATAACTGAACATGGATTAGATGAATGGATAGTACCACACATATACAAAAGGACGATAGAAATACACTTCACTTGACAATGTGGCTATGTCCTTTCCATTTAACAGTATATTTTAGCTTATTTCAACAGGATTTGGAGAGGAGGCTGGAGAGTGAGCGGCCATTCGTTACAAAATGGTATTGTATACCAAAAATGAAATGTGAATGTGTATCTCAGGAGGGGGGTACATATGAGGAGGAGGCAGTTATAATTGAATCCAGCTAAAGGCTATGAAAGTGCACACGCAGAGAGTTGGCTGCAAAGTGTTTTCCGCTGACCATGGGCATCAAACTTCCCGGTTGCCGTGGCAACAGACATCCTTTGGCATTCAGCGAAGGAACAAGTCGTTAAAAAGGACTTCAAAAGTCAATTCGATTAAATATCCATGTAGAGAATAAGCACGATACATGAATTCAAATGATGGGAAAGTTATTGTTTAGCAAGAAGCCAACAAATTAAGAGCAGACCAATACATTTAGGGTCGTAACCTGGGCATATTTGACACTGGTCATCAACAAGTGCACAAAGTTTAAAGGGGGCCTGTTATACTTATTTTCAACAGGTAAATATAGGTCTCTGAGGTCCGCAAAACATGTCTTTGAAGTTTTTTGTTGAAAATACCACTCGGATAATGCATTTTAGACATCTAACATGCCTCAAAAACATCCTGTTCAAAAACAGGCTGTTTCAGTGTGTCGCTTTAAATGTAAATGAGCCGCTGGGCCCTAGTTCCGTGGCCAAAGGGGTTTGGGCAGAAGACGCTGGGTTCTGTTGTATGAAGTATGTAAACTTTCAGTTATTTAATCTTAGAATTCCACCAAAATCAGTTTCTGAACAAACTGAGGCGAGAAATAAAAGATCCAGTTCCTGAATCTTCACTTACAGTGGGGCAAATAATTATTTAGTCAGCCTCCAATTGTGCAAGTTCTCCCACTTAAAAAGATGAGAGAGGCCTGTTATTTTCATCATAGGTATACGTCAACTATGAGAGACAAAATGAGAAAAAAAATCCAGAAAATCACATTGTCTGATTTTTAAAGAATTTATTTGCAAATTATGGTGGAAAATAAGTATTTGGTCAATAACAAAAGTTCATCTCAATACTTTGTTATATACCCTTTGTTTGTAATGACAGAGGTCAAACGTTTTCTGTAAGTCTTCACAAGGTTTTCACACACTGTTACTGGTATTTTGACCCATTCCTCCATGCAGATCTCCTCTAGAGCAGTGATGTTTTGGGGCTGTCGCTGGGCAACACGGACTTTCAACTCCCTCCAAAGATTTTCTATGGGGTTGAGATCTGAAGACTGGCTAGGCCACTCCAGGACCTTGAAATGCTTCTTACGAAGCCACTCCTTGGTTGCCCGGGCGGTGTGTTTGGGATCATTGTCATGCTGAAAGACCCAGCCACGTTTCATCTTCAATGCCCTTGCTGATGGACGGAGGTTTTCACTCAAAATCTCACGATACATGGCCCCATTCATTCTTTCCTTTACACGGATCAGTCGTCCTGGTCCCTTTGCAGAAAAACAGCCCCAAAGCATGATGTTTCCACCCCCATGCTTCACAGTAGTTATGGTGTTCTTTGGATGCAACTCAGCTTTCTTTCTCCTCCAAACACGACAAGTTGAGTTTTTACCAAAAAGTTCTATTTTGGTTTCATCTGACATTCTCCCAATCCTCTTCTGGATCATCCAAATGCTCTCTAGCAAACTTCAGACGGGCCTGGACATGTACTGGCTTAAGCAGGGGGACAAGTCTGGCACTGCAGGATTTGAGTCCCTGGCGGCGTAGTGTATTACTGATGGTAGCCTTTGTTACTTTGGTCCCAGCTCTCTGCAGGTCATTCACTAGGTCCCCCCGTGTGGTTCTGGGATGTTTGCTCACCGTTCTTGTGATCATTTTGACCCCACGGGGTGAGATCTTGCGTGGAGCCCCAGATCAAGGGAGATTATCAGTGGTCTTGTATGTCTTCCATTTTCTAATCATTGCTCCCACAGTTGATTTCTTCACAACAAGCTGCTTACCTATTGCAGATTCAGTCTTCCCAGCCTGGTGCAGGTCTACAATTTTGTTTCTGATGTCCTTAAATAGCTCTTTGGTCTTGGCCATAGTGGAGTTTGGAGTGTGACTGTTTGAGGTTGTGGACAGGTGTCTTTTATACTGATAACGAGTTCAAACAGGTGCCATTAATACAGGTAACGAGTGGAGGACAGAGGAGCCTCTTAAAGAAAAAGTTACACGTCTGTGAAAGCCAGAAATCTTGCTTGTTTGTAGGTGACCAAATACTTATTTTACCGAGGAATTCACCAATGAATTCATTAAAAATCCTACAATGTGATTTCCTGGATTCTTTCCCCCCATTCTGTCTCTCATAGTTGAATTGTACCTTTGATGAAAATTACAGGCCTCTCTCATCTTTTTAAGTGGGAGAACTTGCACAATTGGTGGCTGACTAAATACTTTTTTGCCCCACTGTATATTAGACCTACAAGGCCTAATTTAAAAGTTGGTTCCAACTTTCGTAAGGCAAGGGCACTGCTGCACTAGTGGTTGCACCGCGCGGGGCTTTTTCTTTTCTATCATTCAATTAGTAAACGCTGGAAAATAAAATAAATACATTGTTTTTATTTGTAGAAACGTGCAGCAGATCGTGCAGTGCAGAATACAGTCTATGTACCACATACTTTTTTTTTTTTTAGAAAGAAAAACACACATCAGAATTATTATCGAAATACTTACATTTCCCTCATCTGCAGTTTTGTCACATTGGTATTGACAGTTGATTTGACAGTTGGTATAAATTCCTCTTTCTTGTAAAAGATTTGTGCTGGTCTTTGCAGCTGACCAAAGCAGATTCTCACCAACACTAGGCAACAAGCTAACATCAACAATGGAGAGACGTACAAAGTCATCGTAGTGACCAGTCAAATAAGTTTTGAGGTGGAGGAATTTTGAATATACTAGACATCTGACTCACTCAATAGACCGTTTTGTCAAAAAGTCATAAGGCAGAACAGGACTAAAGGAATTGTTTTATTTCATGTTAATTAGTGACATGTTGTTGGTACTCCAATCATTCATTGAAAATCTATTGCGCTTACTGTGAAACCTTAGAAAAGTTAATACCACCCCCTATCTCCTCTCTAGTAGTTTGAGGATTCTCACTTAGGATTAAAATGTGATCACTCACAGGCTCTCTATGTGAGGCCCTGAACTACTGCCATGATCCAGCTTCCTGGAACCAACAGAGGTGGACGTTTGGCGTTCACCAAAAATCACTGGAAATGGCCAAAATCACTTTGTCCTTATAAGGTTAGAATTTTTATTCAGTTAATGGAGTTTAACACCGATTTGCCGTGGAATTCCAGTGTTCCAACGTGTAGGTCATAGACACTTCCATCCTCTAGTATTATCTAATGGAAGGCGCGATGGGTACTGGTGCCGCGACCAAATATTCCTCTGGCATTGCTGCAATTATGCAATGGGCGGGGCGGGATACAACACATACAGCGTAATAGATAGAGGAGTAGATTTCCAGAAGTCCAGGAGAAATGCACGGGGGAAGCGGACATGATTGATGGAGGAAGTGGGACCTAATTTTTGGAGTCGATTCTTTATATCAACCCCCCCACCCAACAGAGAAGAGAGAATGATTCCTCCATCCTGACGGACACAGGAAGGTCGTTTTTGAATCGAGACAGGGGGGGCGGCGGGTAAAGGGCTGGACCAGGGCCCGGTAGTGTGCCGCACCATTATCCTGAGGGAAAGCTTACACACCAGAACCAGGACTTTTTAGACAAGGATTTTTGGACTTGAGATGGCGAAATATGGAGGTTATGAGTGATTTGTAAACTGAATGACAGTAAATTACTGTTTAGAATTAAAGATTTTTTGGGAGAAATAGGCCTTATTGATTGACTCCATCTATGCATAGCTTGCTATGACACAAAAAAAGGTCAAAATAAAAAAGCTAAACAAAATGTTTAGCAGGCTAGCGATCATGGTATTGATAATTTGACGACATTTTGGGGATTGTTATTGGTGAGTTGATAAAATATTTACACACATGAAATATTACAAGAAACAATAATTAATAATCTATATATTATCACCAATCTATTTATATATATATATATATATAAATATATAAATATACACACACACACACACACACACACACACACACACACACACACACACACACACACACACACACACACACACACACACACACACACACACACACACACACACACACAATTTCTTAAACGATTCTTATTGCGATTGCGATTTTGTATGTGATTTCTTATTAAAAGTTCCTTATCTTCTGTATTATTCACTAAACAAAAGCAATAAGTCATTCTATAATATGACCAACACAACATTGGATACAGTCAACATATAAACTGCTCTTTCCTGTAGGACAGGCCTACATGTAATGATGAAATGAATATTGATGCATGAATTGATATGAATAAACTATCTTTATTAAACTATTGCATTATTAAAAGAAAAACCTTCAATCACAGTAGAATATCAAGCCTTGCAATGTTTGAATCTGAAAATTAACATTCAAAAAAAAATATGCAGTGTTTCAGCAGAAATGTATTATTTTTTATAAAAAATGTTGGGTTGGGTGCTAGGCGGTTGCCTATCTGGCCTTTTAGAAGAGCCGGCCCTGGACAGCTGTATTGGTCAGATTGTGTAACATAAAAAAAAATAATAATAATACATTTTGTTGTTTTAATTTTTAATTTTTTAATCGCAGCCTTTGTCATTGAAGAATTACGTGGAATTACATTGTGATGTCGGTTTTAATTTGATTAATCGTTCAGCCTGACCAATACAACTAATATTGTCTTGGTCTGAGGTCGAGGCTTGGACTCCTCAAGACCTCTGAAGGTGTCCTGTGGTATCTGGCACCAAGACGTTAGCAGCAGATCCTTTAAGTCTTGTAAGTTGTGAGGTGGGGCCCCCATGGATCGAGCTTGTTGTTCCAGCACATCCCACAGATGCTCGATAGGATCGGAACCTAACCCCAGTCATCCACATGGTCCCTTTCTGACGCTCACGTGCCAATTGTAGGTGTAGCTTTCAGCAGGGGTCAGCATGGGCACGTTGACCGGTCTGTGGCTACGCAGCCCCATACGCAGCAAGCTGTGATGCACTGTATGTTCTGACACCTTTCTATCATATCCAGCATGAACCTTTTTAGCAATTTGTGCTACAGAACTTCTTCTGCGGGATTGGATCAGACTGGTTAGACTTCACTTCCCACATGCATCAATGAGCCCATGGACGCCATGACTGTCACCGGTTGACAGGTTGTCCTTCCTTGGACCACATTTGGTAGGTATGAACCACTGCATACTGAGAACACCCCACAAGACCTGCCGTTTTGGAGATGCTCTCACCCAGTCGTCTAACCATCACAATTTGGTCCTTGTCAAAGTCGCTCAGATCCTTACGCTTCACCATTTTTACTGCTTCCAACACATCAACCTCAAGAATTAATTGTTCACTTGCTGCCTAATAAATCCCACTCCATATATATATATATATATATATATATATATATATATATATATATATATATATATATATATATATATGGAGTTTTTCTTTTAAAATTGGAGTGGTTGTGTAATAGTTATTATGACTTAGGTATAGAGGGAATAGTAAAAACATATAATCAGGCAAGCTCGGAGCAAACTTCACGGCCAAGAGCTATTTCTGCCTGGAAGCTCAAGTCCGGCTCTCTCTAAAAACAAACAATACACCGGTTTGCCAGCCGGGAGCATAATGTGAGGGAGACAAACAGGGCTGAATATGAGGCTGTCAAATTAAATTAAAGCGCTGATTTACCCTTGTCAATGTTATCTAGGCCCTGTGGAGAATCATTCATTACCCGCTTCGTGGAATAATGGAGATGTCCTGTTTTGTGGGGGGGGTGGGGTTTCTTAAAAATAATCCACTCCTTTGTGTATGACACAGAAAGTGGAAATCTTTGCGGCCGTTTGAATATAGATGTGCAACAGCGATGCATCAGATCCATCAGCGTTGTGTGGTCGTGCTGGTGGTACACTTAACAACTTACTGACAAAGGAAAGCGTCCAGTGCATTCTCCTCAACTAAAAACCTTTTATTCCATTATGATTGTTCTACATTCCTTGGCACTGTGTTGTTTTCAGTGATTGCAAACTATAGCATCATCTCCTGAAAACGAATAGACAGATGAAAACAAAGGCATCGGCCAATATCAAGATAACACTTCATGTCGTCTTTCACTTTTTAAGTTCTGTTCTTAATGCCTGAAATGCCAGGATGGGTTTGGGCATTGGACATCGCGGCATTCATGTCAATGACGGCGCCACAAGACGGAAAACCAGAGCGAGTCTGTTCTTCTTGAGGAACAAATTCAAAGGAGCTCCTTATCAAGCCTGTTCTTGAGTACTTGGTATTCTCTCTTAAGGGTTTTGGGGTTCTCTTCAAGGACTAAAACCGACGACGAAAGCCATTTTTTCTGCATACCGCATTTCTAAGTTGTTCGTCGTTGTCGGTACGCAACTGTGGTTCCAGCTACCTGCCATGGAACATGAACTTTCACTTCTCTGTCATATTGTCAGTAAGATAAGCACAAGAATCACTATGCCATAGCGCCATCAAACAAGCACTTTAACGATTACTTTGCAATTAACGGGGACTAATGAGTCATCTTTCTGCAAAGGATGACTCATTTAATTAATGTGCAACTATTATACTCCAAGGTCATTCACTATAGCAGGACAGCTGTATGTGAATTACACTCTATTAATAGTTTTCCCCCTCACGGAATAAACTGTATATTGTGTTCCGCAATAAGTATTCTCAAAATTAGTTGTGAAATTTTAATAATTTGTTATAAAAAAAGACCAGCCTGTCATCTTTTCAAATCCAATAAACAGTATATATATATATATATATATATATATATATATATACACACACACACACACACAGTATATACAGTACATAGATATACGGTGCATTCCTCTCCGACACCTGTATCTCTCTAGCCAATAACATATGTTAGCGTACCGCTCTATGAAGGTCTTTTCTTTTGGCCAGTGTCACACTGGTCCAAGAACTTTATTTTCTCTCCATTCTCTTTATTATTTGTTAACTTCTCAATTTTTTCCAAGGCTGTGGAGCCTGGCGGCCACGCTGAATAACTACCTCCGTTCAACTGTACAGGTCAAGTCCTCTTTGTGTGTGTGTGTGTGTGTGTGTGTGTGTGTGTGTGTGTGTGTGTGTGTGTGTGTGTGTGTGTGTGTGTGTGCGCGCGTGCGTGCGTGCGTGCGTGTGTGAGCACGGTTCAGCAGCGGACTGGGCCAAAACAGAAGAAAAGAAAAGAGAAGGAGAAGGACACGAGAAGCAACAGGCGGAGAGAGGCGCGTGTCCAGCGCCACTCTACTGTTTGTGTAGAGCCATTCATCTCCTTAGTAGGATCAGCGCCGGCTCCGAAAGGATCCCACAGGGTAGGCATGGGCAGATTTACGATTAAATTGTCAATCGATCGTCAATGGACATAAATGACGGATGATTTTATTTATTTTTTATTTTTTATCCACTTGGAAAACTCAAAGCAATGGAACTGTGTACGTGCCCTCTCCGCACAGAGCTGTTGAGTAACTGCTTGTGATCGGATCTCACTTCCCCGCTCTATATGCAAAACTTGCGATCATAATATAGCAATATCTAATATAATCTCATAGAGAAAGATTTAGATTTATTTTGTTTGCTTAGTTTCTTACTTTTAATGGAAAATGAAAAACGTAAACCTAATTCAGACGATTGGATTTTTGTTTATTTCTCCTCCAGACAGTGGTGCATCGTATGCATTCGTTGACGACTCCTGTGCCTGTGTTTTTATTTTAGATCTTTTTATTTTTGTTTGTTTCCTACATGTATATAACAGAATTTTTAAACACAACTGAGTTCAGGGACTGCCCCGTTCCGTCCTGTTTCAGAGAAAAAACAAACCCGTCTCACCATTGCTTTCCGTTGCTGTGGGACTTCATTTAGTAAAAACTGGATGCTTTTTGTGTAAATACTTTACTTGTAAATAATAAATCCTGCACTTCTGTAACGGGGAAAATGCATTTGCCACATTACATAACCTTGTATGCCCCCCTTTCTGATAAAATCATCAATCTGCGATCGCTACCCCACAGTGATCGCCCCAGCCTACTCCAGCAGCTCTCTGCGTTTATTATGTTGGTGTTAGTGGCTCAGCATCTCAATATCTCAATACCGCTTACCGTAAGTAGAGACAGACGCCGGCCTCAAAACACCAAATAAAAGTGTTTTTGGGGGCAAATATCACATGATGTCGGCATTTCTGTTCAGAGGGACACGGAGCGCGACGCGAGTGATGAGGAGGCTTGTAAAACAGATCAATGCACGCTGAGACAACGGTCAACACTGGAATATGGTGGATCTAGTTTATCGACCCGTAGTGTAGGAATACTAACCAGAGGAGCTGACAGCAGAAAAGCGTACCCGTGGACCAGAAGTTAAACTTACTCAAATAAACAACAGTGACTTATTTCATCTTACCAAGCCTGCAGAGCTAATCAGAGAACCATTAGGAAAAACGTTGCTGTTGGTGGGAGCAAATAACTGAATAAATGGTGCTTTTTCCATCTGGGCTGGCGATGCTAAAACAGTAAATGGCCTTTCATTACGGAGCAACGGCGCATTACGACTCGTCAGCGCCGGCACCGCGGCGAAGTGAGAACGTCGAAGCGAAAACAGACAACACAAACGTGTGAGTGGGCATGGCGGAGCGAGGATTCTAACGGCGTTTTCCAACCTCCCACAACACCAGATGTTCACAGCTCAAGCGCCAAAATTACAATTACAGTCCATTGTGTGTGTGTGTGTGTGTGTGTGTGTGTGGGCTGCTTTGTTTCATTGAGTGTCTTTGAATCCTGCGTGGTGGCACACGGGGTTAGGTGGGATGGGGCACACAGTGCGAAACCAAATCAATGCAAATATTCAATTATTCGGTGGGGGGGGTGCAGCTCGGCTATTCCAATGGGCCAGCTAGGCGACCGCCTAGGACACCTTTCCAATGGGGCAGGGGGGCGCAGAGAGGGGCGTCTCCCTCTCTGATGGTACTGACGACGCGAGCGCCAGCGATGAGTTGCCCACGATTGGGGCACCACAACAGTGTGCTTTTACTTACAATGTAGGTTATATTATGTCTTTCCTCATATTACGTCTGCTTATGGAACGAAACAAGTGCATATGGAACGGTGTGGAACGAAACCGTGCGTAATGGGGACACTTTCTCCGTTACTCTCTCCCGATCACCCCATCTCTATGCGTTACGCGCAGAAAATATACCTAACGAGACTACCAGTCGTGCCCCGTTCCTCTGTGGTCCGTCCACACTCTGTTTTTAGTTGTTTTATTTGGAGGAACTGGGCACAGCGATTGGAGCGCATGGAGGGCCGTGTTCGATTCACACACATAAAAATATACTTATGACAGAGTTTCTGTTAGAAAACGGTGCTGGTACCAGAGAAATGGTGGAGATTCCGTCAAATATTATCTGTTTATTGGGCTTTAAAACAATTGATAGGCAGGCTATATAGAGAATGAAGTCATGAAGGCATGTCGATTTATAATATTTTTTTGTTGTTTATCGTTGCATCCCTAATAAGAACAACAAAAAAATACGTAGGACATTTCTGTTTACCAGATGATGTGTTGAGGGTGGGAATTTATCAGGGGGCAGCGTGCCTACCTCGCTCATGTATTTTGAGAGTAATAAATTCAAGTTCAAGGGTGTCTCTCAGTGGGCGGACCTCTTGGTGTTTTCGACAGGGCGTGCACGCCTCCCGCGTTTCATTATTTTCCTTTCGACCACGCCTCCACCCGGAGATTGGGCGTATGTGATGGATGATGGATGATGGATGCAGTGTGGCAGCATGAAATATAGCCTGTTGCCTCGACAAACCACAGCCAGCCGCTCACATTTTGCACACATTCGAAAAGGCTCGGGCAATGAGTCAACACATATCTACGGGTGTAGATTGTAAACATCACGAGTGTACAAAGCAGTGGGTGCGCAGCCAAATAAGAATGTGCAGTGCTGAGCAATGCAACTCTGAGGATCCAGCCTGTCCAACCAGTTTGGAACCCACAGGATAGGCCCAAAGGGACTGGGAGTAGTCTGCTCCACTCCTCCTTTACAGCACGGGCATTGCACACATGGGTCGACACCAACAACACAGGGACAGGTCTGGGAAAGGACAGAAATAACTACCATCTGGAATAAATATGTGCCAGGTTGAAATAAATTCTGGATGTTAAACCTAGCTGAGAAAGTTGTAGTTTGCTGCATTGTGTTCATCCCACCCTGTCCTCTGAGTCAGGGTTTGCTGACCTTTTTTCTGTCACTACACAATGTCTACAATGAAATAATCCCACGGCACACAACTGTTTTGTTAACCACCAAAAAATGTCCCAAAGAACTGCGCTTATCATTATGGCCTTCTAATAGTAGTGATGCAAGAGTCTCAAATGGTTCATTCATAGTGATGAACTCTTTTAAATGACTCGGGAGTCGGATGTCACTGAGGCAAAAGAGTGAATCTTCGATATAGAAACTGAAAGTGATTAGAGGTCTAAATTAAAGTCAAGACAAGGAAACTGTCAAGGCATTTGACATAATTCATATTAAATGTGACTGATTCACACTTTGCATTCCAGCAAAATAAATGGAATGAGTCTTGTGAGAATTCCATTCACAACTCATCCTTCACAGGAGGTCCTCTCTCGCTCACCATGCGTTACCCCAAAAAACCAAGAGTCGGAAAATAGAACGACTCTTTACTCTTTAACGAGTGACCCGACAATTATTCTCACAAAACGAGTCGAACATTTCATCTCTCTTAAACTTGAGCTGTCCTGGTGAACACAGAGCTGCTATTCTGGCTGCAACTGATGAATTAGATGAATTAGTAGAGCCTTGCTATTCTGATATTGCAAGACACAAGCTTCCATTATGGTTTTTAAGTGGAATTTGACAATATTTCCCAGCACAGTGACTGAAAAACACTGATCTAGGGTGTATTAGGGTATTATGTTCCAGTATTATTATCGTGCAGTGTTGTTGAATTGCATCTGTAACAGTATATATTCACAGTTTGTTTTGAAGACATAGCAACTTGTAAAATAACCCTGTATGACTCTAATAGTAGTATTGCAGCGCATCCTTACTTATTGAACTGTCACCGCCTGATTTTGACAGCTAATAATATTGTCATTCTTTCCAATGCACCTAAATGCTGAATGTGTGGGTTGAGATGATTTCAGACATCGTACACTTCCTCTGTTAACACTTGTCTATTCTTATTCAAACATTTTTGTCGTTAATCGTTACTTGCCTTAAGTTCTATATCCGCATCCGACCAGCTGCTCATTCTGGACACTGGGTGCGGTGTGTTTACAAGTACATCTGCAACCTACCCAGGGGGGGGTGGCGGGACTTCTTTATATATCAACAAACGTCATTGGATAGAGGTCAAAGGTCAGCTTTTGATTGTCCAAATTGATTGGCTTTCCATTTTCACCTCTCGTGTGCCTTTGGCACGTGCGGAGAGATTGAGTCAGAGTCCTGCATCGGATCTTAATTTTATTTCAGGGTACGGTATGGGGAAAATAAAAAGCATGCCGATCAGATCACAGGTGTTGAATAATAAATATATTAAAGTAAGATAAAACCATTTATAATTTAATTCAATGTTTTAATCCTATGACCACTGCACTGCATCAGTTCACCCAGTGCACAAGAGTCCGTCTCTTAACTTCCAGGTAATGCGTAGTGTGGACCATTCACGTACACTGGGCATGCACATGCTGGTGTAAACAGGAAGCAGATTGCATACTCAGCGGTTTGTTGCTCGTTTGCAGATAATACTAAGAAGGAAGAACAGCAGTGGCAAAAAGTAAGACCACAGATTTCTTTGCTTGGACTAATGACGCGGTGGAACTGTTACTGAAAGTAACAAGTATAAGGAGGTCAAGGCAACCAGCAGAAAACATCGATTGAGGGTCGTCGCAAAGCAAATACGGTGACATATTAGAGCGGCACCGGGAGCATTATCCATTGCTAGAGGAAGCAATGGCAATGGGAAAGGGGTAACCACACAAGAAGGATGAAATCACAGAAGGTATGTGGATGGAGATTAATTGCACCCCATGGCGGTGCAACATAGCGGCCTCCGTGGAAGAGACGGTGGCCACAAAACTCGAGAGAAATGCAAAAGGCCCTCTCTGGAGCCAGTGTTTGTCCGTTCTGGGCTACTGTAGAAAAAACCTGGCGGTGCACCATTGCAGCCTCCGCGAAGCGTACCCGCTCCCTATGCAGATAAAAACAGGGAAGGTCATTCTAAGGTGATAAAAACACGATTCTTATTTTCATGGGATTATACACTAAGTAAAACACATTTATGGGTATTATATTCCATTTCTGCCAAGTCGGTTCTGTAAATTCTACACAGTGCACCTTTAAATCAACCTTCCTCTGAGCGCTATACTATATGTATGTTGTCATGTCTTCTACGTCCATTGCACATCAATCTGCAAGGGCAACAATATTTGAATATGAAACAACATTTATACTAGATTGCATTGCTTCAAATAAAGATAGTATTATACCCATATTTGGGGTGCAAAGGAAAATCACGCACACATAAAAACACTTCACTGCATAAACAGATACAGTATTTAAACAGGAATACTCAGAATCCATCTCCTTTCACCGCAAGGTCACAGAACACACTATTGAAACACGTCCGACAATCGGCGTATAAAGACATTAAGTACTCAGAGAGTTGGAGTTGGACTCTGGTGTAAAGGTCAAGGCCACGGCCGGGTCATTTTGCGGGCTGCTTTGTTTTTCTTTCGTATTGACTGCCTCATAAAATCTACGTAGCATCCAGCTCAAAGGCAGGAACTGCCGAACAGCGCTGACCACACACCCGAACAAGCAGACTTGGTACTCGCTAGAAAGAAAAATCATGTTGCCATTTTCTCAAGGGTTTTTTTTCCGCTGGGTTTCAGAATCAGTTCCTGAACAAACGCACGCCATGTACGCATGTTGTCCTCCAAAAATCAGCGACTGGTGGACGTCGCGATGCGCGATAGTGGAGAAGAGCCCCAAGAGATCCGAACAAAAATGGTATCAGTGCATCCCGTAATATACATGAACTGCCTGGGAAGACTGTTTTTCATTAAGAGAGAGAGAGGGAGAGAGAGAGAGAGAGGCAGCACAATGAAGGGAACAGAGACATAGGAGGACAGGGCAGTGGATGGTTGGGGGCTGGTGCGCTGGGAAAGGGGGGCGGGGGGGGGGGGCGCATTTGCAGAGGAAGTGAAGGAAGACGAGGAAGGGAGGAAAAAAAGGGGAAATAGGGAAGGAAAGAAAAAAAAAAAAAAGAGAGAGAGAGCGCAAGAGAGAACCTGCTGACTCATTGCAAATCATGAGGCGGGCTGAGCTGCAGAGCTAAGTGCTCGGCTGTGGAGGAGCCGTGGGAGTGAAGGTGGGCGATAGGAAACTGTCTTAAGGGATGAAGCAGATTCTCTCTCTCTCTCTCTCTCTCTCTCTCTCTCTCTCTCTCTCTCTCTCTCTCTCTCTCTCTCTCTCTCTCTCTCTCTCTCTCTCTCTCTCTCTCTCTCTCTCTCTCTCTCTCTCTCTCTCTCTCTCTCTCTCTCTCTCTAACGGGAGAGAATGATACAGTGTGTGCGTGTGTGTGCAAATAGCTTAAAGTTGTCACTTTAAAGCTCTAAAATAAAGCTTTGATTTGACAGCAGTAGGGTTGGGGGGGGCAGCATGCAGGCTTAAGCACCACCAACCCCTCCGCCCCAGCATCAATCCCCAACCCAGCAAAGGAGTAATCGAATTAAAAAAAAAAAAAAAAAAATACATGTGAAGGTAAAAGGTAAGCAGACTCGAACTATTGCGGCCGTGACCCTGGTTCTATCGTCGCTGGGTATGTGGATAGGACATAGTATACCACTGTCACGCTCCAGTTAGCAGGTAAACAAAGCTTCATTTACATAAGGAGAACTGTAAACA
Source organism: Zeus faber (assembly GCF_960531495.2). Taxonomy (NCBI): domain Eukaryota; kingdom Metazoa; phylum Chordata; class Actinopteri; order Zeiformes; family Zeidae; genus Zeus; species Zeus faber. The sequence continues at coordinate 7,648,639 of NC_137192.1, forward strand.
TGGACATCAACTGCCACTTGCGTCACAACCTTTAAACCAGAATCTGCAAAGTCTTTAAGTCTCCCTGCTAGTGCAAATAATATTTACACTATTATACCTGTATGCCGATGATGTGTGTCTTTATTGTGTGTGTGTGTGTGTGTGTGTGTGTGTGTGCGCGCGTGTGTGTGTGTGTGTGTCTGCCTGGAGCGGGTGTGTGTGTGTTTATGTGTCTGCCTGTGCCTGGTCATTGTAGCACAGCAGTCAGGAAGGTACGTGACCAGATTCCCCCCAGCTCCAAATAAAAAAAAAAATGGCCGCCCGAAAGAACATTCCACAGGGGCCAACAGCAATGACAGCCAAGCAGAGGAGACAATGACACATGGGCAGACACACACACACACACACACACACACACACACACACACACACACACACACACACACACACACACACCATCTTCTGCATAAGCTATGGTGACGATAAACTGATTTCCGACTCTCGCTAATTAAAATGTGTCAGGCTTCCTTCGCTGCGTTGAGTTGCATTGCCTCACGCCCACATATTTGAATTGCAAAATGGTTGGAAGGCAGCACGCTGGCCCGCGAGATCCCCCGCAGCGCCCCCCACCCCCCCCACCCCCAACCCTTCCGACACAGGCTATTTTGTATATGAAGCAGCAGCAGCAGCAGCAGCAGGGTTCCTCTACAGCTGGTTGACCCGGGCAGGACTGCCTTGCAGCCTGGAGCAACGTGATTTGTTTTTCTGGCAGAAGAAAGACATCTTGTGACTCGAGCTATTTTAGCATTTAGCAAACAACAACGACTTAATACCAACGTGGCAAAGTGTTTGATTGGTCCGTAGCAGCGAAGGCCATCGGATGGACCGTCTCCCACAAACCGTCTCCTTTATTAGAGCCTACTATTAAGAAGAGACATGTAGAGACAGACCCTCAGGCGAAAAAGACATAATTCATGTCATTCCAAACAAACTCATCAGGTGGTAATGGGCTCCGCCTGGATATGAACCGGCAAAAACACTGAGGTCCACCACCCCACAACCCCGGGGGCCAAAGGTGAAGCCACTTCCCTACATGGACCTGTCTGAGCATGTGGAAAAGCACTTGCGTCATGCGGCTCATGCACCTCTCCCCGCTTTCCAGACCGCCCGGCTCGGAATTTCATGTCTTCTTTTCTGTGTTTGTTTTGGATGGGATCGCGTGCCTGTGCTCTGCAAAGTACAAGGTTTGCACAAGCATACCTGAACATTTGGGGGAGGAGGCCTATGCAAAGGACAGGGTGTGACACGGCCACCTCACCGGCGGCAGAGTGGAACAGAACGAATGGTCCAAGATAGCCTCGACTGTTCAGCGGTGTTAAAGCGGCGATCCGTGAGATCGTTCCATGTTTATACGACGAGTCCCGGGATTCCCCTAGAAAATGTAACGTTTCCTCGTCTTCTCGAAAGTACGCCTTCTTTTGATCGATTGATTTGGGCGGGTCACTTGAGGTGGCCAGGATATTATAATTGTCCGAGGACGCTGTTCATTTTTGGTTAAAGTCCCTGTAAAGTCAATTCAGTGATTTATTTTTCACCTTCGAAACTCATTGCTGAAAACCTGTGAAAAGACCAGAGCATCATTAGGCTCGAGCAGAGTTTCCCCAACCACCACGGCCACGGAGATCAGAGCGATCTTGTCTCCAAACAAAGCAAATAAAAACAGTGTATTTTTGTTGGAGATGTGAAAGGCTGCCCACTGAAAGTCGACGAGTCAAATTATCAGTCAGGGGAGATTCTTCAAGTGGAGAAGTCCTTCGGCTTTGGCAAGGGGCGGGGGGGTTTCAGTCAGAGTGCATTACAAAAACAGAATCAACCGATAGAAGTTTACAAAAATGCACATGGATAACATTTCAATGAGGAATTATAAATAAGGGGAATCATAAATATATTTTTATGTTTGTCAAGCGTCCGCGTCCGGACAAGGACCTGGACACGGTTCTCGATGGCCGCAGTCAGAGCAGAAGAGCAGAAATAACACTGCTTTATTTTCTGCGCATATACGCATGGAGGGGGGGGGGATCAGGGCGCAATCTGCGCCCCCGTCTCCTAGTGCCTGTGAGAGCCAGGCAGAGGGATAACATATCTCCATATCTCCAGCAATGGAGCGGGAGAGAGAGAGAGAGGAGAGCTGTCCCTTCGGATAACAGCAAAACATTCCTCTTAGATGAATATCTTAATCTTATTGCAAGTTAGAAACTGGTTATATAGCCTAAATAAATAGAAAATCTATTTTCTTCATTTCTTCAATATCGTTAACAGTACCGGTAACGTTGGGGCTTATCGATAATACGGTCTTTAATAATTTACCCCCGAGGCCCCGGGTTTAATACCGGGTCACTAACACCCAACCCTAGACACGAGCAATTGCTCGTGCCCGTTCCTCCTTGCCCCCTCGCCGAAAAGTTGAATGTTCGCATTGAACAGGCGAATGCGATTCGACTGAGAAAATTCTGAGTTGTGTAGGGCCCTTAGATGTGTTTATTTACTCAGTTTCCTAATTAAACGAAACAAAAAAAAGCGACAGCGACACGCATGGCAACTTAACACCACCCAAATGTTTGTAACTGTCCCCTCAGTCACTTCATCCTGGCACCGGGCCTACACTTGAGGGAGGCTGAGCCTCTTCCGTGTGTGGGCGTGGTTTCAGCACCTTCGGCGGACATGCTCCCTGTACATTCGAGCAGAGAAAACTGCTTCTTTTTTGGGGGGTGATTTTTGAAGATTTTTTTTTTTTTAAATCATTCATATTTGACTGAATGGTTATTAACCCAATTTACTGCGGTGTGACATACTCATATGTTTGTGGTGTGACAAACGTTGATTTTTGCTTTCCAGGTACTTGACTCGACAGTGATATTGACAGTTCGCTGATCACCACTGGCTACGCTGCTTCGTCACATTCACCGCCGCTGCCTTTCGCTTCTTGTGCCCGATCCTTCTTGTGCCCGATCCTTCTTGTGCCCGATCGCTTTCTCGCCGGTTGAAGGCGGACCCCGCCGCCAGCGACGGAAGCAGCAACAGCGAGCGGCACACGCATAACAACAAATGCATAGAATGGCTGTCTCTCAGCAGGTCCCATTACGATAAAGTTGAAACACTGGATTTTCCTCCCAAAATGATCTTCCGGATTACAACTTTCACTCCCGAACAAACCGATACGAGGCGCTCGGATCCTTGAGAGCGTCGATACCTACACGCGCAACTTGTAACCCCCCGCCCTCCGCGCGTCGCCCCCCGTGGGGTGTCCGTCCGCCAGTCAGCGGTTGAGTGGTGAGCGGAATCACGCACGGAGGAGAAAGGTGAGTCGGCCACACGATCCACACAACGACACGACTTGCTGCTTCTCGTCTCGATCCGTGAATTGATTTCCCCGTCACTGGGACGTAGAAAACGCACGCACGTCGCAGAAAGCGACGTATTCAGGAATCAACAGATTTTTTTTTTTTTTTTTTTTTATCGAAAGCGGCTTTTTTTTTTTTTTTTCCTTCCACAGCAGCAGCACCAACAATGACCTTTTGTATTTCCTGACGATTCAGACGGACGAACGCGATTAATCGAATTTCTTCCTTCTAATCGGGACTCGTCACACTGACGACACATGATGCGCACTGTCTTATCATAAGAATAATAGTAAGAATAAAGGAATCACATTAGCCACGTACCCTTGCGTCAGACCGTCCTCCAGGTGAAAGGCATTGGTGTTAAATCCGCTCCGGCTGCCGTGCAGACGGTATTCCCGGGTTTGGAGTGTGTCCGTGTGACTGAACACCGGGGCTGGATGTGGGGAGGAGGAGGGGGTGGAGGAGGAGGAGGAGAAGGAGGATGGGAAGGGGAGGGACGGTGTGTCAGATGCATGGAGGTGAGCGACAGACCCCCACCCTCATGCCTCTTTTCCACCAACTTTATTTTTCTTTTCCTTTGTAAAGTGTCCTTGGGTTGCTTAAAAGAGGAAAAAAGGTTGCTTATACATTACATTTATTATTATTATTATTATTATTATTAGTATTATTATTATTATTATTCTAATTATTATATAATGGCGCAGTCTGTGTTCTGTGGCACAACACTTATATTTTTACATATATTATAATATATAATGTCATATATTCAAAAATAATCAATTGAATATATGTCAATATATGTGCTGTCATTTTTCATGGTTGACTTCTTGTCTATTATATTCTATTTTTGAAGTGGTAATTAATAGTGGATTATTTCGATGTTTGTCCCCTCTTTATTTAGGTGGTGCTTTATTGAAAAAAAATAGATGTCCACACCACCATCGATCAGAAGAAAAAAAACACCTTTGAATGGGATTTAGGAGTGTAATATACCCAACACAGAAGATTTTATGGATTTTCACTATAAATATATTAATTAGTGATTTGATTATACTCTTTATGATATATAAAACGTGGTAATAATTGTTATATTCTGCAATATATTGCAAATATATTATGAAATATATTTCTATGTGATGGAATTTCAAACATACAGTTATATAAAATCCCTTGATCTTACTTTTTATGTGATTTGTGTCTGGAAGAAATTGCATCAAGAATTTTTATTTGCCAGGAAAAACCTTGAACGCCCATATATTTGATCTCCATGCATGGAAAATATATTTTATTTTCATTTCATCACCAAGTCGAGGTTTCTAATTAAGTGCCTCGTTTGCATACGGTGGCGATAGTTTCCATAACCGAAAGGCTGTTGCGACTCAATGACTCATTCTCCTTCCACACAAAATATCTGGAAGAAATTAAAGATTGGCTGGAGTGCTGTTTTGAAGTAAGGAAATTCTGATTAACTAAATCATAGCATATTCAGTAAAAATAAAATCAATATTTTATTTATTCTACATATTGTTCTCATTGTAATTCATTTTTTATTTCATTTTATTAATTTATGTAGCTTTTTAGGTTGTATTTCGGTGGTTTACCTTTCGGTCTAGTGTATATTGTCATATTTTATTGTGTCTAGGTAACCGTTTTTCCATATATATATATATATATATATATATATATATATATATATATACTGTATTTTATTTATTTATTCCATTATTATTGCCTAGTTTTTCATGTAAGCTGTTGCTCACACTATCTGTCCATCTATCTATCCATCCATCTATCATTTATCCATCCATCCTTCCCTTCTCCTTGTGCTGGTACTTCTCCTTGTGCTGGTACCTTGTCGTTGGTGGAGAGGCTTGTGTGTCTCCATGACTCTTGAAAGCTACACCGGCGAGGGGGCACACCCCATGGCAGGTTTTACCAAGCCGGACAGGTTTCAGAGTAGAGGCCAGACGAAAGTCAGCACCCGGTCCTCCAGGTTGGGGGTTGTGCGTGGCGTTAACAACCTCACCCCGGAAAAAAAAAGCATGTTACAGAAACAATGACGAGAAGAAGCCATGCTGTAAATCACGGTGAAGAAGAGACGGCACATCCTTGGATTTATCAATGACAGGGCCAGGTGAAATCCAACAGGAAGCCCGACCCCTGATAACCCCGATCTTCAACACCAAGGCCAACACCAAATAGGCGCCTGAAACGTACGCATGCTGTTCCAGTGTGGCCGCACGGACCAGGTGCTGAAGACTATGAAAGACTATCGCCTGGACATCTTAGGCGTTAGTGAAATGAGGTGGACTGGGCAGGGGCGCCTCATGATTGATGGAGCAACCATTCTTTACTCTGGGAAACAAGATCACCATACCCATGGAGTCGGCATCAATCTCTCTCCAGCTGCGCAGCAAAAGCATTAGTTGGATGGAATCCGGTGAACGACCGCATCATCACAGCGAGGCTTTACACCAGACATGCCAAAGTAACCATCGTGCAAGTCTATGCCCCAACCGAAGTTGCCTCAGAGGAAGACAAGGACGCCTTTTATAGCCAGCTCCAAACCGTGCTTAAAGAGATCCCCAGCTATGACATCATGATGCTGATTGGAGACTTCAATGCAAAACTGGATAGCGACAGAAGGGGCCTTAACACCACAGTGGGACCACATGGGTCTGCAAGCTCCACAAATGACAGCGGGGAGAGACTGTTGATGTTTACTAGCACCAATGGTCTCAGCATCGGCAACACCTTTTTCAAACACAATTAGATCCACAAGATGACTTGGGTGTCGCCTGGCGGCGAAACCCGGAATGAGCTGGATTATATCTGCATCAACACAAGGTGGCACTCGTCATTGGTAGACGTTCGCTCCCACAGAGGTGCAGATGTAGGATCAGATCACTTCCTTGCGGTGGGTAAAATCAGGCTGAAGCTGAAGAAGGTGCAAAAGGTGCAGCCCAAGAGACCTTACGCGGTGGACAAGCTGAAGAACACCAACATATCACAAAGCTACCATGAGGGGTTGAGAAAGAAGCTTGAGGTACCACAACATCCAACAACCATTGAGGAGCAGTGGAGCCTGTTCTCCCGTGCCATCTCTGAGACTGCAGAGGCAGTTTTAGGCAGAAGGTACCAACAAAGAGAGATGGATAACAGACAAGACATGGAAATTGATTGATGAAAGGAAGATGGCCAAGATAAAAAGGGAACAGAAGAGGAGGCTCCAGAGTTGGAGGATAGAAGATGAGGTGTACAGGCGCCTGGACAGGGAAGTGAAGAAGAACTGCAGAAGTGACAAAAGAAGGTGGCTAGACGAGAAAGCAAGAGAGGCACAAGAGGCAGTGGAGAAGAAAAACACAAAAACACTGTACAGGATCATGCTGGAGCTATCCAGCTCCAGGAGCAGCTCCAGTGTGCCAAACAGGAGCAAGAATGGCACGGCACTTCTGAGCGACGAACAACAGGAGGCTAGGTGGGTGGAACACTTCAGCGAGGTTCTTAACCAGCCAACGCCTTCTACACTCTTCAGTTTTGACTGGGAACCATCAGCTGCAACCCTGAATGTTACTTCAGAGGAGATAACCGGGACAGAGGGAGCCAGAGCAATCGAGAGCCTCAAGAACAACAAGGCACCGGGACTCGATGAGGTAGCTGCCGAGTTGTTGAAGCACGGCCAGGAGGTCGTTGTGGAGAGCCTCACCCAAGATTCAAGATTCAAGATTCAAGATTTTTATTTCAAGATTTTTATTTGTCACATACATATACATACTTTCATACATATATGCAGTGAAATGTAATGCAACGCACCCGGTGATAGCACACAATATGTCCTAGGAAAAAAATAAAAGTAAAAAATTCCCTTCTAATAGACCGACTAACTGACTCCTAAAACATAATACAGTAAGTTGAATACTTATAGAATAAGATAAAAATATATAGAATAAAATACAATAAAAATAAAATGAAATAGATAGAGGGAATATGCCTATGTATATACAGATATGTGCATTAAAGTGGCATGTGAATTAAAGTGTCATGTGAATGTGAATAGAGTGAGGTAGTGTTTGGGATAATACAGCACAATATACAACAGTACGGCGCAGCAATACGGCATCACGAACAACCCTGAACAGTGACACAGTATGCGTTACAGTATGCTACATATAGTACAGTAGGTAGTGGAGCCTAGTGCATGGCTCAGTTAGGACCCCTGGTGAGGTCAGCATTGACAGTTCTTATGGCTTGCGGGAAAAAACTCCGTCTCAGTCTCTCTGTTCTCGCTGTGTGACTGCGGAGGCGCTTGCCTGACCGCAGCAGCTGAAACAGTTCGTTGTTGGGGTGATGAGGATCCTTCATGATCCTGCGGGCTCTGCTACTACACCTCCTGGTGTATAGCTCCTGCAAGGGGGGGAGGGTAGTTCCAGTGGTACGTTCAGCTGAACGCACCACCCTCTGCAGGGCCCGTCTGTCCTGGGCAGTACAGTTCCCAAACCAGGCAGTGATGTTGCCTGTCAGGATGCTCTCCACTGCTCCAGAGTAGAAGGACTTGAGGATCCTCACGAGACCCGGAATTTCCTCAGCTGCCTGAGGTGGTAGAGACGCTGCCTCGCCTTTCTCACCAGAGTGTCTGTGTGAACAGTCCATGTTAAGTCCTCTGTGATGTGGACTCCCAGATATCTGAAGCTGCTCACCCTGTCGACAGAAGTCCCATTAATCCACAAGGGTACGTGCGTCCTCGATTGTGATCCACGCCTAAAGTCCACAATCAGCTCCTTGGTTTTGCTGACGTTCAGGTGTAGGCTGTTGTCCTGGCACCAGAGTGACAGGTCAGCCACCTCCTCACAGTAGGCCTTCTCATTGCAGTCGGTGATCAGGCCCACGACCTCCGTGTCATCAGCAAACTTGATGATGGTGTTGGAGCTGGACCTGGCCACACAGTCATGTGTGTACAGGGAGTACAGTAGGGGGCTGAGGACGCAGCTCTGGGGGGATCCTGTATTCAGGGTGAGGGAGCTTGACATGTACTTCCCCACCTTGACCACCTGGGGGCGGCCTGTGAGGAAGTCCAGGATCCAGGTGCACAGCGGACCATTCAATCCGAGCTCCATCAGCTTGACAGCCAGTCTGGTGGGAACTATGGTGTTGAAAGCTGAACTATAATCAATGAACAGCATTCTCACATAGGCCCCCTTCTGGCCATCCAGATGCGTGAGCGTGGTGTGCAGTACCTGGGAGACCGCGTCATCCGTGGATCTGTTTTGCCGGTACGCGAACTGCAACGGGTCCAAGGTGCGGGGAAGGGAGGCGCAGATGTAATCCTTAATCAGCCTCTCGAAACACTTCATGACCACCGAGGTGAGGGCCACTGGACGGTAGTCATTCAGGCAGGTTGGAGAGGCGATCTTCGGGACAGGAACGACGGTGGACCTCTTGAAGCAGGACGGGACCACTGATTCAGCCAGGGAGATGTTGAATATTGTGGTGAACACCGGAGCTAGCTGGTTAGCACAGGTTTTCAGTACTCGCCCAGATATGCCGTCTGGGCCCTCAGCTTTCTTGGTGTTCACCCGCATCAAAGCCCTCCTGACCTCGTGCACGGACACTGAGAGTGCGCGCTCATCCCCAGCTGTGTAACTCCAATTAGCCGGCGAGCTAGCGGTGTTGCTGCCAGACTCAAACCGCGCATAAAAGGAGTTCAGTTCGTTGGCTAGGGAGGCGTCCACACTCGTGGCTGGGGAGGAGCTGCTCTTGTATTTTGTTATTGTTCGCAGCCCCTCCCACAAGCGTCTTGTGTCCCCCCGCTCCATCTGTAGCTCCACAGTCTCTCTGTACGTCCGTTTGGCGTCCCTCACCGCCCTCCGCAGATTGTACGACGCCGCTTTGTAATTGTCCATATTACCAGATACAAGACCGTCGTTATAAGCGGCCGTGCGAGCATTCAGAGCGCAGCGGATGGATTTATCAACCCATGGTTTCTGGTTTGGAAATATCCGAACTTTCACCGTGGGAACGATATTATCCGCTAGCGTAGTTACAAAACTTACTACAACCTCCGTAAACTCGCTGACGTCACTTGAACTTGTTTGACACATGTCCCAGTCTACCCGCTTGTTCAACATGATTTGGCATGCAGAAAAAGTTCCTGCCGATTGGAGACGTGGGGTCATTGCGAAGCTGCCTAAGAAAGGAAACCTCGCAGACTGCAACAACTGGCGGGGCATCACACTGCTGTCTATCCCTGGCAAGGTATTCTGCAGTGTACTGCTCCAACGCCTAAAAGAAGAGGTGGATAATTTCTTGAGGGAAGAACAAGCTGGCTTCCGGAAGGGAAGGTCCTGCTCCGAACAGATCTTCTCTCTTCGCAACATCATTGAACAGTGCCAAGAATTCCAGACACCCCTCATGATCAACTACATCGATTTTAAGAAAGCTTTCGACAGCATCCACCGGGAATCACTGTGGTAGATTGTCCAGCTGTATGGTGTACCACCAAAACACGTCAACATCTTCAGGGCCCTGTACCACAACTCCACTTGCAGAGTCAAAACTAACAACGGCTCAACCCAAGACTTTGACATCGTCACCGGAGTAAGACAGGGCTGAATCCTGTCACCCTTGCTTTTCATTATTGTCATCGACTTTGTGATGAGGAAGACCGTCACTGGTGAAATCTTCGGCATCAAGTGGGGAGGGGACAGACTGGCCGACCTGGACTTTGCGGACGATTTGGCTCTGTTCAGTCATACCCACCTTGCACTCCAAGAGATGACCAACAACCTCCATAAGCACGGGGAAAAGGTCGGCCTACGGATAAGCCAAGAAAAGACCAAGGCCATGACCTTCGGACAGGACCAACACCCTCCACCTCTCACTGTAGGCGAACATGACGTAGGGTACGTTGAGAACTTCACATACCTTGGAAGTAACATCTCAAATACAGGAGACGTGGAGAACGATGTACGAACTAGAATCGGCAAAGCTGTAGGAGTATTCCAACGGCTCCGCAACATCTGGTCGTCCAAAGCCATCAATATGGACACCAAGCTACGCCTCTACATGTCAGTGGTCATCCCAACAGCGACCTACGCCTGTGAGACGTGGATGAAGACAGACAGCATCACCAACAAGTTGGATGTCTTCCATCGACGATGCCTCAGATCCATCTTGAGGATCTCATGGAGAGATCACCCCACCAACGAGGAGGTGATGAAAAGGGCAGGGGTGGCAGCCCTGTCCGATTTTGTCTCTGTGTTAGGCCCACGGCCTCCCAGCGCCACTAGAGGCCGCCCTTGACCCATCTGCAGCTCCCTACTCGAGCCCAATTGCACACACCTGTGATCAATTACCTGCACAGTATTTAGTCTCAGCTTCCCAGTCAGTCCTTGCCAGACCGTCAACTAGCTTACCCGAGTTGTACAGCTACTGGCTCCCTTCCAAGTTCCAAGTTCCAAGTTCCAAGTTCCTAGCTCCTAGTGCTTGTTTCTAGTTCCTAGTTTATGTCTCGTTGTCTCGTCTTCCCCTTACCTGCTTGTCTCCTCTCGTCGACCCAGTCTGTCTCTCTAAATCCAGCCGGCCCGGTTTACCTGCCTGTCTCCGCTCGTCGACCAAGACTGCCCGTCCTTCTCCATCCAGCCTGGTTCCCCGTCTCTCCACCCGGATCCTGGACCCCTTCTCCTGGTCATCATTGTCCCTGCCCAGCCCTACCTGACCGGGTCCCCCTGGCCGGCTCCACCGTCCAGGCTAATAAACATCCTTTGCCTGCCTTCCGTCTCCCTGTGTCGTGCGTTTGGGTCTCTCCTAGCTCTGGTCGTGACACTCTGCCAGGAGAAAGAGAATGGCTGGGCACGTACTCCGACTGCCAAGAGAGAGACCGGCAAGTGTGGCAATGGATTGGATGCCAGAGGGTGGAAAGAGGAAGAGAGGGAGGCCAAAGAAGGCATGGAGACAGACAGCCAAGGAAGACCTAAATGAAATGGGTCAGCTGGCATGGAGCAAGAAGGGTCGCCAGAGACCGGAGCAAATGGAGGGGACTCGTCGCCCAATGTTCCAGAAGGAACGGGAGGAACTAAGTCTAAGTAAGGCTAAGGTAACCGTTTTTCCATATACAGTATATATATAAATACTGTATTTCTATTTATTTATTCCATTATTATTGCCTAGTTTTTCATGTAAGCTGTTGCTCACACTGTCTGTCCATCTATCTATCCATCCATCTATCATTTATCCATCCATCATTTCATCCATCCATCTATCCATCCATCCATTTATCCATCCATCCATCTATCTACCATCCATCCATTTATCCATCCATCCATCTATCCATTCATCAATCCATCTATCCATCTATCTATCCATCCATCTATCCATCCATCAATCCATCCATCCATCCATCAATCCATCTATCCATCCATCCATCCATCCATCCATCTACCCATCCATCCATTTATCCATCCATCTATCTATCTATCTATCTATCTATCTATCCATCCATCCATCCATCCATTTATCCATCCATCCATCCATCCATCCATCCACCCATCCATCCATCCATCCATCCATCTATCATCCATCCATCCATCCATCCATCCATCCATCCATCCATCCATCTATCTATCTATCTATCTATCTATCTATCTATCTATCTATCTATCTATCTATCTATCTATCTATCTATCTATCCATCCATCCATCCATCCATCCATCCATCCATCCATCCATCCATCCATCCATCCATCCATCCATCCATCCATCCATCCATCCATCCATCCATCCATCCATCCATCCATCCATCCATCTATCCGTCCATCCATCCATTCATCCATCCATCCATCTATCCATCCATCTATCATCCATCCATTTATCCATCCATGAAATGAGCGAAGTTACTGGCACTTGGTACTACTCACAAAAAGTCTTAGCATTTTCTTCTTCCCGGGTCTTCCAGACTGGCTATGATTACTATTTTTATAAGGGAAAATTGCCTAGGGTCGCTATCACTCTATCATTCTAGTCTAGACTCCACACATTTTTGACCTTTTATAATCTTTAAGCTAGTGTACGTTATAAATATTGGTGTTGTCAACTGTTTATTTGATTGAAGGTTGTTGTTTTTTGCCCATTTATAGGCTCATAAGGTTATAATGTTTATCGTTATGGTTATTGTCCATTACCAAATCGTTACTGAGGTTTATTATATATTGGCATTTCTTTTGTCTACTTTTATTCTATTGCCTTATTGTTATTGCCTATTTTGATGGGAGTTGACACTGAAAGTACCCATCTATCTATCTGTCTATCTATCTATCTATCTATCCATCTATCCATCTATCCATCTATCCATCCATCCATCTATCCATCTATCCATCCATCCATCCATCTATCTATCTATCTATCTATCTATCTATCTATCTATCTATCTATCTATCTATCTATCTATCTATCTATCTATCTATCTATCTATCTATCTATCTATCTGTCTGTCTGTCTGTCTGTCTGTCTGTCTGTCTGTCTGTCTGTCTGTCTATGAGGAGTGATTAACATGATTGATTCGCACTCTTTTAAAACTCCCCCCTCCCTCCCTTTCTTTCTTTTTTTTATTCCGAAAGAAACTTTCCGAAACAACTTACAGTATGTCCTCTCATGATGTCTCCCCATTTCTCCCCTTTGAACTGAGGCCACCGAAGCGCACTTGAGCAGAAGCGCCACCGTCAGACTTGCCGCCTCACTCAAAAGCTCACTAAGTGTGAGATCTACATGTTTCACGTCGCTGATTTAATGTATAGCTCACAGCCCAGAAAGGCTGTCATCCTTTGCGGAGGAATATCCGATAAGGGGTTCCGACATGAAACGATATTCAAACCCAGCAGCTTAGTTTGCCTCGAAGTGTCAAGCTTGCTTTACACCAAATCCGACAAAGTGACGTCAGTCACGTTTTTTATTGGAGTTAAGTATTAAGTCATGCATATAAAATAACATAAAATGACATAAACATTGGCAACATAATCACTATCCATGAATCTATTTTTTCGCATTTTGCAGACACTATATAATTTTTGGAAAATGGTAAATGTCTAGCTGAGAAAACTACTCACTATTTTTATCTATTTTTATATTTTTTATTTACCTGTGCTGTCAGCATGCTGGGCATACAACCCAGAGTGTTTTTGCCATTGCATCCAGGACAGAGTTAGTCTGCAAGTGGAGTTCAAGTTCTCAACCTGCAATGCAACTCTTTATTCATTCTTTAATCATCAAGAACTGCTGCAATAACTCTGTCTTGTGGATGACCTGTAGGATGACAAGAGCACAGTTTTTGGTTGTAGAGAACCACCACCAACCCCCCTCTTTGGAGAACTATTTTACCATGTTTGGGTCTATAAACAACTAATCACTACTCCAAGAGGGGGAGATTCACCACGGGTGAGACAAATAAACACAGAAACAAACAACATTTACACGAAAACATAAACATTGGACGACAACATGACTTGACAAACTGTTGATTAGGTCCAGGAAAACTGGAACAACAACTGGTCACGTGGCCTCTTCCTGTCATAGTTAATGGCAGTAAATGAGGGAGGAAACAAGAGGGATGCAACCAGCTTAGTGCTGGGGTGCACTCGAAGGAGGTGTGGTGGTGTGTGCTTGTGTGTGTGCGATGGGACCGCCTGTATGTGTGTGTGTGTGTGTGTGTAAGATGTCCTCCGGTGAGTGTACATGACTTATCCCAATTGGTACTTGTGTGGACGGTCGGTTTTCTTCAGAGAGCTCTGTGGCAATGATCAGCACCATTTTGGAAATAACAGACAAGAAAGAAGTATGTTCACTGAAGATGTAAATTGAAATTGTCACAATTTTAGTTACATTTTATTTATTTTGATTGCCCAATTATAGACATACATAGATGCTGCATTAACCGCTGCGGCTCATTGCTGCGATACCATAACAACGTGGGCAAGGCTGGTTTGTTAACAAATAAAAGGGGGACCTGATTTTTTCAGGATGAAAGCACTATAAAGTTAAAATTTTTCAACCGATTTCAGTTAGTTATTTTTATTAGAGCCCGATCTATGCCAGATTTTTTGGTCCGATGCCGATCCCGATTTTGTTGAGTCCTAGCCGACGGATTACTGATATCCTGATATTTTGTCCAAAAGTGCAACATTTTGAAATCAATTTGAAAAACGTATATTTTATTAAAGTTTCTATATTTGAGAACATTTAACTTTTAAGCAAACAAATAAATAAAAATAACACAAATAACATTTTGATGGATAAAAAATTAAAAAGATGATATTTAATTAAATTTCTATTTTTTATTTGCTTTCCAAGTTCCGGTGAATGCATCATTTTCCGAGTTTCCCATGAACGGAGCATCGCTTCCTGGAGAACGGTGTCCGTGTCTAAACACGAGTGTAAATGAACATGGATGCATTTATAATGCCTAGTCAGACTTCTGCCCATATTTTGGTGAGTAACTTAAAGGAAGTGTAAAACAGACATGTAAAGAATAAATAATCAATGTTATTTTGTTTGAGAGTAATTTTTATATTCAAGGGTTTATGATCTACTTGGAGTAGATTGCTCCACCATCTGCATTTCCACTTATAGTTGCACATTGGTTGACGCGTGAGTTCATACCCGGTGGCAGTCTGTATTGCATAGTGGTATCGAGGCTGATAGGGAACCACTCTAAACGCAGATGGGGTCATTACTCTATAGCCGTTACATTGTGCAATCAACATTAACTTCATAATGATAAGTAAAAGCAAAAATGTGTCTATTTCCCCTTTAAACTACTTTCAGTATTTTTTTTGATTGTTTGATCTCGGCTTTTCAAGTGCCGTGTAATCCGTACGGCGAGAGTGTGTCATCGTCAGACAGGCGAATCAATCCTAAATACAACAGCGGCGCGGCTGGAAAGAAGAAGAAGAAGAAGAAGAAGAAGAAGAAGAAGAAGAAGAAGAAGAAGAAGAAGTGCAGTGATCTGGCGCTTCGTGGGCTTATAAACGTATATGTGTGTGTGTGTGTGTGTGTGTGTGTGTGTGTGTGTCTGTGTGTGTCTGTGTATTTGGGAATCCATAACAAAGGATGTAGAATTTAACAATGAGTGGAATAATCCTCTTTCCAAAATGGAATAAGATCCAAAAACCACAAACAACAATAAAGAATCTATGAGCATTGATAATATTGAAAATGCAGATTTAAGTTCAGAAGATGAAAATATTGATGAAACATGAACTGATAAACAACAACATGGTATGTTTATGGACACATGTTTCCAACCAGTTGAAACCGTACAGGAAGTATTAGAGCTGAACTTTGATTTTGTCTGTAGAACCAGCAGAAGGGAACAACCCTGTACGGTTATTGGGAGATTAAACCATTGAAGCAAAATATTTTCCAGTTCTTTTCCCAAACAACAATGGGAATGTTTCATCATACGTCCATACTAGATTCACGCCGATCTACATTTGAATCAGGAAATATTGTTGCAACTTCACAAACTCACAGAAAATGAAAGAACATTGGCGTTACATTGAAAACACAGTGACTTTGTGACATCATGAACTAACGCTTTATAAATTCACAGTTCTCCTCTGAGTGGTCGTAAAAATCGCAACTCGTGCTACATTGCACAAAATCTGAACTGGAATATGTATCTAACACGACTAAACTGGACCCTGTGTATTGCTGCCTGCAGCTATAATTATATTTATAATGATTATTATGATTATAATATTTATTTATTTATTTATTTATTTATTTATTTATTTATTTATTTATTTATTTATTCATACATTCATTTATTTATTTATTAATTATTATTTTTTTTTATCTTACACATGAAATAAATAAATAATAATAATAACTTTAATTTGTAAGGCACCTTTTATCCACAACATGCAAAGTGCTTTACATTAATAGAAGGCAGTCAAATAATATTAACAACTATTAATAAATAAATAAATAAATAAAACTAATAAATAATAAGCCACAACATGCACAAATAATCAATATTTACAGGTCAATGTGCCAAAAAAAGTGATTTTCATTCAACAGTAGTGGCATTTCAATCAACTAGAGGGGTTTAGTCGGCCAATAAGCATCGTGCGTCTCAGAGATGTCCATTAGTCCTGGTTGTCCCAGCCAGACATCCGCCAGGCCAGACGGGCCTTCACGGGCGGACCATACATCTCTTGTCTGTCCCTTTTTGCAATGCAACGCATTTATTAAACATCTTTCACCAAAGCAGCAGAGCTAATGCTATGGCTAATAAACATATAGCCTCCTTTTGGCAATTCTCAATAACTCCTGATAAGAACCCGTTGTTGTCGTCGCCTGTGTGGTTTTATCAGGTTTGCACGGCACGCTGAGTTCATTCATTTCAATTCTGCTCCATCATACCGGGATACCTGCCACCGAGTCGCCTTCCTCGTCGCGGCGAGGCAGATTAGCCGTCCTTCCGTTATCTGAGCGGCTGCCGTTCAACCGGTTGCACATCTGTTTATGTAAAACAGTTACACCCCAAAGCGTCTGCCTCTCTGTGGGTCAGAGTCTGGTGGGAAATGATTAAAAGCTGCCCCCCTGCGAAGTGATTGATTTGAGAAGCCTGGTTTTTGACTCTGTTCCCCATTGGATCGCTTCCGCCTTTTGCTGCCGCTTTGGGGCAGGACCCCCCCCCCCCCCAACCCCCCGTTCATTCCACCAACACATGACCCAATCAGGTGGTAATGATCAGCCAAAAAGACTCAGAAAACTTCAACTGCAATTTATTGGGAAAAAAAGTACATATGTATTTGACCATTTGACCAGGCACCCTACAAATGAAAAGACACAGACAGTAAAAGTTGTCCAGGGTCCCATACCGATAGTAAAAACGAAATCACCTGTTAAAATAGACAGCAGTTTCGATTGAAATCTCCACTGAGGTCTCCAGATGAAGAGAATCTCTTATCCTCATTTCCCTGAGCTGCAGGAGTCTCCAACTGAACCATCTGGAGAGTTGTTCAGACCTGTTTACGTCAACCGACCATCTACAATATCCTCCTTCACAATTTAGCCACTGGACACCAGCCATTTTTAGCGTTAAAATGGGCATAACTGATAGAACCGTTTATTTTTAACCTCCCTAGATCCACCCTCTCTTGATAAAGAGCACAATAACACACCAGTGACAGAATTATTAATGCATTTTCTAATCTTAAAGCTAATAAATCGCCAGATACAGATGGTTTCCCCTCAGAATGGCACATGTCCATGAGAATCACTGACCCCTCTGCTTCAAACCAGTTCAACTATATGTTGAGAGAGGGGTCCCCCCCACCCCCCTCCCCCATCTTGGAGAGAGGCTTTCCTTTCAGTGACACCAAAGGAGGGTAAGGATAAAACAGAATGTAGGAGTTTTTCATCTATCAGGGTTTTGAACATGGTTACATGCGTCGGTCTGACATATTCAAGGGGAGAAGATCAGCTCTGTTTTGGTCAGTTTGGAGGCTGAGAAAGCTTATGAAAAGATTCGGCTTCATCAATGATGTCAGACAATGTATACAAACACTTTACTCCTCTCCACCTACAAGAAAAAAGGTAAATGGTAGATTATCTAATACAATAAATGTACGACTTGGCGTAGGGAGTGTTGTCCGGCCAGCCCAAGCATTTTCAATGTATTTATTGAACCGTTTGTTCAAGCAATTAGGCAGGAGACAGCTCTAGGGGATATATTAATAAGAGGTGTAGTAACACTCAAAGACCCAGGCTCAAGTGCCCAGTGCCCCAACTGATGGATCTTTTAAAAATGTATGGAAAATATTTTGGATATGTACTTAATATTCACAAGATGCGGGTCTTACTATTCAATTATGTTCTTGTGTAGGGGACACAAGAACTTAAGGATGAATAGAACTTAAATTGGCATTCCACTCACATCAAATACCTGGAAGTATTCCCGCCACAAGACCCATCATCACTCACACTGTATGTAATGTTAACTACAGCCACATCAACAAAACTATTCATGATGACCTTGATAGAGGCAGTGTGCTCCCTCTTGACTTTGGCAGAGAATGGGTGTTAAATTGTAACTGGGGGGCGATTTCTGCAGCTTTCTGACCTTGTGTTGGTACCAGCTGGATAGGAATTTTTTTTTTTTAGGTACTTACAATATTTGCTGCTGTTTTTAGAAAGAGATCAAAAAAAATAATAATCACAAAAGTATCTATCAATGCATACAATTCATGAAATGGCATACCTAGAGTACTAGCTGTGATTTTTCCAAAAATGTGTTTGGTTTTGTTCCACGACAAAGTAAAAAAATAAATAAAGTGATTTTATTCAATTTTGAACGTGAATGGTCTTGGAATCCACACCTGATGACCCCACTGTAATGGCAGGATTGGATTTTTTATTTTATTTTTCACTTTGTTGTAGAACAAAACCCAACACCTTTTTGGAATGGTCTCATCTTGTAGGTTAAGATATGTAAGTTTGGGAGATTTCAGTGGGCCCTAAACTAAGATATTGACCCATGAACCCCGACCAGAGCTCACCTTTTGAAGACCTATATCTCAGTAATTAAAAGTGCTACCAAAATAAGGTCATCTGTTTTGGACAGCCCTCGAAATGTATTTTTAGAAGGGTGGTAGTGTCTATAGGGGGCACCACTTAAAATGGCCTATTATATAATTCAGGGCCCTGCAAATTACATATGTAAATTCTGACAACGCAGGTATATTTCCCGACCAAATGAACCCCTAGTAACACGTGCATTTTTCAACCATACCTTGTTTTCCTTTTCGGGTTTATAATAATATAACTACTTAACCCATGAGGCAATTGCGTCGAGATGCACAACAAAATGGCGCAGAATTGTAGTTTTTGTAGTTGGCTAGGATTGGAGTTAGGGCTTGAAAGATATATAAATAATCGTGTAAATAGTACACAATGTATAATTTGTATTAATAATAATAGAAATGGTAATAATTTATCTGGCGCCGCCCCTTGCGGCCACCTGTGCGAGCACCTTATGTTGATTATGCACATTTTAGTATATTTATTATTTTTAGAGCTTATAGAGCTTATTGTGTGTAATCACCGGGTGTCATAACATTTCACTGCATATATGTTTGACCGTATGTATATGTACGTGACGAATAATCTCTTGAACTTGAACTTGAACTCTACGCTAATAATAATTTGTTTTTGCTCCTGTAGAAGCCACAACTCCATATGATATCAACCTTGTTTTAAGAAAAACATGTATTCGCAATGTCATGGAGACTACACTACCCACGTCTCTGATTGGTGGAGCTCATTGTTATCATGGAAATGTTTACCGCACTGGCTGATGGGTACATTCAAATTTTTAGCATGTGAGTTACACATACAGTATATCATAAATAAACGCTGACATGTATATCCAGTTAAATTGTATCTATAAATGAAAATCAAACTGAAAGTATGACCCTATATGCCTATTTTCACCCAGCCTTTAATTTAATAGACCATTCAATAGACAAATTTTCGTGACTATGAGCACGACAAAGCGAAACCAGTAGCTCGCTTTTTTTCGTGTTAGACAGAACAAAATTTAAACCCATGTATTTAAAATTTTAACACATCCATGGTCCCCCTACTCACCTCCCTGCGGTGGCGCACTCTTGTCATGAGGGACGTGGTTAGCTTTAGTTTTTGAGGTCTGGGGCAAAAATCTGAAAAATACGAGTTTCCATAAAACACTGCATTTACCCTTTGTTGCATTTGTTGTTTTGACATATAAATAATTAGAGGGTGCACTGAACGTATCTGCACCCCCCTTTTTAACCACCCCCCCTCCCCTTCTAAAGTCAAAGAAACTCTCCAAATTGAAACGCATTGGTTTAAATTTTGTTATGTGTAGCACAAAAATAAAGTTGGACAATCGTGTTCCGAGACACGATTCAAAAGATTCATTTTCATGACTATGAGCACAACAAAGCATGTGACCGGGTTGTTATTTTGGTCCTGCCCCCATATACATAAATTCCGGACTGATGTGGGATCCATGATTACTAAAACACTGGGTATTTATATTTATCTACATTCCTTTTTCTGTATCTGGGGAATGCTCCCAATGATATGAACAATAGCGATTACTACTTGCTGAAAGTTTTAATGGCAGTGAGTTAAAAAGCCATTACTAAATGTTCGCTGCACAAAGAACCTCCTAGTGTGCATCTTTTCACTGGTATTGTAAATAACTTGTATTGTGTGGAGCACATGACCTATGCTGTATGAATGCAGAAAGAAAGGGTCGAAAAATATTGGGACAGGCATGTGCGTCCGGACGGGCCTCTGATCGTGCATAGCGTATCAGCTCCCTCGCAGCTGCACAGGAAACCAGCCGTGGTATCCTGAACTGCCCTGAACAGCAGGATCACATCTGCAATAATATAGTACCCCCCGACCCCCCCACCGACAGGACCGCCCACCACCTGTGACACATGTTTATTGAAACGTACATAAAAAAATGTTTAATTGCAGATAGAAGTGCACAGAACTACATGATTTTAGGGGGGACACACAATTACACAATTAAAAGCAATTGCAGCACTGTTTTTGACTGAAACACAACTAATGGTTCCCAAACACTACATTTGAGATATTTGAATTTTGGTGTTGGAAAAGCTTAATTTAAAGAAACAACAAGTCTAACACCATTGATGGTTCCTCTATGATTTTTATTTTTAATTAATCTTTTTATGATGATGATGATGATGATGATGATGATTATTGTTGTTATTATATTCATAATGATAATAATAATTATTTATTTATGTAAACACTTTTTTTTTATCTTAGGTTTAAACAATTTTTAATTTTGGTTATTGTGACATCACAACAAAAAAGAAAAACATTCTCTACCTTTCCCAAATGTACAGTATAACATTTCAGCCATAATATATAATTTTTTTTTTTTTTTTTAAAGCAAAACCAAAACAAAGTGGAATGAGGCTCAAGGAACAGCAGGTACTAATCCACTTTAACCCACAACTCAACTGGAAGTACTGAGGAAGTGGCGGTACGCACTACAGTGGAAAAGTGGAAAATCCAATCCTCTTTGGGAGTCTTAGAGAGGTCTAATACCGCCGTTGACAGCTGGAAGTTGTTTTTGCAGGTACGTCACAGATGACGACGGACAGGAATGGGTAGGGCCGCTCCAACGAGTGACAAGAGAAGATGTGACGAGGGGCTGGTCCGACCTGAACACACACTTAACAACAATAACGAACAAGCTCTAGATCTGAGGTCATGCTTGCAAAGAATGCGGACAAGACAATAGAAGGATTGAAACCGACTGCATGCTCATCCCTTAATGGTTCCTCGTACTAATTTGTGTTCATTGATTGATAGAATGAAGACATAAATGATTAATTTGCACTGTGATGCAGTTACAATAACTGCTTGGCGATTAAGCTTTTGAGGATTGCTTTCCCGGTGGGGTCATAGTCTAAAGCACTCATTGTGATAAAACCTCTGTAGAGGTGAGGCCCTGCAATAGACACACTTGTGATTCAATAAACTACAATGATGGGAAAAGATATCCTAATATCATATTTGAAACCATTTTGTTCATGTATTTTTCCTTTCATCATTCCATCAAGTCCTTCAAAACACTTATACAGTAGATGCAGGCTGTATACCTTTCGGCAAATCAAGTGCTTCAATAACTAGATGCATAATTATTTATATTCTTGGATACATTTTTGAAATTTTATTTGTTGAAAATATTCCACAGACACAGAATTTGTAGTATAATTTGTCCTGATAGTGGCACTATGGAACAAAGCCAAATGCATGGTCTAACATATATCTAGGACCCTTCCCAAACATAATATGTATACCAAATTATGGTATGCATGAGATATAACATTCATTGTGTGCATGTTGTTCCAATCCACTTGTTGGCCTAGTGGAGGCGCTTTAGAGCAGGTCCATAAAGTCAAGGAAGGATGAGGACAGATGTGTGATGGAGGAATGGATTACAGATGGAAGGACTGATGGATGCGGAGATACAAGGACAGCAGGACAGACGAATGGGCAGATGGATGGATAGATGGATGGGTGGATGGATGGATAGATTAGATAGATCGATAGATAGATCCAGAGAGAGAGAGAGAGATAGATAGATAGATAGATAGATAGATAGATAGATAGATAGATATATCAATAGATAGATCCATAGAGAGAGATAGATAGATAGATAGATAGATAGATAGATAGATAGATAGATAGATAGATAGATAGATAGATAGATAGATAGATAGATAGATATATCGATAGATAGATCCATAGAGAGAGAGAGAGAGATAGATAGATAGATAGATAGATAGATAGATAGATAGATAGATAGATAGATAGATAGATAGATAGATATATCGATAGATAGATCCATAGAGAGAGAGAGATAGATAGATAGATAGATAGATAGATAGATAGATAGATAGATAGATAGATAGATAGATAGATAGATAGATAGATAGATAGATAGATAGATAGATAGATAGATAGATAGATAGATAGATAGATAGATAGATAGATAGATCGACTGAATGGCAGCCACATGCCATGCCACAGATTCACAGTCAATTACAGTAAATTGAAGTAAATTAATTCAAATCTGATCATGTTTCATCACTCTACCCAACCATGTACAATTGGTCACTATAAGTTTCAACTATTGATCTCTTTCATTCCCACAAATTATGTATAATTATATGAATATTAAATAACAAAGGACCTAGAGAAACCAAAGCGCCTGTCGATCTAAAACTTTAGTGTGAGAAATAGAGATAAGAGCAAAAATTATGCAAATAACACCATGGACGACCAGCAGAGTAGGGGGTTTACTACTGAATGGTCTTAAATTTTAACCTCGATGGACGGATGGATGGTTGGATGGATGGATGGATGGTTGAACATTGGAACTGTTGGATGGACAGCCAGAAGGCTGGAAGAGTGGATGGGCGGAGCGTGGAGCGTGGCCGCATGCCCAGGTCCCACAGCTGCACGGTGCGGGGGGCACAGGCAGCCCTTCTCTCTGGGGCACATTGCCGCTTTTCATGCTTCGCACACTGAGCCATTGATCCCGGCTTCCACGGCCTCCAGTGCACCAACACAGCTCAGGTCCATGCCAACTTCCAATGTCTTCCATGGAGACGCAACGCCTCAAAACATCTCTCAAATGCGACTTAAACAAACTCGGCCTTATTTAGTCAAATAGTTACCAAGAAAGACCTGAAAACTTCTTAGAAGGATACAAACTTGTAAATAATATAATTCAAAATATTTGAATGCATGAGTTTGAATTTCGCTCTGACTAGCACAAAATAAAAGCGGGATACTGGTTTAGCCTCATGGGTTAAGTAGTTGTTCTATATTATAAACCTAAAAATGAAACAAATTTATTGGTGAAAAACAACAAGCATGTGTTACTGGATGTTAATTTGGTCGGGAAGCATACCTACGTTGTCAGAATTTACATATGTATTTGCAAAGTCCTGAATTATATAATAGGCCATTTTAAGTGGCGTCCACTTAAAACTACCACTACCATCCCTATAAAAGTACATGTCCAGAGCTGTCCAAAACAGTTGACCTCATTTTAGTAGCTCTTTTAATTACTGAGATATAGGGTTTAAAGGTGACTTCTGGTCGGGGCTCAAAGGTCAATATCTCAATGTAGGGTGCACTAAATTCTCTCAAATGTATGTATGCTAACCAACAAGATGGGACCTTTCCAAAAATGTGTTTGGTTATGTACTACGACCAAGTAAAACAAAAAATCTGATTTTATTCCATTTAAGAATGTGAATGGTCTTTGAAGCCCCACCTGGCACCCCACTGTCAGGTAGGGTTGGATTTTTTTAACTTTTGGGGTGGCCGCCGGCTTCACCAACCCCTTCTGCCACGACCTTGCCACTTCCCTGAGTCGTGGACTCGATTACTCACTGTGCCTTTCCCATCCACCTCGACCCTTCTTATTATTTTTCTCCCTTCCTCTCCATTTTTGTACATGTTGTATATTTCATCTATTTCTTTCCAGAGGTTCCCAACCACCAGACCGCGGATCTGTGCCACAGATTGGCATTTGCCACCGGTTTGTGAGAAGGAGGGCAGGAATTTTTTCAGAAGTGATCTGTATGGAGATAGATTAGTCAATATTATTGTATATAACACATCGACAATCTGTGTGTACATGTGAAATCTGTAAATATTCAAGATTCAAATATTCAAAAGGTTTAATTTATTTAATTTATAAATGTATTAGTCACATGCATATTGCACTGAACATACATGACATAACATGTAGGGTTTTTTGGCAAACTCCAGAGACTGTGCTGGGCATAGTACAAACTGAATTTGTCCTATACTAAAAATTTGTAATTTTCTTTTACTAACATGAGAATAAAAATAAAAATGAAAATAGGAGTAAAATAAAACAAAAATAAAAATGAAAATGGGAGTGTTATCAGCAAACTTTACGATGGTGTTGGACATAGTCTTGGCCACACTCATTAGTGCACAGAGAGTATAGCAGAGGACTTATGACGTGGCCCTGGGGGGCTCCTGTGTTGAGGGTGCAGGAGGTTGAGGTGTGGCAGCCCACCCTCACCACCTGAGGTCTGCCGGTCAGGAAGTCAAGGACCCAGCAGCACAGGGAGGTGGACAGTCCAAGTTCCCTGAGCTTGGTGACCAGTCTCAGGGCCACTATCGTATTGAAAGCTGAATTATAGCCCTTGATTCCCTGCCTTGATTCCCTGTCCCTCTGTCTGCCTCTGGGTCCCTCTGTCCCTCTCTGGCTTCCTCTGTCTGTGTCTGGTGTCACGTCACATCCCTATCACTCCACACCTGTCCCCAGTTAGTAATTCCACCACCTGTCTCCACCTTACTCCTCACTCCTTCTGTATTTAACCGGGTCCCCTTCATTCTGTTGGTGTTGGATTGTCGTGTGTGTTTCCCTGCCTGTTTCCCTGCCTGTTTCCCTACCTGTGCGTGTGCTTGCCCTGAACTCAAGATTCCTGATTCTCCACCGGCTCCTCTGCGCCTGATTCCTGATTCCCTGCCTGGTTGTGAGTCCCTGCCTGTCCTAGTCCCCCTTCTGTTGCCTGCTCCTGATTCCCTGCCTGTCTACCCATTAAACCCCTGTTCCAACTTCTAAAAATCGTGTGTCCGGTGTTTGGGTTCCTCTTGACCTCATCCCTAACATCCCAGTTTGGGTGGTAGGAAAATTGTAAGGCGTGCAAGGTGCATGGGAGAAAGCAGCAGATGTAATCCTTAATTAGTCTCACAAAGCACTTCATGACCCCTGAGGTGAGAGCGACAGGACTGTAGTCATTGAGCACGGCTGTCTTCGGCACAAGGACAATAGTGCACCTCTTGAAGCAGGTGGGCACCATGGCCTGGGCCAGGGAGAGGTCGAATATGATGGTAATCGGCACAGGACTTGAGGACACAAGCGGGGATGCCGCCCGGACCGGCTGCTTTCCTAGTGTTCACCTGTCTCAGGCCTCCTCACGGTGTGATTTAAGAGTTCTATTATGCTAACCGCGGGCCTAATGCCAGCAACTTCATCATATTTACAATGTATAATGAAGATAACTGATTATACATATAGAAAATACCAATTATGCTGAAAACAACAAATGGACTGAATGATTACAATTAATGCAATGGTAAGTAAAACAAATGACGAGGTTGGATGGATACGAATTATGGTCTATTTACAATCTATCTCCATATTTACAATGTATAAAATCCTGCACCCTGCTTTTGTTTTCCCAGCCCTAAACATGAAACCCGGGTCTCAGTCTAGGGTCAAAAATATTTTATATGTTTTATATTTTAAAGATTATACATTTACACACGGATTGCTGATCTGTTCACACAAATAATAGTGAAACAAATCTATCTCCATACGATCTGCTGAGCAGCTCCGCCACGGAGCAGCAACAGGAAACAGAGTAAATTGAATTGACATCTACAATTAGAACCCACTTCTTATTTGCTTTAACAGCTCTTTTTATTTGCTTCGTTTGAAGAAAAGATAGATCTCTGTCGGCTCCGATTGTCATGCCTCAGAGAAGCGGTTCACAACACAAATTGTTGGCTTTGACAGTGCCTGCAGATTGTTTTTCAAACAATTCATGAGTGGAGATGAAATGGTGGTTACAGCGTCCGCCATAATGAGAGTCGTTTTCACAGATTGTTTCAGATGGGAGTCATTCGGATAATCCTGTTTGCATTGCTTAAAAACAAATTTGTTGGGAGTAAATCCCTTATTGCAAACTGTTGCCATATGAAGCTAGTTGTGTAAAGTTGTGGTATTGTTGTGCGTGCCCAATGAGTCATTATTTATTGAAGGGCGAGTCTCTGTCTGCCAAGAAAAAGGAATTTGCCTGCTTGGTCACTGCGCGGCGACTCGCTGAGTTTGGACGTGAGTCTGAGCACTTTTCCTCTTTATTTTTATTCCTTCATCTTTCTCTCTCCCTCTCTCTCGTCCAAAGTTGCCTGATTGATATTCAGGGTGATACTCCAGTGGCTAATGCACTGCCCCGGTTTACAACCTCAGAGAGGGGTAGAGTGGGTTGGGGTGGAAGTGGGGGTGTCGATACCAGCCTTGCCCTCTTATCATCCTCGACAACGGCAACTTTGTTAATTCCCCTCATTAATCATCCGGCTCGGGCAAATGAAACGAGCCGTTTGGGGGTTCAGATCCTCCAGCAACCTCATCAAACATGCACGCATCCTCTCTTTTGATTGGAACACTTCATGGCCGAATGATGTTCGCTTATTTGGAGGAAAAACTGAAGGAAGGAACAACAGCCCACGGTGAATGCGGAAATATATATCATTTTACACTTCGTAATTAGGCCGTTCGGAATGGGATCGTCAATTTGCCGTCGTGAGAATTAGCAACAAGACACATTTCACACAACAGACCTACATAACACAAAGGTATAGAAGTACAGGATTTTCAACAGGTGATTTACACAGTATAAAGTATATTGATGTAGTTTGGTTTCAATACAGATATAGTTTGATCTTGTTCATTTCACAGAGCAGCCAGTTTAAATATGCTTCCTCAGCTCCTGAAATCTAGGAGAGTCCTCACAGGCACACACACACACCGCCAGCGCCTGCTTTGAACACACCCCCAACTCCCTCCTGGCTACATTCCTCTCCTTTCCTCCCTCATTTACTGCCATAACTATGACAGGAAGAGACCACGGACCATGTTGCTCTTTCAGTTTTCCTGGACTTAATTGACTCTGTTTTGTTGATACATGTTGTCATCTGACATTTCTATGCTTATGTTTTTCCATGTACATGTTGTTTGGTTCTATATTTATTTCCTCCACCTGTGGTGATTCTCCCCTCTTGGAGTAGTAACGACGATAAGTTGTTTATAGACAAAAACAACGAAAAGCTTTTCTCTTGTCATCTCCCAGGTTGTCCACAGGACAGAGTTATTGCAGCAGTTCTTGAGGATTTAAGAATTAGTGAAGAGTTGCATTGCAGGTTGAGAACTTCAACTCCACTTCCAGACTAACTCTGTCCTAGATGCAGTGGCACAAATACTGTGTGTTGTATGCCCAGCATGCTGACAGCACAGGTTCGAAATGAATAAATAAAAAAATTGAAATTAAGAATACAAAAAAATAAAAGACAGTCAATCCAGACATCCGGGAGTGTATCACAACAGCTCGGGCTACTGACTGCATGTTGAGACATGCGGCCATTTCATGGTCCAATGATGGAAGCAAACTTTTTTTTTTTATGGTCACTTGGGAAAACAACAAAAAACGATTGTTGGAAATGGAAGTGCATTAAGTCAAACACAACTTTATGCACACCAGAAATCAATCCAAACCAATATAAAGCGAATACAGAAAGATCGAGCAGAGATAAAACAAGATGAGATAACTTCATCAGGTTGGGTTGTAGTTGGGTACGCATAACAATTGTAATCAGCTTTCAAAAATAATTTGTTGTTCTTCTGTTTTGAGGTTATTCCTCCTCGAACGAAGGAGTAATGAATCCCGCCCGCACCGCGACCTCTGGCCGTTGAAGCCATCTGTGTTGTCCTATTACATGAGAGCCAACATAACAAATGATCTATTTTTCAAAAAATGTCACGTTGCTGGTGATTCAAGTGTTGAGGCAGCGGCTGAAGCCCAAGTATTGATAACAGAAAAGTAGCAGCACATATTCCCAAATACATGACTTGCTCGAAAAGAGAATATCACTTGTGGTAATTGAAGAAAGCAAAGTCATGACAGGGGTAATTAGTGCTTTCATGTTGCTCAGTCCTTGGGGTCGGCCATTCCATTAGCCTAGAGGCCATTGAAAGTGAGGTTTCGCGGCTGGCGTACTTTGTGTCTGATAGGGCGAGAGCGGGCCATGCTGGGAAGCCAGAATATATATTTGGGGGTGAAGCTGTTGTGTTGTGTTTGATTCAACAGGACATGGCCGCTTCATTACTCTAATAATATATTCGCTCACATTTCGCTTTTATTGCTCTCAAATCAAAAGGTAGCTGTCCTTCACCGGCTCCGAGCCAGGTTAATTAGTACAAGGGGGAGTTCGTTTCATCAGATTCTGAGCACGGTGTAAACGCCAGACGATCAAAATATGTTTCGAGTGGATCATTTCTTGGCTGGAGCGCCGAATTCGGGCCATAATCAGATTGCACTAATGCGTTCCGGTTCACGGCACGGGATAACAGCCTGCGGAGGACTCTCACGGCCAAGGAAAAAAACAACAAACAAAACCCAGATGTTGCTTTCACAAGAAACAAAAATTGTTCGTTTTTGTTTTTTTCATAATGACGTGCTCCCCTCTTAAAGGCTTTTTTTCTTGTAAATTTGGTTTCCTCGTCGCCAAGAAGACAAGAGTCCAGCACATCTCGTCAAAGATAATTAAACATCGTAGACTGATTTGTCCACGGTGTGGCTGAAAATGAGAATTGAAAAGCCAGAGGAGGAATAGTCCACCTCTCTTGTATCTAATTCCCTTTCTCATTTGGGGTGGAACAATTAAGTTAGCACTGGCCTCGAGGAAGCAGAACAGATACTGGGAATTGTCTTGCTTCCACATTGCGGGCGTGGCATAGTCTGGTGCCGTGCCATTGTTCCGAAAAAAATTGTAGAAAAATTTGCCATTGGACATGTACGACACCCTGACGATGACCCTAGAGACATCTCTAACCTTAAACCTTAACTTTACCGTCAATAACCTTATGCCTAAACTTAACCATCTCTAACCCGACATGTTTCGGACTATTTGGGTTTCGGAAAATGGGCCGTCAGAACAATGGGCAGTGCCCAACAGCCCAGAGTTTGTACAGTGCTGAGCTCACTTCCTCATTGAGCAAAGTATAATTAGAGGCCATGTGTCTTCCTTTTTCCTTCTCACTCTGTCTCGATGCCAGTCGTAAACACATCGGCTGAGGACAAGGCTACTGATCCCGCCGCACGACCTCTTCAGGTAATTATCGGTTCCATGTTTGATAATTGGGCCTCGTTTGGTTTTGGCTTATCACAAATATGTCTCTTCTTTAATGGTATGACTATAATGATGTACAAATTCCAATCGGGACATCACAACCCATTGCCCCTCTGGGGACAAAAAAAAGTTCTACTACTACATGTATCCATCAAAATGTTTTTTTTTTTATCGTATAAATGCATAATGAAGAAAATACGGAAATGCATGCCAGTGAGGGAATGGTATTTACGCATACCTTAAGTAATCTAACTATAAAGGAAGGAATCTCTGTTCAGCCGATCTCCTTCACACTTGAAGGGTGCATTGCAGCGTCAAATTTGGTGCAATTTGGACAAGCGACACGTGTATTATATTGATAAACTTTCAATAAAGAGCGAGCGGCGAGCCAGCCATAGATCTTAGCCTGAAGGCGAGGGGCACAGGCAGGGCTTCAGGGCTCTGCGACTGAGTCACAAAGGGTGTCTTTCCCCGGTGTATGACTTTAACTGGTAGTTTTATCTTCCATTGCACAACACTTGACTGAATCATTGACATTTTGTTAAACTGTGACATTAAAATGACTGAGAAAGTCTTACATTTTGAAAGGGCATGCACTAGCTACGGTCAATAACAAACATATGGTGAAATACCACTATTTGTGGTATTTCACGCAGGATCTTTAATTTGGTGCTAGTGTTATGGATCTCCATTTACGCAAACTGCTGCTTCATATTATAAAGTTTGTATATATTTCGATGGTGATACATTTTCCATTTTATATATTTTATATATTTTATTTTTTTGATAAGGAGTTTTTGTTTGAAGGCTGTCTCTGCCTTACAGTATGAATATGTTGCCAAGCAGGTGGAATGAGATTTTACTTGCATATTTAATATGCAAGTAAAAGATCCTGCCGGAGAATTTATCCATAGTTTTCACATGCAGTCACATGTCTGTGATTTAACCATCCGGTCACTGAACCAAACGTAGAAATGCAGATAGTTTCCGCAGAAAAATTAAACAATGTACTGTGCAAATGTTGTGGGCACTTGTGAGAAAGTGCTGCAAAGTGAGGATGCTTTCAAAACTAATGCCATGAATAGTTTTTATTTATCAATTAACAACAGACAAAGTGCGGTAAACGGAATAAACAGCAAAAATCGTAATAAAATCATTATTTGGTGGGACCACCCTTTGTCTTTAAAACACCAATTCTCCTTGTTATACTGGTGCAGTTTGAAGGTACCCGGCAGCTCTCAGCATCTGGGAGAACTTGCCTCAGTTGTTCTGTGGATTGAGGCTCAGGTCTCAGTTGCTTGTGTCTCTTCACGTGATCCCAGACTCAATGGATGATGTTGAGATCGGGGCTCTGTGGGGGCCACACCATGTGTTGCAGGACTCCTTGTTCTTCTTTTCTCTCAAGATAGTTCTTCATGACTCTGGCTGTATGTTTGGGGTCGTTGTCATGCCGCATGACAAAAACCCCAAACATACAGCCAGAGTTAGCCACAGTTATATTATATCCTCTGCATGTGTCCATATTATGGACACATGCAGAGGATATTATATTGACACATGCAGAGGAAATAATATAACCGTCTAATACAAATGCGTGGCTAAAATGTTTGCAGAGTGCACACACTAGCACACGCACACGCACACGCACACACACACACACACACACACACACACACACACACACACACACACACACACACACACACATACACACACACACCTGGAAGGATTTATTTTTGCCAAAGAAATGTGCCCAATAAATACCAGTATCAATTATATTTTTATGTGGCAAACTCTTCCATGAAGCTGACCTGTTTTCAGTAAAAAAAAAAAATAATAAAAAAAAAAAAATAATAATTTATTTATATATATTTCTAATATGCAGTGAGAGGAGGCTTGAATTGTAAGCGACTAAATAAATTGTGGACGGATGCTTTAATCTCAGCCTAATTTAATAGAACTCCAGTTTGCCTGCTGACTTGTCACGGGTCATGTGGTTTCGCTGACAGTTGGCTCTTTCATCGCCCTCCAAAGGGGGAATCAGGGATGGATTGTCCCTCCCTCCCCCATCACACCCACAGGACTTTACTGTAATCACCCTCCTACAACCTTAAGGCCAATAATATTATCTCCAAGTCTAGAAAATAATTACATCTGCACAAGCAGCCTAATCCTTGTTGCCAGTCAACCAATGGAGGTGACATAAATAAGCATGATGAGCTGATTAGTTTACTTTTCCTCTTTCTTTGGTCTCAATGAAGAACTGCCATGGAACAGATGAGGAAGAAAAGTTTGTCAAACATCCTTTTTATTTCATCCATGTGTCTGTAGCAACACAGCCCTGGAAGAGAAAAAAAAAAACAACACAATTTGGCAATTTCAACATTGTACCAAACGATTAGTCGTTTCCAGAGACAGTCTGATACATTCTGGGATCACTGTCTCCCTTGCACGTCAGCCGTCAAGATGTTTCCGTGGCGGTGGCTGGCTCTGGTGGCGTTAATCCCCATGACCCTGAGTGCCAACGCCGGGGTGAAAGTCAAACTAACGGAGAAAGGCCTCGAGTACGGTAGGTCTGCTCGCCGTTGCGCTTGTCCCCGTTTGTTTTCGAAAGCTCCTCCCTCTCCCCCGCCCCGCGACTGAACCGTAAATTATTCACATGCGGGATGTATTCTCTCATCTTGGACTCTCGATGCTTTCCCCCTCGCAAGGCAAACAGATGGGGGTGGCGTCTCTCCAGCAGAAACTCAAAACCATCAAGGTCCCTGATATTTCGGGCACGCAGAAAGTGTCTCCCATCGGCAAGGTCAAGTACACTTTGTCCAAGTAAGACCACCGCCCGCAACAAAAGCCGTTACCGCTGATCCATCGAGGTTTGAGCGCTAGGTCAGTTTGAGTAAGTGTCCCCCCCCATCCCTTTTTTAATATATTATGTTACAGTATGCAAATGGTGAATATAGAGCTGCCCAAGTCGATGGTGGTCTTCGTGCCAGGGACCGGAGTGAAACTGTCCATCGGTAACGCCTTCTTAAGTCTGCGCGGAAATTGGAGGATCAAATACCTCCGTTTCATGTGAGTGAGTCCTGGTGAGGTAAAGCCGGGTTGGCTTCTCTCGTCCTTATGCGTCCAAAATTTCCTAAATTACAAGTCATTTCAGAAAGGACAGCGGCTCCTTCGACCTGGGCATAAACGATCTCACCATCGCTACCAGCATCTCCGTCCGGAGCGACGAGACGGGCCGGCCGACGGTCGGCAGTGCCGGCTGCTTGGCCACTTTGGGCAGAATGCAGATCAAATTCCACGGCGGAGCCAGGTAACCCCGACGCAAACACCAATGGTTCAGGGTGAAAAAAACCCCAAAACACCCGATGAGGAAATATCTGCTGTAGAATCCTCCGCCACCAAGAAACTTTGTCCTAAATTTGTGTCCCCTGTTTTCGTTTTCAGCTGGCTGTACAACCTTTTCAGCAAATTTATTGAGAAGGCCTTGCGCAGTTCACTGCAGAACCAGGTAAGGGCGGACAAGGTGAACTGCCATTCTTCTGGCACCGTGTTTCTTCCTGAGCACCAGGGGCAACGACAGCTGAAAAGCACCGGAGCTAAGATGTAGTGTGTCAACAACACGAAGTCAACAGCATTCTCTGTGATCCAAAAGACAGCAGCTACCCATGCTTAGTCTAACGGAGGAACACAAGCTGAAATCCTCACACTGAAAGACACCGGAGACTCAAAAGATGAGAGCGGATGAGTCGTGTTCCTAGATAAGAACCACGGTGCTTTATTTCTCCCACAACCAAAAAAACCCTTCATCTCTGTACTGAGAGCTACAGATGTTTGGTATTCTTACATCGCCTCAATGCATGTCTGTCATCCAAGAACACCAAAAAAATAAAAAATAAATAACACTAACAATGCATGCTTTTGCTTTGCAGATCTGCCCTCTGGTGGCTGATGCTGTATCTGCTATGAACCCGTACCTGAAAACTCTCAATGGTAAAATAATACTTTTCGGGGGGTTCATGTCTTCAATAACAAGTTTGGGGTACTGAATCTCTTTCTCACACACTGCAGTTCTAGCCCCGGTGGATAAGTACGCAGAGATTGAATATTCCATGGTGTCATCGCCTCAGATTTCCAACGCCATAGATCTTAGCCTGAAGGTGAGGGGCACGGGGCAGGGTTGGTAGAAGTATTTTTATTTCATGTCTGCACAAGTCTCTAGATAGCTGAGGGCTGATGCCGACAGAAATGGTAATTCAATCACAAATAATCAGATTGCCAGAGGCAGCCGCATACTGTATGTATGGATGAACATTCATAATAAATGTGTTTTTCTCGACCTCTCTCTCAATTTCAGGGCGAGTTCTACAACATCGGGAAACATGTTGAGCCTCCCTTCATCCCCGCCCCTTTCTTCCTGCCGACCAAGGTGGACAGCATGCTGTACATCGGCGTGTCTGCCTTCACAGCCAACTCAGCGGGCTTCGTCTACAACAAGGCCGGAGTTCTGAGTCTGAACATCAGCGACGACATGGTGCGCTGGCTTTCTGTCTGTCTTTCCCGCCGGGAAGGGAACGCAGGCGGCTTTAACTTCTTCCGACTTCCGCTTTCCTTTGTCCTCACAGATTCCGCGGAGCTCTCCCATCCGACTGAACACCCGCACGTTTGGAGTCTTCATTCCAGAGGTGATGGTGGCACAAATCCGACATCTATCGTGAGCCTCGAACAAGTTCTTCCGCTTTAGCTCTGGACCGGTGCTGTGACAGCTTGCCGGGTGGTTTTTTTTTTGTTTCAAATTCCACTATTTGTGTTGCAAGATCAAAATTGCAAGGCTCTAATTCATCTCATTTGTCAGCTGCAGCCAGAATTGCAGCTCAGTGTTCATCACTGACGAGTAATAAGCGCAGCTCTACATGTTCCTGACGTTTTTAGTGCTTAACAGGATAGTGGTGTGCCGCGGGATTAATTCATTGTAAAAAGTGTGACGTGGTAGCATATACAGTAGGTTAGGCAACGCTGCTCTGGATTGTATTTTTTCAGATTGCCCGACGCTTTCCGGGTCTGAAGATGAAGCTCCTCGTTAAGGCTGTCAAAGATCCCTTCACCGCCTTTGAACCCGACCACTTGAACCTTCAGGTCAATGCCACAGTGACGGCCTACGCCATCCAGGCCAACTCTACCCTTTCCCCTCTCTTTGTGCTAAATACGGTAGGTTAAAGTGGCAGCTCTAACCGAAATGATTGGGGATTTTTCAACTTCTGAGCACGCAGAGACGGA
The DNA here is from genome assembly GCF_960531495.2 of Zeus faber. Classification (NCBI taxonomy): domain Eukaryota; kingdom Metazoa; phylum Chordata; class Actinopteri; order Zeiformes; family Zeidae; genus Zeus; species Zeus faber. The sequence goes on from NC_137192.1 coordinate 7,683,846, forward strand.
GAAGATGTTGAAACTCTCTTTGAGCTCAGTCCTTTGCTCTTCCAGGGGGCGAGTGTCAGCACCAAAGTCTATATGACTGGGACTAAACTGGCTGGAGCCCTCGCTTTAAACAAGTAATTATCAGAAAATCCTGTTAAATCCTGCTTGAAAGGCAAACAAAGTTCCTCAACGGAGCAATTCACTATATCCTGATTATGCAGGTTGTTTTGTTTGTTTTGTTTCTCCATAGGATGGACATGACGCTGGGAAGAAGCTACGTGGGGGACTTTCAGGTAAGCTCTCCGTAATGACGCGCTTTTGGCATCTGATCAATCACAGACATTTTGAACTCTCACCACCCGAACAAAACTGCTTGTCACCCCAACAGGTCAGACTCCTCAACACCATCTTCCAAACGGTTCTGAAAGTGGCCATGTTACCGTATATCAACGGTGAGAACTTCACTTGTTTGCGTGCTGACCGTTGAGACTATGACATCTTTAATGACCTCTATCTCTCACCTTGGTACATCCTTCCATTGTATGCAAACAAAACATATATATAATCAAAATCGCTGGATGGTTTTTATCTCTTTCACAGCTCAGCTCGGGAAGGGCTTTCCCCTCCCCACCATCGGAAAGATGAGCCTCAGAAACACACAGCTCCAGGTCCAGAAGGTCAGACATTCCCCTCGTTCTCTACTTGGTGACCTCTGCCTTTGTACGTCTCACCGAGGCTTATACGATGTAAGGCGCTTGGAAAACGACTTTAATTTATTTTGTCCTCCGCTGCTGCGTTGCTCCCTTCTTCCTCTCTCTAGGGCTACCTGCTGATCGGGACAGACGTTCAATTTGCGCGATGAAAGGCGTGGATCAAATCCTTCGTGTCCGTACTGGAGGGATTTTAACCTTCACAGCCTGTGCACAAACATCCAGCTGCACAAGCCCTACAGCAAGGCATGGGGGGTTGGCGGCTTGGTGAAGGCAGTGCTTCAGGTTAATGGGGGTATCTCTGTGGGACAGTTTTGAACTTGTTTATTCAATTTTAATGAGATTCCTTCTGTAAATACCGACATGATTTCATTGCTTTGAAAATGTCTGCCTTGAGTTGGTTAGCCCATATTGTTTCAAGGGGGGACATTTTTTTTTCATAGATCTTTTTTCAAAAACACGACATCTTCCGCTTTTTAAAAATGTGCGCGTTTGCTATTTGCATTGATAATTCTAACCATTGAGCTCACAGAGAACCATTTCTGGAACTTGCTGCAAAAACCTGCCAGATCCTAAGTTTTAATCTTAGCCCTTATTATAAATCATATTTTAGCACAGATCATATGAATAATGATTATTCACAATATTGTACAATTTCCAACCAAATAAACAACATTCCATTCATGTATTTTATTATTTCAGAAGTATGTACATGACAATAAATATGTTAAATATCCAATTTTTGAAGTACAAATATCTGCTTATTTGGACTGCTTGGACTAATGATGGACTTATGAGGTAATACAAGGAAATGGTTATCTTCTCATAGATACTGTAGATCTAGATAAAAGTGTTGAGTGAGGAGGAAGCCAGTCTATCTTGCATCAAGCTCTGGGTGTGTGTGGCAGCGTCTCTCGGGGTGCTGTGACGCAGGGCGCGGCCTTGCAGGCTCTGGGAGCTGGACGACAGTATCTGCAGCAGGAAAAAAAAAACGAGACGAAGAATTGAATTAATATAAAGAAAGCTCAGCAAATGCTCTTTAACGTCAGCGTTCTGTCTGTGTGTAATTACACACGCCCACAAAACGAATGGGCCTGCTTTATAAAAATGTTTGTATGTACAGATTTGACCAGCAACCAGAAAAGGAAATATTATCGCATCATAAGAGAAATTTGGTGAGTTTCTAGGCTGTGAAATTGGTGTCGAAAATACAATGTATGTGTATGTATGTCTTAGATACAAAATTACTTTGTTGAATTCAGACATTATAGGCCATGCAGACACCAACAGCTGCACACAAACATTAGCCCAAATGGACATTAATATTATTTTATCATACTATATAAAATCCCATCTCAGTAAAACCATTGGCCTTTTGAAAGTAATAGCACGGTATATTGAGGTTCTTGATAACAGCTGATCAGTGGTGGAGATAAAAAGGGATTTCCATGGCATTGTCCAACGCTACCCACAGCCCCAGTCTCCATTCCTCAACAGGAAAGCATTTCAAACAAATGTGATACATGGAACCAGAATTGCATTCCCCTTATACTTTGATTGGTGATATTCTTAGAGTGTCACTGGGAAACATGTAGGACTCAGTAGGACCTTTTGATTATCTATGGATTCAGGAGTCAGTCTTTTTGTTTCAAGTAGGGCTTCGAGGTAGTGTTGAAGTATTTTGAAGCCACTTTGTTTGTTGCTTTGGCCTGGGCCCCCCCTGCAGTCATTTTTCCTTCCTCCTGTAACAAATATAGATTGTGTTCGTTCTCTACACCACTTTCCAGCCTTTGATCAACTCTGCGTTACCTCCCTGTCACCACCTCAGGTTGAAATAAAGGCACGTGAATAAACAAGAGTAAAACCAGAATAAACATGTTTCGATATATATCGACTTGGGCCCAATTTTCAGAACATCTTTGGTGTGCTTTGCAGGATATTCAATGGCACGTAACAAGGCCTGGGATCAGCGACCGTAAGCTCCGAATTGGAGAAGTAAAACAAGTATAAATTCTAAGGTGTATTGAACTATAATCATATAATGCCATGGTTTTCAAACTAACTTTTAAATATTTACTTTTGTTTTTGATTCTCTTCAGTGGCACTTTGCATTTTTTTATTTTATTTTTTAATGGTTCTTTTGGTTTTGTCAAATTATTTTGAGTTTCCACTGGTACCACTGGAACCAAGCGTAGCAACATCACAAGGAAAATTGTGGATTCAATTTGACGTCAATCACATCTCTTGTTTGCAAAGTGCGAAAGAACAGCCAATTAAGTCAGAATTCGCCGGGACAGCAAAGTTCCCATTGTGTAGATCTTTATTTGCAAACTCTTCTAATTTCAATCAAAACTACTCTGGAGGGTTTTTATTTTTATTTTTGTATTATACTTACGTACATGTTTGCCCCTCGTAGATTTAACAAGCCCGCCAAACACATTTGTTGCGGGTGTCCTTGTTTTCCTGAATGGAAGCAATATTTTTTATCCTCGAGTAACGTGTTTCATACCTCCACTAGTACGTAGTCTCCAGGCTTGACGGGGGCGGTGCTAGAGTCTGCGGGCTCTGCGACCACTTCCTCTTTGGGGAAGATGACCTTCACGTTACCATCGTTCCTGCCGCACATGTCCTGGGAAGATCTCTTACTTTCCTGCACAAAAGGTCACAAAAAGGAAACACATGGCAGCGTTGAGAAATGTGCGCTTGCCGATAGTCGAATAACTCCGGCGTTTCCAGGAGGAACTTAGCGTTGGGCGGCGGCGGTCGCCGTACTCACTCCCTCCACTAGGACAAGCTGCGTGCCGCCGACGAGGCGGCCGTTGACCGCAGCCGCCTCCTCTCTGAAAACGCTGATGACCTCCTGCAGCCGACGCTGCTTCACCTCCGTCGGCACGTCGTCCTGGAGACGGTGGAAGGCGTGCGTTTTCTGGAGGCGGAAGACAGTCGGGGAAAAAAAAAAAAGATCACAAAGGACGTTTAAAAATAAAAACTGATATGCAGGGTTGAGTTTATTTATCCACACACTGTGACATTGTGCTCACTTGTCTCATGCTGTAGGCGAAGAGGAAGCCCAGGTTGTAGCCCACCCCCCTGATGAGAGACAGGGTCTGACTGTGGTCTTCCTCCGTCTCTCCGCAGAAACCCGAGATGAAGTCGCTGCTCAGGCTCACGTCTGTGGAGCAGAAGTATCGCAGTTTTGGTTTTTCGTTAAAAAGTGTACGGAGGTCGAACAATGTCAAGCGCTAAATCTTCTGGTCGGGTGGTTTTCTACAATTAATTTTCACCAAACATCAAAATGTTCAAGGTAAACATACATGTACATAAAATACAGCCAAGATTCACTTTTTATAAACCGATACAGAGTGCCGTGGTCCTCTACTCGATATGGGATCCTTTTGCCAAGCATCTACCTGGGATGATCCTCTTGATGTTCTCCACAAGGTCTAGGTAGGCCTCTCTCGTGTAGCTTTGCAGGGTGGGAAGAAACCACAAGGCATCTACATTAATAACCTTTTTCCAGGTAGTAGGTCCGTTTCAAGGAGAGGTTCGCTGCACGGTGGTCGCTTTACCCGCGCCGCATGGCTTGGAGAACCTGGTTGCTGCCGCTCTGGGCAGGGAGGTGGATCTGCTTGCAAACATTGCTCCGCTCCTCAATGAGATGCAACACCTGTACAGAGACACAAGGGCGGGGTCCAGGCAGGTGAAATGAAGTGACACAAAAGCACTTTTTCACCACACCTCAAGTTTTTTCCAGCACCTTGACATTCTAGTGCGACTTTTTCCAAGTTAACTTTTTCAAGAAAGTGATTTTCTCACAAGAGGATGTTTATTTGATTTAAAAAATATATAGATTCATTTGTCGTTCTCTCACAATTTTTTGGATGAAAATTTGAGAATATTTTTACAGAATTCATGCCGATATTACAAAATTTTAATTGAAGGTCTTTCGAGTACTTTTTAAAGCACAATTTTTTCCATTTTCAAGGACTTTACACAACACAAATATAATACATTTTCATTGTGATCTTTATTCATTAAAAATATATTATAATCAGAGTCTCATTGTCGATTAGTATATGTATTTCTATACAATTATTCTCATTGTCATCTGCTATTATAAGAGTCTAATTCCAACCATGCTGGATTAAATTTACGTTTCCCTGCTATAAAAGCGACTGGAATTTTTTTTTTATTAAGTTACTATTTGCATTATTAATCTAGGGGGAATATCGCAGGTTTATGGTGTTTTTTTCAAGGACTTTTCAAGCAACATTACAATGTAAACCTGTTGTAAGACCTTCAAGACTCAATACATGCACTGTGGGAGTCATTTTGAGAAGCCTTTAGTCCAGCAAGATAATACACGCCAGTGTAGGAAACTCAACTAGACATAGATTGAAAAGATTTGTCTAGATTCCAGTCATTTTCATGTTTTAAGATTTGCGAACCAAATCAAAGCATTTTTTCCCTCTGAATGTTATGGAATGTTACATTTTCCTTGCTAGTTGCTTAACACAGTTTTAGTCCCCCTACCGACAATCACCAGCTGGTAACAAGACCGGCTGGGAGCGGTGTTGAGCTACGTTGTTGCCATAGTGTTTTTATGAAATTTTATGAACCCAACCATAGATGTATTCATCAGATATAAAATAAAACCCAGGTATCGTTGTGACACGCACCTCGTCTGGAAAATCCTTGGGATGAGGGGAGGTGAATCTGACCCTCATGTTGGGGTCCACAAGAGACACCCGGTCAAGCAGGTCGGCGAAGCGCAGCCCCCCCTGTTTGGTCCGGTAGACGGTCCCAAAGCCTTTGCTCAGCTGCGTCGGACTCTGGCCGCAGAACTGCTTCTCCGACGTGTCTCTGTAGCTGTTTACGTTCTGGCCCAGCAGCGTCACCTCCTTCACGCCCTGAACTCACACACACACACACACACACACACACACACACACACACACACACACACACACACACACACACACACACACACACACACACACACACACACACACACACACACACACACACACACATTCATTAAATGGCAAGGCCCGGGCCAGACTGGTAGTCAACATTACTTACTATTTTTGTAGCGCTCATTTGAATTGCCAGTGCTTTTATTATTGACCCAAAGCGATTATCAACTGCTTCTGAGATAAAACAGATCATACAGCACAATACAGGCTGGACTTAAAGCTTTCTCACAGCAGAGTTCATTCTGGCATTACAACATTTAATTCAAGCCTTTCAAGTACTTCTTTTAAGCACAATCTTTTTCCTTTTTCAAGGACAAAACAAATATAATACATTTTCAGTGTTATCTTTACACACACACACACACACACACACACACACACACACACACACACACACACACACACACACACACACACACACACACACACACACACACACACACACGTGTCTATTTCCAACCATGCTGGATTAAGCGTACATTTCCCTGGCATCGCCTGTGTGATTAGAGAACATTTTTATTATGTCACGATTTGAATAACAAAAACCAGAGGGAACACACAGGTTTTCAATGATGGTTTGTGGGATTTTTTTAAGCAATTTCCAAGCACTTCAAGCACTGGAAAATTGCCCCTTCTGGGCAGAAGGGGCAATTTTTAAGAACCCTGTCACAGTGGAAATACACTTCTATAAACTTCTAGCATTCTTGTTTTCTGAAAACCAGTCCCAATAAAGCACAAAACCAATCAAGCATTTTTTAATTTGTAAAGATCTTCTTCAAAACACGTTCAATAATAGGTTAACCAACTAAATAAGGTTATGGAATCTGGGTGACTTGCCTGGTCGGACAGCAAGCGGACCTCCTCCAGGATGGAGCTCACCGGCCGACTCCTCTCTCTCCCTCGGGTGAATGGGACGATGCAGTAACTGCACATGTTGTCACAGCCGCGCATGATAGACCTGCCAGTACAAAACACAGGCATCAGAGAGGAGAGAGGACACGATACGGGCTCCGGGGATAAGCAGGAATTTCTACGTGATCGTGGCAGACCCGTCGTACTCACACAAAAGCACTGTGTCCGTGCGGCGCATGGTGAACTGGCATGACGTCGGCGTAGGTCTCCTCTAAGGAAAGCAGCACGTTGCTCGCCCGGTGGCCACCCTCAGCTACCGCCAGGAGCCGGGGGAGATCCCGGTAAGCATCCGGGCCAGCCAGGATGTCCACCAGCTTCTCCCGCTCCAAAAGCTCAGTTTTTAGCCTCTCTGCCATGCAGCCTGGGCACACGCATGCAAACGGTAGTGATGTGGCCAACTACGACGGCTACTTACTATTAAGATGAGATTCCACTTTATTAATCCCTTTTATGGGCAGGTGGCAATTATGCTTAAATAAGTACAAAAATATATATCAATAATATGCAATGATAGTAATGCTAATAAACTGGTATAGTATATATCTGTATAGCCATATTTTATAAGTATACATATCTATCTACAATTTGGTGAGATATAAGCATAGTAGTGAACAATTGTGACATTACAATAATAACAGCAGTCCTAATGTTCTATTACATGCAAGCTAAATAGATAGACAGACTGATAGATTTATTGATAGACAGACGCTTAGCACATAAAAAAATAAAATAGAGAATAAAATTTACAAAAATAAAAAGTGTCAATCTAAGGGGAAAAAGTGAAATAAACAATAAAACTCAGTTAACTGTACACGATGAAATATCGCAAGATAATGGAAAATAAACCTGACCAATTTGACTTTAATTTAAGCAGTAGAAAAGTTAGTAAAAATGACTGACCTAAAATTCCGATTTTCATCGGCGTGTGAGATTTAAAGCGTTTTTTCTTCATGGCTGTGAGTTGCTGAAGTCGGTTCCAAATGGTTTGTTCGGCCTTTTCTCTGTTAAGTGTGACAAGAATCATACATGCATTAAAGGGGACTCACTTTTTCAGTGCTTGTGTACATACATTTGGGTCTCTGATGGGCCTACTAACACACAAACTGTGAAATAAGACAACCCCGTGAGTTTTTTGTGAGCTCTCTGTTTTAGAAAACATGTGGTGAAAAAGCCATTCGGATTTTCGATTTCTTCCTACGTCACATGGTACCTCAGTAGAATTATAACCGCCCCCGCTCCTCTGAGTAACTCCACCCACGGCTGCAGAATAACAATCTGGGAACTGCTCTGTTGGCTTACAAACAGCACAAATACTTTAAAAGAAAGGGGAATTAATACCAACTATGCGTGAAGAAACTGCCGACGATGGAAATGTAGGTATTTAAAAAATAATTTTGTTGTTTGTTTCTTTCTTTATAAAAAAAAAAAAAAATTATGCGATAAAGAACTGTGCGTTTCTTTAAACAAAACCTATTAAAACAGTGTGTTTTAATTGTAGTTGCATTCATTTTATTTTATTTACCGACGTTTACATGAAACTAAAAATCCACGCGTGCGGTGTCCCCATGAAACGAAAGACGGAACAATCCTTTAAATGAGGCCTTGTAGATCTAATATGAGTGAAGATTCAGCAACTGGATAGCTTATTTCTTGTCACAAACGTTTTTCAGAAACAGATTTCGATGTACTGATAAGGTGAAATTAGCGAGGGTTTACAGACTTAATACAATGAAACCCGGAAGTAAAGCTCAAACCCAATTGGCTTACGGAACCCGGCCAAAGCATCCGTAATCGATTGTCATCGGACCGAAAAATCTGGCATCGGTCGGGCTCTAAGAATAACTATGTGTGGAAGTTCCCAACAACACGGTTCCATTCAAACGGTTGTCCCTCAGAGGAATTTAATCAACTTTATAAACTTTTGGGAGTAAAATAAGACGGGCACGATTCAGACACGTTGCTCTGGAGCAAGAATATGTTTTTGACTGAGTTGGGGTGAGTAAGTAACATTTAAATTCCGCCACATAACTATGCATGCCGCCTGTAAATAAAATGATTTTTCTTAATCATCGTGTTTCAGTCTTTTGCAATGTGTTTTTATCATGCATGTTCATATCGCGATGACGATGAAAATACGATTTTTGGGGCTCCAGAGGGCAGATATTTTAAACCACAGATCAGGCATGTAGGAGGAACCGAAATGAGACAGCAAATCTGCATTGCGATTGGGTCCAGTAGATACCGATAGTACAGGAACCGGTGCCATATTGGCACCAGGATTTGGTACCCAACACTACTTACTCTATATCCAACGTGAAGATATAAACAAGAATTCAACCTGACATTAAAGCTTACCTTATCGAGCACGTAACGAGAAGGACCACATCTGCCTGTAAGTGTAAAAGATATGAAAACAACAGGCTGAGTTGAACGTGCAATGCTAAACCAATTCTGAGATATAATAATAATAATAGTAATAATAATAATAATAATAATAATAATATATTATTATTAAAGCTGTAGGCAGAAATACAGGGTCCAGGGTAGTCAGCCCTCATTAAAGTGTAATTGGTGAGCCAGCCCTTGCGATTTAAAGTCATAGTTTTCAACACCAATACGGCCAGTAAACGCCTCAGCATACGTTAATTCAAATGTTGTACTACAGAAGGTAGGTTTTCTTGGCGATTCTGTTATTGTTATATAATATCTTCCTAGAACATTATCTTTTATTCCAACAGACGTTTTCATGTCCTGATAAAGGATAGTTCCTTTTGTCAAAGTTTCAGAGAGTATTTTAGTCTTTTTAATTGTCAGTAATGGAATACACCTTTATGTTATAGAATGGAAACACATCTTGGCTTTTTCTATGAAGTATAACATTTATATTAGAGTACCATCCATGTGGAATTTGGCTTAATATCTAAGTACTTGTACAAATGTTTGTTGGGATATGAAGGTAAACATAGATACAGAGGTGCAGTTCTCACTCTTATCTCTATTTAAACTGAGAACTGTTTTTAGTATATATAAAAATATACTTATAAAAATCACATTGACTTGCACCGAGTAAATTAAAGAAAGACGTAACTAGTCCAGGCATTCACACAGATCCTCCACTGCTTCGCTGCTCCATTTCTTGGCTCACCCCGCAAAAGGTTTAGGCAGTTTGACTTTCTGCCTGCATGCGTAGATCAGGTGGGGAAAGAGGTGGTCAGAATTTCCCAGTGCAGTATGAGGAACGGTGTGATACACCTGATGGACGGTGATGTAGGAGTGATCCAGATTTTTTTTAAACCCCAAGAATGATAACTAGAGCTGTGCGCCCGCCATCTTAAACAATGCCTCACTTGTCTGCGACCAATCAGAGGTCTGCAGTGCTATCACGTGAGCGTTGTGGAGATGAGAAATGTAGCGGGGTTTTTGACATCCATAGACATCCATAGACTACTAAACGTCATTTTTTTACAACCAAAAACAATAGCCCCCTTGGGGCTGGACGCCTAAATATAGCTGCAGGCAGCAATGCACAGGGTCAAGGGTAGTCGGTGTGACGTGTATGGCAGCTGTCAGTCCCGGATCTGCACATCTGCGTTTCTGCTTTTGTATAGTCTGTCAGAGTTCGCGAGCAGGCCAATTGGAGCTGACAAGAATGAACAATTTGAACAAAAATATGGTTCCTGCCCTTCGGGCTGGACCTAAAGGCGGAGCCCTTCACAGGCCTGCGGGCTGGACCCCTAATAACATCCTTGTGTACCTGATGAAGATCAGTCGTACGTTGGAATCCCTTCTTCTGTAATATGGACCAGGCTATCTCGGTGTCGTTGACGTTCATCTGACAGCCGTACGTTTCAAAGCACACTGTAACGACACATAGTTAAGGGGGTAATTTCATAAGATGGGAGTGATGGGGTGGAATATTTCACTGTGTCCCCTTTCCTCCGAATAAGATGAGAATTTAGAATTTAGATGGAATGTATTTTACTTCGGGACACTTCGTCAGTCACTCGCGCACCTAAAAAAGAAATACTGGATGATTGTACCCAACATGCAAACAAACCTTTCCTTGAATTCCCCACGTCGGATTCCTCAGAGAGATATGCGTGTCTTTCACCGTGTCCCTCGCTGGCAACGGAGGGGTACAGCTTGTTGGCCAAGTTTCCTTTGACAAAATCCTGGAAACTGGGGCCAGAGGACACTTGGCTCTTGAACTGATCCAACCTCTTATTCTGTGGAGCGACACTGGAAGCCGACTGGGAGCACAGACAGTGTTGTACACGCCGCACACGTCGGGGGAACAAGAACTGCTGTCTTAACCCTATTATACACGCCATTATTATTATTATTATAAACCTTCCACATTCACCAACAATCACTGATAAACTCACTTCTCGCCACTAGCAGGTCGAAGTGCAACAGCCTTGAACTTGAACTTGTTTAAAAGAAAATATCAGTGAGTCCGTTCGCCTAACTTTTCCCCTGGTACGCACATATTTACGGTCCGTCTGGAAACGTGACTTCAGCGACAAAAAAAAAAGGTTCCGAACTTTCGGGAGTAAATCGTATAATTCAATCGGACCCCAATGACCCCATTCAACTGGCGGCCAAATGTGGCCCGAGTGTGAGTGCAGACTGGAACTTTGAATGCATTTCAAGGTCAGCGATGAACTGCATTTACATCGATTCTACCGGTTGTGCTTAAAGTGACAAATGTGCATTTAAGAATGTAAATACCTGAGAGAATATTATCCAGAAATGTATTGGATCATTTGAGGCTTTTTTTGGTACATTCATAATGATAATTTGAAGAATACGAAGGTCGTTTTGTATTTTATTTTTCTCTGTTTTACAAGTGTAGCTACACTCTCTGCAATTACATTTTTTTTTTTTTTGTCATTGCAAATGTTTTGTACATGAAGGTATGGATTTGTAAAATTCAAGAGAATCGAGAAAGGAGAGGGCAGAGAGGAAAGAAAGAAAGAAAGAAAGAAAGAAAGAAAGAAAGAAAGAAAGAAAGAAGTGAAAGAGGGGGTAGAGATCACGCTGACGCCCCAACATCAGGAAAAAGCCAAAAATGTGTGTGATGAGGAATTGCACGCATCAATGAACAAGGGAGCTGGCAAAGAAAATAAATAAAGAAACAAACAAGCAAACAAACAAACAAACAAAGACACAAGAAGAAAATAGAGATGTGGAAAGGAAGGGGTAGAGGAAGTGCTAACACACTTCAACAGCAGAAAAAAAGAGCGAAAACTTTGTGTGGTTAACTACTTCATCATTTTAGAATAACCATTTCCAAGTATTTATACACGGAAAACGAAAGAAGGAAAGAAAGAATGAAATAAAAAATTAGGAAGGAAAGAAAGAAGGACACACGTCAAAGAAGAGAGAGAGACGGGAAAGGAGGAGAGAGAGATCATGCTGACACACCTCAACATGAGGAAAGGGAGCTTTGAAACTCTGTGTCATTTAAGACTCTGTACGGTGTCATTGGGAATTGCAGGTCCAGTATAAACTTAGTATAAGCTCTGTGTGATAATGACAGAAACGCCAGGGACACACAAACACACACACACACACACACACACACACACACACACACACACACTAACGCAGCTACTAGTGTCTGATAGCTGTTATTACTCCACCTCGAGTTGGAGATGATGACAGCGGAGAGCACCACTGTCAGACACTGAAAGGACCGCAGCACACCTCAGGATCCACCACCAAACCACGGTACCTTCTGTACAATTTTACCACACACACTATCATAAAACACAATTTCATTCTGTTTTCGATTTTTTTTTTTTAAATTTACATCTGACGCTAGAACATGTTCACTGCTGTGGAAATATATATATATATTTTTTTTTTCTTTTTTTTCAACATTGTTATTGGAATTTGTGCCCAGTACAGAGATTTCATTTGGAGCCAAGTGAGAGGGGAAAGGGAGGGGGGAAACTGTGGTTTCAGCGTTTTTTCTAATGTAATCTCTCCTCTGTCGTTGCTTCCCAGCTGTACATTCCTCCCCAGCACCAGCACGGATGATGAAGAGCACTGCCTTGCTGGTGTTTTGTTGCTTTGTTTTGTCTTTATCAGGCTCCCCACTTTACCCTTCCTTCAGGTGAGTAACCACATCCTATTTTGCATGGACTGAATGGTTGAATTAAGATGAATAATTGTGTCATAAGCCTGTGGGAAAAGTGCAGTATTGTAATAAACTTAAAATTAAACACTTTGGCGAATGTTTTTAATGCTTTTTTATTTATTTATTGAATGCCCATTTATTTATGTATTTATTTTTTTAATATTTATATTTATTTAGAATTTTTACTTTGATAATCACGTATTATTTTCATGATTATTTTAATAAATTATTTAAATTGTAATTTTTACTATTATTTGTTCATTTTTGTACAATATAGCTGTTGTCATGTAAAAAAAAATGCAGAAAATTATTTTAAAAAATGGCATGGCTGCTCGATGAGATGCAGAATTACTTTTCACATGGCATTCGAGACATTATCTGTAAAATTGTGATTATTAATTAGTGAACAAATAACTCGCTTTGTCGTATCTTAGATACAACAGCAGATGTCAACATACTATGTCAGATTTTCATTTACGTTTTCAACAGCCAGATTTGAAACGCTTTAAAACGACGTTGAACATCTGTGATGACAAAAAGGTGAAAGGGGGGTGTTTCTGATTAGAAAATGAATGGTTGCCATGCCAGAGTTGACAGGCACATCCACGGCCACAGAGAGAAAGATATTTTAGACCATATAGCTACCCTGCACTTGTCATCCATTGCCCTCTACTCCTGATACGCTAGAAACAGAGCAAACGTCCAGATTAGTCACCGCGGTCCATTGTTGGAGTGCATTAACCAATCAATTTCAAGTGTGCCAAGCAGCCAAACATTTTAAGGACAACGGGAGGAAGGGACAAGTGGGCATTTTGCATTTACAAAAACGTTGTTATTCACACAGGAAAAGAAAAGAATACGATCATTTAGTTGGTGCAGAAAATGTTAATGGTATGAGATATGCTTTCAGGACTTAGTAATCACTGAGACCCATTGCGTCCCCACCACAATTGTGGGCATGATATTCACCTAATTGATTAGAAACAAGGTTGAATGTGACAAAAAACAACGGTGAACCGACTGGATGTGACACGTCTCAGGTTTGGTCAGAGAGACACGTCCATCCTGATGATAGAGGATCCGCTGCGGCTGCTGGAGGACCGCAGGCTTCCACCCGGGGACCAGATAGAGCTACGGTCAGAGATAATGTAGTAATAACCCAGTGATACTACAGTATAACGCAATTATAACACAGTAATAACACAGCCCAAAAAATATGATGGAAATTAGACATCTGCATGTATGATACCATCTAGAGACACTATGTTCTGGAGCCTAATAAGGATGTTGAAAAACATTTATTTTTAATGATGATGCTTGATACACAGCCTATTAATGAAACATATTTTGTGCGGTCATTATAATTGATGACCTAGACACATTTTTCAAATTACTTTAATAATGGAAGCCCTTGTGTTGCAAGATCAAAACTGCAAGGCTGTACTAATTCACCAGTTCCAGCCAGAAAAAAAAAAATCTGAAAGTGAAAACTATTAGCAGTGATGAAAGGTGTGACCCATTCTTGACTTTTGGTTGTTGACGAGTCTCAGTGAAAGGAGTCATTCGATTTTCAGACTCTTCCTTCATTTGACTCAGTCGGTTTAATACATGCATCACTATTATATATACATCTCCATACACAATGTCAGCCTTCATTGTCCAATTCACCCTTCCAGCTCTGGACGACATGCGGATGCCATCTTTACAAACAGCTACAGGAAGGTCCTGGGGCAAATGTCGGCCAGGAAGTTCCTCCAGATGATCATGGGGAAACGGTTAAGGTCAGCAGAGGTACAATTCATCTCCAAACAATTGATTCATAACAACAGGACCAAATCTTATAAAGCGACTTTTTCCACCAGAGATGATGGCGAGAGCTTCGTGACGCGGCAGCAGTCGGGCGCCTACGAGAGCAGCTACAGAGAAGACCTCACGCCCGTCCAGAGGCAGCAGAGATACAGGGCCGCTCACCAAGACGCTGAGAGGCTATAGCTGACCTGCTGTAGCCAAATATCACCATTGTCTTATTTTAGAAGGAAAAAACAAAGCAAAAAAAAAACATTTTGGGCCAATATCGAAAGGCGTGTTCAATTTCACAAATTCAAATATTAAATATGAATCCAAATTGTGGACAAAACTGAAGGTAGCAGTCATTCTCTACCACTGCATTTTTTTTTTTTAGGGAAATTCTTCTTTGGAACTAAACTGTTTTGCCATTAAAGCCGTCGAGATGTGTACAGTTAAATTTTTGCCTGTGGTGTCAATTAAGGAGATGAATAACTTCAAGCGGTATTGTTCAACCACTGCGCCATGAATCTTTTTCAAATTCCACTTTGAAATTGGCTCTTGTGTTGCAAGATGGAGATCTGAAAATTTAGATATGCGAGATTGAGTAATTCTGGCCTACTTGTAGGCCAGAATAACAACAAGCACAGGTAGACATGTTTGTGATGTTTCTAGTGGTTAACAGGATAATAACGTGCCATTTATTGTAAAAAGTTTGCCATGGAAGGATAGGTTGGCTATTTTTCCAACTCAGACCTTTTTTCAAATGTTGGTTTCAATCATTTACAGGAACAGCAATCAACGTTAAAGAATAAAATGCATTTATTTTATTTTTTTTTCAAGGAGATTGAATACGGTTATTTTTTTTAGGCCCGAATAGTATGCCCCATTGGACTGCATGTACTGTAAGCACGGCGAGAGGCTGCAGCAGAGTGGTAAGTTTTTCAATAGTAAAGCATCCAATGAAAAATGTCAAACCTATCCTTGAACACTGTAGTGGATGACACTATTTCTTCAAATATAAATAGAAAATCTTTAAGAGTTTTACTGAAAGTCACAATTTCTCATTCATCGGAATTGTTTTTTTGAAAGAGATTTGCACAAACCCTTTCCAACCTTTTTATAATTTTCATCAAGCAATTAAAAATAGGCCGAGCTGGAGCCATCACCCGGACAGAACCCCTGCATCCCATGTTCCAAGCCAGGAGATCATTGGAGAAAGTACTATCGCAATTAGTAAATGTACAAGATATTTTAACATTTAAGAGATAAGAAATCACTTTTTAAAAGTTACTAGTACTTACATATTAGTTACTAGTAACTATTCCGATTGTTACAAGTAACTTTTAAAATTGAACTTGTCAAAATGTATTAGATACTAGTACTCATTTTTTAGACAAGTAACTGTTACTAGTAACTATCGCAATATTTCTAGTAAGAATTTTGTGAGAAGTAATTTTGAGTAAGAATTTTGTCATTGAATCCTGTGGGGCTCCGTGTTGGGGTATTTGTCCTACTAGTATCTATTACCATTGTTACAAGTATCTATTGAAATTTTACTAGTCACTATTAATTGAGTGCTAGTACTTTTTTTCTGTTCAAAGTAACATTTGTCTTACTAGTAATAATGTATGTTCTATTTTATATTAACAGCTTTTTGATAGTTTAATTTAAAGTCTTACTAGTAACAACTGGGAAAGGCACTAGTCCCTAATGAATAAGTACTAGTATTACATTTTTAGTTCCTCGTAACACAGAAAGATACTAGTAACAATACCAAAAAAATGTAATAGCTAATGAATAAGTTCTAGAACTTAATACATTTTGACTTGTAAAAGTAGAATAGTTACCAGTAATGAGTACAATGATATTTTAAAATAATGAATATAACATCTAAGGGAATAAACGTTGAGTCAGACTCAGAACTTGTGTTGCCACGTTTGTCATTGTTGAGCCAAATTTGGCTAAAACTACTAGTTTAAATATTATCTATGAATCAATCAATCATTTATCTCTCCATCAATGTCTCACTCTGTCCATATAGGAAGCATTCAGAAATGACTGGTCTGTAAAAGCCTGTATTTCTTGGTGGGTGACAGAACATCTGAGTTATTTTACTGTAGGTTTTGCAACCTGCCAGGAACGAATGCTCTGTGGTCGCAATCAGTATGTGTGTGTGTGTGTGTGTGTATGTATATATATATAATACTGAACACCTGAATATATCTCGTTGTCTGTTACTAGTTCTGATCTGACTGTAGTTACTAAATTAAGTAACAGCGTCACATTTTTAATGAGTAAAACAAACATTTTCCTAGTCAGTGTGAAGTCACCAGTCACAAATAAGTACTAGTATTAGTTTTAGAAATTAGTATTGTTACAATAGGTACTAGTAACAATTGAAAGCTACTTATATCTAATTAGTAGTTAATACATTTTAAAGAGTATAACTAAAACAGTTACTAGTAACAGTTGGAAAAGCAACGAGTAACTAAATTAGAAGTACTAGAAACGTTTAGTGACTAGTTCATCTTATGCGGCGGCACGACTGGTGCCAACCAGCCAAAGAGGGCACATGTCACTCCGCTGCTCATCGAGCTCCACTGGTTACCTGTAGCCGCCCGCATCAAGTTGAAGTCTCTTATGCTGGCCTACAGAGTGATTGTTGGGAATGCTCCCGCCTACTTAAATGCTCTTGTAAAAGCACATGTTGCCCCCCGGATGCTGCGCTCGTCAAATGAGCGTCGCCTGGCTCTGCCGGCCATACAGCCACGGCAATCCAGGCTATTCTCATTTGTAGTTCCACGTTGGTGGAACGAGCTGCCAAAAATGACCAGAGCAGGGACCTCCCTCTCTGTCTTTAAGAAGCACTTGAAGACCCAGCTCTTCAGAGAGTACCTCCTGTCCTAACCTACAATTACTTTGCACTACCTTGCAGTATTTATTGTTACACTAATGTTGTTGTTACACTAATCTCTGTCGCAATGTAGCTTGAATGTTATTCTCCCTTGTAAGTCGCTTTGGATAAAAGCGTCTGCTAAATGACTAAATGTAAATGTAAAGTAGCAGTTACTAAAACACATGGCATAACAGCCCTGTTTAAAGATGCCCCAACATTTTAACTGTGCGGTTGCAATTTTGAAGATTGCAAGAATGTTTATTCAACATAAATCAAACAGTCTTCAGTGGGGTGGACATTTTCAGATTTAGAGAGGTTCTCGAGCTGCACAGGATCAACTACACTATGACCAGGGTGATCCCATAGGTCATATTTAAATATTTTGAGCCCAAGAAGAGCATGAGGGCTTATACTTGAACAAGACCTCAAGCCCACAGAACATGGTTTAGAATATTTGAAAGGGAGACGCACAGTTATAACATCAAACACTCCCTGGGATTTTCTAGTGCTTCAGAATCATGATATTTTGCAAAAATATTAAGAAGAATGGAATATATACAATCATTATATATTGTCTATATTGGTTAAAATTATGTAATCCTAATTTTGTAACCGCATGCGCAAAAACAAATAGTCACTCTTCAACCTTTTTATTTCACCCTTTTGATTACAAAAAACACCTTGTTTCTCAGAAATCGCCCATAACTTAATTATTCACCAACTATTTGGAGAATTTCTCGCTCTCCATGGGACAATCTAACTGCCTTGGTGTGGAGAGATGAACAATTTGAATTTCAGTGCTACCGTTGACCGATGGGTTGCCATCTCTTAAGACGCGCTGATAGATCTTTCACAAGGCGAAATGGGCGTCAAACAGGAATGTACAAAAAACAAAAGTCGATGAAACCCAAACTCTGAACAGACACAAGTGATAATCCCAGGGTATCTAGGAAGCTTCAGCACGTGGAAACACCACCGGTAAAATGTGCAAGGATGGCTGGCGTTGTGGCCCTCAGTAGCAGTATCTGCGACAGACGCCATTAAAATCTCTTTTTCATTATTGTAGGGGCAAGTAAAAAAGAAAATAAAAAAAGAATAATAAATCATCACACGGTACTTGTAACTTTTCACTTTGATTCAAGAAATACCATGCCATATTTCAGTCCAATTCAATGTATCCTTGAATGAGGGGAAAAAATAAAAATAAAAAGACAAAATCCCTCCGTACTCCTTCAATTTTCTTGTCCTCATTTGGTCGCCATTCTGGGGAAGAAATAAATAAAAAAATATATTAAAAAAAAAAAAAAACAAGATTAGTATATACATTTTTTTTTTAAATATAAAATAATGAATATTTTATGACAACATTAAACCCCAAAACAATGAAATTTAGTGATGAAACGCTCATGCATTTCTGTGCACAGCATACCATTTATACCCTTCCACAGCAAACAGAATAAGGCCACGAATTACTGTTTGGATGAAGAATGCCTTATTAGGTTGTGTGTATCTGGAGCTCTTCCCATGAACATACCGCACCAGAAACGACACAACTGCCATCATCGGGCACTTCCGCGAGTGCTTACTAGAGATGGCATGACACCACTTTGTCTTTTCTGCTACTGAAATCTTGAGTATCTACTGATACCCCTTCAAATGTGATGTTTTGTCTCTTTAATAACTAGTGAGCTTTAAATCAGGCATTTTCATTCATGCACTTTTCTTAAGATGGCTGTCTAAAAGTACCAAGCTCAAAAAACAAAAACACTGCACTACCTCACAGGAAGAAACACACAATCGCTGCTTGTTTTAATCAGTTAAAAGACTCACAAAAAATAGAAATATCACTTTAAAAGGCAAATTTGGGCAACATTTAAGCATTTAAAACCGAAAATACTTTTATCACGTTGCCTACTGAACTTCTCTTTGTTATGTCGCAACAGTGTTTCCGTGATATTTCTGCCTAGATTGGTTTGAGTCCCGATGGTGACTCAACGGATCGGTGCCATCTCTAGTGTTTACACTGCGGTGGAGTGATGAAATCACGCTGGTTGTATGCTCACAGGAGGGATGACGACAAGGCAACGGGACGAACAGGTATGAATGACAGTCAGTGAGCATCAGGCAGCCATGCAATCTAACTGGCCAAAATGGAGATGTACTGGGATGCAGACCACGATAGTGCCCTTACTTCAGCTTCGAGGAACGTCAATTTGTTACAAAAAGGAGGCCGTTAACGGAGGCTTCTATATTTTGCCAACCTACTACTTTGCTCTGCAGCAATCCTGAAAGAGGAGTAAAGACAGAGATTTAAAGCAAAAAACAAACAAAAAAAAGGCTTTCGAAGAGTGGTTAAAAGAAAGGGTAGACAGTAGTACATAGAGTTGGGCGATGAAATCGAATTTTATTTCCATTACGATTTTGACTTCCGACGATTATGAAAATGACATAATCGAGTTAAAACGATTATCGTTCCGCATTACGTTTCCGCAATAATGCTCTCATTTTGTCTTGTTACAAAAGCCAGCACATCCCTTACATCGATGCGCTTTCCCCCCCCTCCCCAAACTCACTCAGCCAGGCTGTTGTACGCATGTGCGCCGTCGGTGTGACTGACCGTACCATGTGGCATGTTCAGTTGAACTAAAGCACACTTCACCAGGGGTTCCCGTCTCTGAATTCCATAAAGACTCGTCACGCCGATCCGTAATGCACATATTATATGACATGTTATTACCAAACACCTCTGACCAGTGTTTGGGTCCAGGTGCACCGGGGCTCCCTCTGCTCTCTCCCTGGCTGCGGTGCTCCCGGGCCGGGCAGCGCGCAGCAGGGAGGAGGTACCCCCGGAGCTTCCTCAAACACCGACTTGAACTGGCCCTCCTCCCAACACGAGACCGGCGCGGCCCCCATCCCCACAAAAGGAGAGCAGGTAAAGAATCCGCAATTTTCAGTGATGTCTGGTCTGATATGGTCGGAGAGCAATTAATCTTTTTTTTTTTCCCCACACACACACACACACACACACACACACACACACACACACACACACACACACACACACACACACACACACACACACACACACACACACACACACACACACACACACACACACACACACACAGAGGACCTGTGTTATTTCACAGTAAGGGGCCGTGGCGATTGGGAATGCTAGTGTAGTGACTACTGACAGACTGCAGGAACAACACTGAGAACGGTGATGAGATGAGATGCTTGACGCTGAGACGCCGTGGTATTGTGCGCAGCGTATAATACACACTGGTCAGAGAGCTGGTCATAAGTCTGAACGGCCGTTAAACAGGTAGGTCCGAAAGTGAGGAGTACATGTATATATAAAGTATTATACATTATTTATTTATCTAATCTTTTTAGATTTTTTATTTGTTTATTTTTGAATTATATTTAAAGTTCAGAAAATCCACGGTAAGAAACCTTTTTTAAGTTCAATAAATGCATGAAATTTCCAAAGTAAATGAGTAATAGCGCTAAATAATCGTGATGGTTTATCGTGATTATCATTTTTGCCATCATGGAGCAGCCCTAGTAGGGCAGCAACTACATATGTGCAAGGAGAAAGGGGCTTGCCAGACCGAACGCCACGGAGGGGGATAGGATCTCTCTAGAGAGATTACATTTCAGATAAACAGTAATTGCAATCTTGTATTGGTCAAATGAACTACAAAGAAGGAGCAGAAAGAAGGAAAACCAAGAACAGAAGGGTTGAGCCATTAATTCTGTAGAAAACATGAGCTTTCAGGCATCTTCAGCTAGTGACATTGGCGAACAGATTCTTCAGGTTTGAGGGCTCTACATATTGACAGCTTTAGAAAAAATGGCCCACTTGTACGGTCATCCAGCATGGAACAAGCCGGCACACTTTACGCCTGGTCCCCCTGGGCACCGGTTCGGCATCTGAGGCCTCCACTTCTCAGGACAAGGAGCAGAGAGTGGCTCCATGACCTCTGGAGACCTACTGAGGAGCGCCCACAGAGGAATGAGCTCTAAAACTCAGGCTAAGAAGTGCCAAGAGGCATGAAAGGTTGAGCTCCACTGAATGGTGAGAGGCTTTATTTCTTCGATCAAGGGCTCTTTGGAAACAATCCGTTAAGCGTCGGCCGCCTGGCTCTAGCGTACCTCTTAACTGCTTTCTGAGCCAGCATGCGGTTCCCGGCAAGGAAAGTGAGGCTGCCAATGATGGCTAGGTACTTTAAGGTCTGGAACATGTTGAGGTGGGTCCAATACACATACATCAGGCCCAGCATGGCTGAAAGAAGAACAGAAGAAAAATATAAGACATTATTCACGTTCGTAGAGGGAGAAAAGTTGAAAAGTTTGCTATTCGTTATACATTACAGGCTGGTAGTGATGAGAGGTTTGCAAACGAGTCGGCTTAAAGAGATCCAAGAGATTACTATATCCTTGTCAAATTTATTTTAACAAATCAACTGTAAGCTCTTATAAAGGGAGCTGAGCCAAAGGATACGGCTCACTGAAAATAGAGAAATTTCCAGAATTTTTGACTCTTCCCATAATCCTACCCAATTCTGTTCTCTCTTAAATAAGTATTACCATCAAGATTTCATTTGAATACAGTCAATGTCGGACTTCATAAATATCAGTGAAATTAATTGTAATAGCAATATGGAAAATGCTCACAGAACAGGAGGGGGAGGGAGAGTGGTTTAAGGGGCTGTTGTTCAGTAAACATCCCCGTTGCAACTCACCCACAACAACAGTTTATTTAACCACGAAGCAACAAATGCCCCTTCTAACCTGCATGTCCTATGTGGAAGAGCACGGAGCTGGGGGAGAAGCTGAAATTGGAGATGTTGGCCCCGAGCTTCAACCACTGCAGAGGACAGAGAAAGAACGTTGTTATTCAGATGATGGCGTATCAAACAAAAGCGCTGGGGGGAAAAAAATGGTTTGCCACTTTAACAGACAATGCGTTGTTCAAAGTCTATTATAAACATAACCATTTCAAATGCTGGGGAAAATAATTAAATAAAACATTTTCTTTTGTCAAATCACATCAAGAGTAGCACTAATTATTAATGGTGGTGGTGGTGGGGGGGGGGCTCATGAGTGTAGCAAGGTTTTTACAGAAGAGCACTTCTGAGAAAAATACGTGGACAAAAACAATATAAAAAAAACATTTTAAATGGTTTGCATTGAAAAAGGCAAAGATTATATTTATTTATTCATTTTTTAACAAAAAAATAATAAAACAAGGCTTCTTACCAGAATGAGCAGCAGCAGGATGGGAGAGAGGATGAGCGCGGTAAAGGTGTTAGAAACCACTGTGGGAGGCTTCTTCTCTGGCTCCCTGAACAAGTGCTGCAGAGATAGAAGGAAGCGTGTTGAGCACCTGCCACTGTATGCTGTGGAGGGCTGGATCATACGTTGCTATAATGACAATATCAGACTAGATATCGCCTTGGATTTTGGTGATTGTATTATAAAATATAAAACAGGCCTTTTTAAAATGTTGGTCTGAATTATTTATGGGAATCAACATTAAAAGACATTTAATTTTAACCTATCCTTTAACACTGTAGCAGATTGAACTATTTCTTAGAATATAATTAGAAAGTTGTTAAAGAGGTGAAAGTCACATTTTTTATTATTTATTCACTTATCTAAACTTAATGTACTGTTCTAATCAACGCCTCCACCAGCTTGGTGATTACTCATGATATATAATAATATATAGATATATAAGATATAGATATAGATAATGTAAATATCAAATCACAAAAAATGTGCGTGCAGTCAACGAGCTGAGGAGTGGATTTGCCTTTACCTGAATTTCTGGTTTGGGGATGTAGAGGGTCTTTGCCTGAATGGTAGGTGGGGCTTCCTCCTCCTGGAACTTCAGAACGACTTCCGCCTTTCGGTAAAATAACAGAGTTAAAGATCAACCCCCAAGCAGGTCGTATTTTTAGGAGCTCTGTGGGCTAATCTGAACCGTCAAGAAAAGTCGCTTTAATTCAATGTATAACATCTGCTTAACATATGGAGCAGACAGTGCTTTCAAGGTAAAGTTTTTTTTTTTTTTTTTTTTTTTTTATCATTTTTTTTTTTTTTTTTAATACCTAGCCAGACAGCACTTGTAGACACTCACCACGTTCCACAGGATGGGATTCTCCAAGGTGGCGTCACCGACAAAGAGATGGAGGGAATAGGTGCCAGACATGGAGTCAAATTCCGACTTCCGCTCAGCTGTATCCAGCTCAAACTTGTAAATGTTCTTGCTGTCGGGTTCGGCGACAAACACAACCTCTTGGCCGGTTTTCTGATTCTGTAGGCTGACAAATGTCTATAAAAAAAAAACAAAAAAAAAAAAAAGATGGACAGGATAAAGGCTTTATTTTTTTTATCATATCATATGGTCAATGTGTGGCACCGTGGCACAGTGCACTGCTGCCTCACAGCAGGAAGGTCCTAGGTTCGATTCCCGCCTGCAACGCTGTTGGCACCGTGCTCCGGCGGATTATTTCCCAATTAGGGGCCTTTCTGTGTGGAGTTTGCATGTTCTCCCTGTGCTCACATCGGGTTTACTCCATCTAACATCAGTAAGGACCCCCACCAAAAACATGTACACATCATTGTCTGAACAGCGATGGACATTTGGAACCAGGTTCCCGGGCGCGTCGTTGAATGCTGCCCACTGCTCCTGGCTGACCCACCAGAGGAAGGACAAGACAGGATGGGTCAAATGCAGGGGCCAAATTTCACTGGCCACATCGAAAGCATGTGCGTGTGTGTATGCATGTGTTTGTAGTGTAGCGTGTGATCAGTAAAAGATTCTTCAAATTCTGATTCTTCTTCAAATAGGTTAATTGAATATAAAGCTTGTACCATTGCACCAGTTGTTAGATATGTTACTTAGTTGTGACTGAGTCTAATGTGCAATTTTATAGATAAAATCAGGTTATCCACTGCTGATCAAAGAGCACCAGTCTGGGGATTTTCTTTTTTGTCCCATACAGATGACCAACCTGGTGAGGAGTGAGTTCCACCCCTGTGTTGACGTCCACCAGCTGGAAAGACATGGCAAAGTTCTGATGGCTGTCCGCCATGAAGGCATTCTTTGACTTAGTAGGATATTCCACCCTAGGAAGGACAAAATAAGGATAAATGAATTTAAAGAAAAAAATAAAAATAAAATAAAATCACACCATCATGTGCCCAATAGGGCTGCAGGAACGAAATTCTAAATTCGAATAGAATTTGAATATTTAAAAAGTAAAACACTATTCGAAATGCCATTCGAAATTGCCATTCTTTTGTGGGTTTTTTTTGTATAAATAAGTAATTGATTATAAATGTCTTGTCTAAACTTAGCGAATCAATTCATATGAGATGAGCAATAAAGTTCAATACAGGTACTCCTCACTCAACGACCGAGTTCGAACGCGAGTGTAGTGAATATTGACACACTGCAGGAACGAGACTGACTGGGAATGGTGCTGCGCAATGAGATGCTTGACATTGAGACACCGCGCACAATACCGCCTGGTTGGAGATCTGGTTGTAAGTCCAAACGGTCGTTAAACAGTTATGTCGTTAAGTAAGGAGTACCTGTATATGTTCATCCAGTTTTTTGCACAGTGAACACACAGAGAGAAATATTCCTGGTAATGGTGTGTGAAGTCCGTGTCGGCGGAGAAGCATGCCGGCACATTTCCCTGTCCTCCGGCTTTCCACTGTTTGTACAAGGGATAGTGCGCCTTTGACCAGAATGTCTGGTATTTCAACAGATGTAGCGATAAAAGTGGGAAGTAAACTCAACCATCAGAGACTGAATGTTCTCTAGTGCAGAGGTTACCAACCACCGGCACGCGGACCGCGCCGGGCCGTGGGGTTTTTGCCCCCTGGGCCATGAGAAAGCGGGTGTACATTTTTTCAGATCTGCGTGGCAGAAAACTGAGTAAATTAAATACGGGTAAATATCACTCTGATCGGAGCTGCGCAACCGTGCGTACAGCACGAACTCTGAAACATACATTTTTTTATGTATTCGGACACT
Organism: Zeus faber; assembly: GCF_960531495.2. Lineage (NCBI taxonomy): Eukaryota > Metazoa > Chordata > Actinopteri > Zeiformes > Zeidae > Zeus > Zeus faber. Next base: position 7,709,308 of record NC_137192.1, read on the forward strand.
AAAATAAATAAAGCATACAAATGGGATAAAAGAGGAATATCTACAGCCCGAGTGCTTAACAGCAAAAAAAATTATCATTTATGCATTCCTTCAGGCTGGTGTCTAACCTGGTGGTTTTTGTGCCGATGCTCTGGTCCTTATCCACAATGGATAAATCCATATTTGTGATGGCCACCTCTGTAGATACCTTCACTTTAAGCTGAAACCCAGCAAAAGTTATCGTTATGGAGAGGAAGGGGAACAGAGACATCCTGTCAAGCCAACGCTGGCAAAATGCAAATTTCAGATAGGGGGCAATCGCCAACACATTTATGTAGAGTGGACAAAACTTATTGGCGGGTGGATAAAAAAAAAAAAATTTGACCCAGCTTGACCTAACCCAAAGTGCTCCAAAGACAACGAGACAAGATAATTGCTCTTGACAAAAAAAAACGGAACAGCTGACCGCTGACCCCAGACCCCTCACCTCTTGACTAATTTGCATCACCTTTCCATGTCCATTTACACCTTCACCAATCGAAATTAAATGTGAAAAAAATGAATTGAAATTGAAGGACTTTAGTACAGCAGAGGGGAGGGGAAATTTAAGTGGCCCCCGTAAAATATTAATCAATTTTATTACACCCCTCTCTCATAATTTACTTGCGCATTACGAAAAAAGAAATCCAGCATTTTCCAGTCTGTTACTCAAACTTCAAGCACATTTCTAACATTGAAAAGGCATTTAAAAAAATTCTAACTTTTATCCAAGACTTTGAGGAATGCAAAGCAAGTTAAATAATAGCTAGAAATTATTTTAAGAGTACCGGTAAATAGAACAAGCTCACCTCAACTTGATTGGCAACCAGTCTGGTGTCCCCCGTCACAGCAATGGCAAACTGATAGTACCCACTGGCTGGCTGGTTGGACATGAAGTTCAGCTCAAAGACGCCACTGGAAGAGTGGTACAGGAGAATTGAGAGATGTGCATTGACAAACTAGACTTGCAATTTCTTAAAAACATGAAACAAAAATGAATACTTACTCCTTGAGAATGAAAGGGGTTTGGCTGAGGATGACACTCTTGGTGGCCAGAGCAGAAGCGGACTCCACCAACACACTGGCAGAGGCCAGGGGCTGAGACAGGACGTCGGTAACAAGGAGCTGCGGAGAAATTCACACGGTCAAACTGAGGATATTCCGATGGAAGGAAACTTGGCCAACCACTCCGCTGGGAGTCCTGTGGGCGTACCTGCAAGGTCGGCTGACTGTGGGACACTGTTGCCGGACCCTGGGCGCTCACGATAACCGGCACATGGAAGCTGTTGCTGGAGAGGGCGGCGGCGGCACCCGCGACGCTAAAGGCCTCAGACATAGAGTCCCAGGACTTCTTACTGAAGATGGAGTTCACCAGCTGAATCACCTGTTCCTGCAAGGAGAAAACATCTTCCATCAGCCCTAGAGAGGTGGACGCCTGCATAAGAGTGTATGACTAGTTTACATCATGTGCCAGTCAGCATTACCTCCTTGAGAGGGGGCTCTACGGCCACATGGTCTGACAACGCGTAGGCAGCGATCACAAACTGGGCAGTTGCCTCAAGTCCCTCTTCGAACTGGAGGTAGATGCCACCCAGATCATCCAAACGAGCAGTCAGATCCTAAAATGGGAAATAAAATTTAAAAAAAACAACAAAAAAAACAAAAGAACACGCTTGTTTCTTCATATTAATATCATTGTCACAAATTGTTCATTGTTCAAATCTATTCTGATGCCATGTCACAGCACCACCTGCTGGAGGACATTTCTTTGAACTTGCCTCGATCTCCTCCAGGATTCCTCCGAGCTCCACTTGCTGGGAGAGGCGAGCAGCGGTCTGCAGCACTAAGGTGATGCTGTGAACAGAGAGATCCCACAGTTCATTCCATCAGCAAATCCAAACAATGCCTATGCCGACCTGCTGACGACTACTTCCAGGGAGGGATACACGGAACACAATAGTTGTTAGCGCTATATTGGCTTGGTGCTTACGCCACAACGTTCTCCTCCTTGTTGATGCGCGCTCCCAGGGCCCCGACCACTTCTTGCGATGCCAGAGGAAGCCCCAGGGAGGTGAGCGCACACACAGCGTGATTGATCTGAGCCACAGTCGAGTCCTCGCTGACAGCCGCCAGAAGAATCTCTCGGGTTTCATTAGACACAGGGATCTGGGGAAGGAAAGTAGTCAGGTTGAGTAGTAAGGGGTGCAAATTGATCGACATTACATACCGCAAGGTACTGCTCATTGAGCTACAGAGGACTCTGATTTGGAAAAGAATAAGAAAGTAGATTCGAAACAATAAAAATGAAACAGGAAAACTAAAATGACCCAAAAAATAAACATGAAAAATTGGTCATACACAATAACTAATGAGGTAAAGCAGACAGTGGAGATTAATGTTAAAAGTTAAATATATGCAAAAAAAAATCTGACAAGATAAAAACCTAAATATTTACAAATTTCGTTGTAATAAAGTAAACTAGAAATATAACTGCAGTTGGCAATATACAGGTCCTGTGTAGTCATGTGAGATAACTATAACAGGGCTTCCAACGCTCCGTTATCCGAGGTTCCCGAATTTGCGCTCTGTGATTATATGTGGGGACATTTGAAGCAGACCGAGGAACTCTCTCCGACCGTGTCGGACCAAACGTCACTGATAATTTTGTTATTACTATTGTAAACAATGTTGCCTGTTATTTATGTTTATTTATATTGTTTAAATTACACTCTCTCAAAACGTCATCACTCAACTTCAACACATCATCCCACCTAGATGATGCACAAACATGGACAAACATTTTATTTTCGGTCAATCACGGAATGCGTTCACAAAGTGTCTGCGCTTGCACGTCTGGAGTTTTCCGATCTGTTTTTGCACAACATTATGTCAGTGACGTTGCCTTTTGACCTTTTAGCTATAAAATGTCGTCATCTTCATCATTTTATCCTATTAGACATTTGCGTGAAATGTGGTCATAATTAGCGTATGAATTCCTGAGTTATGGCCAACAACCTGTTTTGTGAGGTCACAGTGATCTCGTACGTGCGTAAGGCCACGACAGTCACCAGTGCGGAGGCAAAAAAAAGTACCAGACAGGCTGAACCGGGAAAAGCTACAGAGAATTTTTATTTAACCTCTATTTCACCAGGTTATTCTCATTTTATATTTAGAATGTCTTTTACAAGAGAGACCTGGCCAAGGAAGTAGCAGATAATGTGACTACACATTTACATGTGCCCAATGAAAGGCACCCTGTGTATGTACCTCACATTCGGACAGGGCTTGACTGGCCTCGGCAGCGAAGAAGACAGAGTCGATGCTGGTGGGGTCGAGCTGGGACTTGAGGAACTGGCACGCTTCCTAGAAACAGAAATATGATTTGAAATTAATTAGCATTCAGTTTCAAATCACATACAGAGACTGACAAAGGTTCGCTGTGATAAGATCAATACCTGTACAACAAAGGGTTCGTTCTGGCTTCAGGACTTCAAAGTATTTTAAGCACTTTTTTCCATTTTATTTCAGTGCCTTTTTATGAATTATTTAAATCACTTCTGCACAAAAGGGGCCTTGCTGAAGGTATTCCGTTACTTAAAATTCCAGAGGACAAAATTTAAGCACCTCAAGGATGTCATAAGAACGCTGAAAACAGACATGGAAGTGGGTAGACTGGGGTAAAATGTGATATTAGCCATCAGACAATTAATACTATTATACAACCCAGAATCCAGAGTCGTGATTGTGGCGCCGCCCCTTGCAGCTGCGGCGCAAGGGGGGGTATTTTTAGAGCACCCGTAATCACCGGGTGTCATGACATTTCACTGCATATATGTATGACCCTATGTATATGTATGTGACAAATAACCTCTTGAATGTTGTTTTCAGTATGGGATGTTGACTGTTTTGGGGGGATCTAACACCGTCCAACAATTTGAGCTGATTGTATGTGTTTAGGGGTGATTTTATATCACAAAACCTGGGAAGGCTTGTTTTAAGCTGCACTTTGATTTTAAATAGTGGAGGGATTTTATTGTATTTTTTATCTGATCTTAAGATTTTTTATACACCTTTATACTTTAATGTAATGTATTTTATATCATTTATAAAGATCTTTGAATTGCCCTTGTGTATGAAGGGCAGTTTAAATGCTATGCATATAAACTTGCCTACACACCAACCAAGCAACGTCGTACCTTTTCATCAGCAACCGTCGCTCCAAGCTTGGCCAGACCAACAATCGAGTAGTAGGCGGACTCCAGGTCTGTGTAGGGTTGACTCAACAAACCCTGAAGTCTCGCAACATCAGACAGGGAGAGGTAGTAGGACGGCGTCAGCGCCTGGGCTCCAAGAGCCAGACTTACTAAAAACAACCCCAACAACCCTGCAGACAGAGTGCAGAGGGAGGGAGAATGTGGAATGGATAAGATGCATTTGACTTAAATGCAGGGAAAGATTGATGGATTGCAATATTATAATTCTGCGTAAAATACAGATGTGCCGTTTTTTATTATGTGTATATAAGAATAAATAAACGACCTATCCTACACGTCTCCATTCATTTAGCTAGCTAGGCTAGTTGGCACTTCCCTGTTCAACGCAGCCTGTAGCTACCAGCTAACAGAATATACGATGCAGCGCTTTCTTGATTGTAATTTTTATTAGCCTTTTGAATTGTTTTTAGATGTAACTGCTGCCAAAGCAACGATAAATAAAAACGAACGAAGCCGTTCACTTACTCGCTTGGGCCATGTCTTGCAGTCTAATGCAGCGTCACCAAAAGCCGACGACTATTTCCGGTACGTTCCAAACTTGTCACGCGGTACATGGTCTTTCAAAGTAAAAGTCTCATAAAAGTCCAGTCCCCCCTTTTGACTATTTTTAACGCGCTGTACGAGTGAGTCATTTTTACACGTTGGTTCATTTTATTATTATTAATTATTATTACCACGCTGAGCAGACATTCTCCAAGCACTCTACGAACAGAGTCGATTTGCATTTGGGTAGAGGCTTTTATTTTCAAAACCACAGCCCGGAAGCATATCCCAGTTCCTCGATCGTCGTCGTGAAGATCGAGGACAATAAACGCGCGCGGAGCTGTTGTGATAAAAGCCGCCAAACAAATCATGAATTAAACTGTGGAGATACCTCGTGGCGACATTCTAGGAAAAAAATAATGGGGGGGGGGGGGGGGCGGAAGAAATTTGAACCTAATCATTTGTAATAGCAACTGTAAATGAGGTTCATGTTTGCCTGCAAATCACGGCTGCACAACGCAAACCAAGGAGCCGGTGACGCCGCTGCCTTGTGTCCATTTCCCATTGGTTCGTGGCGCTCAAGCGTGTGGACGAGTCAACACAAATACAAGTCAAAGCGAAGGAAATACAACTTATTCTTTTACTTCCCCCCCCACCCAACATGAACACATTCTAAACGGGACACATAACTTAACATGACAACGGGGACATAACATTTTCGAGGGCAATGTCAGGCTACAGGCGTTTTGAACAAAACTGGAAGGAACCCTGACGCATTGCAGACTGATGTTCACTTTCAGAACCTGTACATAGAACTAGGGGCCACTATGCGATGCTTTCTCAGCCCTCAGCGATACCATGATCCATCATATCCCACTTTACATTCAATTTTATCTTTGCCCGAAAGCACCTTTAAGTGCAAAAATATCTAATATTCACAATTCTTTTTTTTTTTTTTTTTTTTAACATCTACTTCAAGGCATCTCCAACCTGATTGACCCATTCTATTTGCTCCGTTCCCATTATCTACTTAGTCCGTTGATAAGGCTGGACCGCAAAGTTTTCACCGAAAATTCCGGGTCCAGAAAGTAAAAAATACAGCCAGGATTTCCCTGATCCACATGATTGGCCCAAAAACCTGCAGTGGCATTGAACTTCCTGAACCTGGATTTCCCACATCTAATTACTAACCTTGTTCAAAATGGTCAAAATAACCGGAACTAACTATTATTATTAATTAAATTATTTTCCTATGTCCACTTAAATATTAGGGAAAAAACAAAACAATTTAAATGCAACAACGTTTCAGATTCTGCAACAGATTATGTCAGGAGAGGATGAGGGCGCGGTTGGGGGTTCGGGACCGGAGCGAGCGCAGGAAACGCCGCGCCTTCTCCGTCATGATCAGCTGGTCCTTGGTCTGTCCGCACACCACCGTCTCCCACTCTTTGGACATCTTCACAAACTGAAAATACAGAATGAAGAATTAAGAGTTCGAGTAGGAAGAGCCTCTTCGGGGATTTCATTTCTTTTTTTTTTTGTGTGTGTGTGTGGGGGGGCGGGGCGGTGGTCGGAGGGTTTGAAGCGGAGCTTACGGGAGAAGGTGGCACCAAACAGGGATGCATGGCACCGTCGCTGGGCCCCAAAAGGAAACCCTGGTCCAACACGTTCTCCTCCATCTTGTTGCAAAAGGAAGACGAGTTCAGACAAACGGAAAGTGAAGGATCCAGCTGCGGCAAAGAAGGTTGACATAAAAATAAATAAATACATACATACATGTGCATTTCAAATAAGGTTTAAGTAAAGATAGTTGAAAAAATATTGAGATACATGTAGTTATAGTTTTTTTTATTTAGTAATAATTATGTATTTTGTTTATTCATGTCTATTACGTTCCAAGATTTTAGTCTGTTCAATTTTAGACATGAAAGACATTGAAAAGGTCTACAACCTTTCTGAACAGTCTCAAACACGGTGGCACAGCCTGAAGTTTAGACTTTTAAGCCACAAAACTCCCAAATTGAATGAACTTTGATTTTTTTTCCTCAAGTGCTTTCAAACTTAGCTTACTTTACAGAGATTTTTTAATAGGATTTGGACACAAAAGAGCGTCCTGTCATTGGCCTATATTCACACATACATAAATGAATAATAACTATACATTAATGATCTACACACACCTTGACCTGTACAGGGTGCTTGGGTTCAGACTCCATCGTCGTCAGTTTAGTTGTGGTGATTTCTCTGCAATCCATCACATCTAGCGCCAGAGACTTGCGCACCTTCTTCATGGGAGGTCGATGCTGGAAACAGGAAAACACATTTCACACTTTCCGTTAAAAGACATCGACAAATAAATTAACACAAAAAAAGAAGGAAATTGAACCTGGTCTTTATATACGGTAGAAATGGACATTTTCCAATACCCTACATTGTACCGTACGAAGAATCACATTAAAACTACAGCGTATTAAAATAATCAACAACTACGCAGATGTTTGAGACGGAACCAAAAGCGGACCGGTCTGTTTCCCGTACTGACCAGCGCTTTGCGTCGGCGCTCCGGTGGACTTTCGCTGTCTGGGAACAGCTCGATCCCGGCCTCCCGGAGCAACACCTCGTTCAAATCCTCTTCCAAGTTCGGAGTCTGGGGCTGAGACGGAAAAAGGCGGCGGTCATACACGGACGGGCCTGTGCGTGCAAAGTGCCTTCTCAAATGCAAAAACCGGAACTCACCAGGGCCTGCAACGAGCCATATTTTTCCATGGCGTTTTTGAACGGTGTCGGCGTCCGGGGAGTCGTGTAGAGCTCTGACTTATGATTTGGCGTAATGAACCTGCAAGATGGAGGAGGGGTGGGTCAACCATGAACTGGATAAAACAAAAAAAACATCCTGTGTGTATGGTCGGTTTCTCCAGGCCAAATGGTAAAGTACACGGTATATTACAGACTTCATTTCGTCATTACAAGGACTTTCAAGTACTTTTTTACACCCCCCCCCCCCATTTTCAAGGACTTCACGCAAAACAAATACAATCAAATTTCAATGTGCCCCTTTAAAATTACGTTACGATATGAATAACAAAACCAGGAGGAAGCTCACAGGTTTTCAATTATCTTTTTTTTTTTGTTTTTTCCCCCCAATAACTTTTCAAGCACTTCAGCACAAAATAGGCAATTTTCAAGGTATACCAGTACTTCAACTTCTAAGGGAGAAATTCAAGCACCTCAAGGACCTGGTAAGAACACTGTGACTAACAAAACCAGGGGTAATATCGTAGGTTAAAATGCTCACATTTTATTCTAGGACTTTTCAAGCACTTCAGCACAAAAAACGACCCCACCCCCACCCTAAAACAGCCAAAAGATCCTATATAGAAAACACAGGGTGTGATGTACTATACGTACGCAGAGTTTTCCTTCTTGATGATGGGTGTCTTCTCACGCTGCAATGGCGTGGTGACGGTGGCCTTCTGACTACACACGGGAGTGGACGTGAGGGACGGGTTTTCCAGGTCGTGAGTGTCCTGTTTGGTCCACATGTTCAAGAACTGGAAGAAAGTTTTTAGTTAGAAAATTTCATAATCATTTTCAAGGACTTTGCGCAAAAAATATATCATACATTTTCAATGTGATTTTTATTAATTAAGATAAAGGCTTAATCAATGGGCTTAATTCAATGACCGTTTTTTTTTTTGTTTTGTTTTTTTTAAGGACTTCTGAAGCACTTCAGCGCAAAAGGGGCTATTTTCAAGGTATTCCAGCATCTACATTTCTGATGACAAAATTCAAGCACCTGGTAAGAACCCTGTATGAATCCTGACACGGTGTAATATCTAAGCAGCATTGAATCAGTGCATGAACATTTACTTGTGAGGGGGAGAAGGGCAGGATTTTGACAGGGGTGTTCTTGGGCGTCATGGAACTGGAGCCGTCGGTGGCGGCAGACAGGGCAATGCGGCGGCGGCTCAGCTGGTTGAGTGCAGTGGGCGGGGTGATGCCACCGGGCGAGATGGGGATGAGCTCACCCCGGCTGCACCGACTCAGCTTCTGCAGAGCGCTGCCCTCCAGACGGAACTGGTGGCGCTCGGGGCTCTGGCTCTCCTCGGCCAGGTCAAACACCTCCAGGTCGCACCAGTCGTCTGGGTCCTGGAGAAGGCAGCGGACATTTTGATTCATGGTCAAAAAAATAAATAAATAAAACTCTGGTCGCAGCTCTGAAGCCAAATGCAAATCATTGCTGTTGACCAATGTAAAGTTTTCTTCCTTATTTAAGCATTTTTGAGAATTTAAGCCCCTCTAGATAATTACAATGTCCCAGCAACTCACATCAACACAATAGGCAAAATAATAATAAAGCAATACAATAAAAATTGGCAATATTTGGAAAAAATATAAAAAACCTCACAGTTCATTGTACACAACTGTATACACTAAATCTAGAGGTAAACAACATATATAATCCAAAAAGAACTGGAAAAAAAAAAGAAGATAAAAATGAAAAAGATCCAAAAAATGAAATGTCCAAAAAGAAAACACAAGGTCCTATATGCAATAACATATTTTAAAAAAAACAGTGAACCAGAAAGATGACCTTAGGATAGAAATGGTGATGTATGTTTAGGACTTCAACTGCGATAAAAGGCTACACAAACAAATTGATGCGTACTGAATCCCAGTGCCTACACATATTATAAAAGGTCTAAATTTAGTAGCATAAAAAAAAGAAGAGCTGAATAGTCTGAAAAATAAAAAATAAAACACTGAAATAAAACAGATGTATCTATAAAAATAGCCAAATACACAGAAATATAAAAAAATACAGGACCAGAATAACCAAATACATAGAAACATATGAATATACAAAGTGCGATATTATGTAGCGGATAAATTGTTATGGATACATAGGGTATAAATTACTACTACGTAGTTGTAATTCTAATTTCTATCAGGTTTTCTAAGCTTTGTGTCACTCTCTGACTAAAAGGTGACTTACCGCATTGAGCATGTCCATCACCTCCTTCAGCGTTGGGGCTGTGGGGGAGAGGAAGCCGGAGCTGTCCACCACCCAGCTGACGCTGTTCGTATCCGCCAGGGCCTCAGCCTCCCCCTTGGGGCTCAGCCCATCCTTCGCCGAGGTCGGGCTGCATTTCCTGCTGACCGGAATGGACGTTTCCTACAACGGGAGGCAAATTGAAAAAATTTAATCTGTGAGAAGGTACTTCCGCCACTGCAGATCGGTCCATCAAAAACCATGGCTTAGTTTTCTTTCACAACAGCAACTTCTGTGTAACGCTGCTTTCTGAAATTGTTCCTCCTCTTTGCATGCATATCCTAAAACACCTTTGAAGAGAAACATGTTTGTTCTTAATGGTTCTTAGCAGTGCTCTTTTGGACTTGTATTTTGACCTGGCCTCCTGAAATAGGTAAGCTGCAGACCAACAGGGACAAAAGTAGATGTGACTATTTTCACATTCATTTAAAAGTTTCACCCTGTGAAACAGACAGAATGCAATTTTCAAATTACAAAAAATATATATATATATATATTATACAAGCATATGTTGGAGGATATCTGTCTGATTCCCATAAATTGTAATAAGGCCAAATATTTGCGCTATTTCAGTTATTATTTCTTTCATTCTCTTTTCCAGACGGCAGATTCATGTGCCACTACCGTTGTCGTGCTCTCATCCAGTTGGGCTGCAACTGGAACAGAGGATCCATCGCCAGCTAGACCTCCCTGGTGGAGCACACAAATCACTGTGTTAGAGCCGAGGAAGCCATGCAACACTCTCCATTAGCCTCGCATCTGCCCTGACAGACATGGAGCAAACACTCAAAACAAAAACACCCATGTCAAAGCAGGGACAGTTAAGCTGCTGTACTCTGGAGCATGTGTTTTCACGTAATGACTGAAATACTTTTGATTGGACCATGGGGATCTCACTCTCTCGTGAGCATTATCAAATGTAATTCAAGGACTTTCAAGTTCTTTTTAAGCATTATATTTTCATTTTCAAGGACTTTGTCACTTTGTTCTTGGAGTTGATGGGTTGGAAGCAGGAAAAATGGGCAAGCGTAAGGATCTGAGCAACTTTGACGAAGACCAAATTATGATGCCTAGACGACTGGGTCAGAGCATCTCCAAAACTTGTGAGGTGTTCCTGTTATGCAGTGGTTAGTACCTACCAAAAGTGGTCCAAGGAAGGACAACCGGTGAACCAGTGAACCAGTGACAGGGTCATGGGCGCCCACGGCTCATTGATGCCCGTGGGGAGAGAAGTCTGACCCATCTGGTTGATCCCACAGAAGAGCTACTGTAACACAAAGTTGATACTGATATGGCAGAAAGGTGTTAGAACACACAGTGCATCACAGCTTGCTGGGTATGGGGCCTCATAGCCGCAGATCGGTCAGAGTGCCCATGCTGACCCCTGTCCACCGCCAAAAGCGCCTGCAATGGGCACATGAGCGTCCAAACTGGACCATGGAGCAATGGAAGAAGGTGGCCTGGTCTGATGAATCAAGTTTTCTTTTATCTCATGTGGATGGCCGGGTGTGTTGTTTACCCGGGGAAGAGATGGTACCAGGATGCACTGTGTGAAGAAGGCAAGCCGGTGGAGGCATTGTGATGCTCTGAGCAATGTTCTGCTGGGAAACCTTGCGTCCTGGCATTCATGTGGATGTTACTTTGACACGTACCACCTACCTAAACAATGTTGCAAACCAAGTACACCCCTTCATTTCAACGGTATTCCCCGATGGCAGTGGCCTCTTTCAGCAGGATAACGCACCCTGCCACACTGCAAAAATTGTTCAGGAATGTTTTGAGGAACATGACAAAGAGTCGAAAGTGTTGACTTGGCCTCCAAGTTCCCCAGATCTCAATCCGATCGAGCATCTGTGGGATGTGCTGGAACAAGCAGCCCGATCCGTGGGGGCCCCACCTCGCAACTTACAGGAGTTAAAGGATCTGCTGCTAACGTACGACTGATCAGCATATATCTATATATGCATTCACCAGCGCGCCTGGGTTTTCAACCACCCAAAGCATGCACATGTCACATCTCTCTCCACAGGCTCCATGTAGCTGCCTGCATCAAGTTCAAATCCTTGATGCTGGCCCACAGGGACATCCCTGGACATGCACCCACACACATTGCATCATGTATCAGGCCATACACCCCAATCTGCTCTCTGAGGTCTGCAAATGAGCGGTGGCTGGACTCTCCAGACTCTCCTCATGTGTGGTGACCAATGGTGGAAGGAGCTACCCAGCTGGCAAGAAACACCTGAAGACCCTGCTCTTTTGGGACACCTGATCCTATCTTATTTATAACTAACTATTCTTGTTGATGTTGACTAGTTTTAAGTTGCTGTATTGACATAGCACTAATGTACTATGTTGTACTATAATGTACAACATTATATTGCAACACACAAAGTTGTTTTTGTTTTGTTTTTTTACATTAATGGCAGTATTTTATTCAGATTTGAATAATAAAACCAGGGGGAATATCAGATTTTGAATGATCACATTTTTCTCAAGGACTTTACAAGCACTTCAGCACAAAGGGGGCTACTTTCAAGGTATTCCCATACTTCAATTTCAGATGACAAAATTCAAGCCCTTCAAGGATCTGGTAAGAATGCCGTCTAAGTGATTTTGAGAGACATACAGTATGTATGTAGAAAATGCGTAACCTTTTTCGGCAAAAATTCCATAAACTAACATCAATACGTTTTCTTACCGGAGCGGTTTTCTGCTCCGGGTCCTTTTCGGCGATGCCTTCAGAGCTGTGGGGCATCTGTGAAAATCGGGGAAGGAGGATTTAACCTACTATCCAGCTCACGTTATTGGCACCAATGAACACATGGCGCTTCATCATCCAGTTGAAAAATCAAACCTGTATGTCTTTGACGCGGGCCAACAGCTCTTCATATTCGTTCGGCTTAAAGACCTCGCTGGAGTAAAACCCCATGTCCAGCTTGCGTTTGATGGTGGAATTCCAATGATTCTTCACGGCGTTGTCCGTCCTGTGAACGAATAGGTCGCAATGTGAAGTCAACCTCCTCTCGCATCCGGTGGTCGGCAACTCTTTAAACCCTCCCCATTGGCTCCCTGGCTATGACAAAATTAAATCACAAATAAGCGATTTTCTTTTTACTTTCTCAACCACCGCTATTTCATTTTGTTTTACTATTTTGTAATCGTAAAAACTGGTACACAAAAAAAATAAAAATTATATATATATATATATATACTGGAAATTTCATCAGCCACAAAGGGCGTTTAGGTTGCACCTGAAACTGACAGCGTTGGCTCAGTCGATGCGTCAGTACAGCGCCGCCTAGTGACCAAAGGCTGCGTGGGTTGTTTTATTTTTCCCCCCCAAGATGGCTGCTTTTTATTGTTATCAAGTCTATTTGGATGTGAACATATGCACTCCATTACCCGGGTCCCATATAGTTGTCTGTATTCCGAAACAGCTAGTGCAACAAAGGAGGCGTCCATCTTAGTTTTTCCGACTTGTACTGGAACGCGGGCAACGCAGGCGTGACGTCATATATAATATCACGGCAAGCTAGATATTCTCTTCATTGTCTGTTTTCCTCTGCACTTTATATGAATTAAATAGCCTACAAGTCATTGACCTGGTAAAATATGAAGTGAAAACAGCCAGAGCTTGGTTATCAGGAACTGGTCAATAGAGATGGTAGGCTAACCACCCGCATGAAAGGCCGAGAGAAATGTTTACGGCTCAAAAAAAGTAGTTTGCCGACCCCTGCCGTAGACTGAACCAAGTCACCTTCCAGGAAGCAGCTTGGCGATCTCCGCCCAGCGGTTTCCCAGCAAGCAGTGGGCCTTGTAGATGATCAGGTCCTCCTCGGCCGTCCAGGAGGACTTTTTCACGTCGGGGTTGAGGTGGTTGTGCCAGCGCTCCCGGCACTGCTTCCCCAGGCGGCCCTTCAGGTGCTTGGCCACCATGGCCCACTGCTTGTTGCCGTAGAGGTTCACCAGCTCTATGACCTGGGGGAGGAAGAGGAGACCGCCGAGATGGAAAACTAGAGCTGACGGCCATCGCTCGCTAAAGCCCGTCACAGTTTACACAATCGTAGGTTTCCGATCACAATTTAATGGGAATTTGAAGACAGTGCTAGAAATGTTGCAACAAAAGGGTGATCAGTAGGGTCGAGGCAAATTAAACGTCTCACCATCTTTTCTGTTATTTCTTTTGGATATACAGTGGTACCTTGATTTACGAGCGCACTAACCTACGAGTTTTCCGAGTTACGAGCAGTCGTTCCGTCGATTTTTTTGTATTGACTTGCGAGCAAAAATGTGAGTTACGAGGCGCGAGCTTCAGCTACGCCGCCGCTAGTTGGCGTGGCGAGCAAATCCGGCCAGCATCCCGCGTCTCACTCGTTCACTTCACGTGGTTACCTGATCGTGGAAGCATCTCTTCTGTGTTTTGTGCAGTTATTTTGCAAAAAAAAAAATTTTTTTTCACCATGGGTCCTAAGAAAGTAAGCACTGAGAAAAAGAAGCGAATGATGTTGATTGAATTAAAGCATGAAATCATAGAAAAACATGAGCGACGTGTGCGTGTGATGGAATTGCTGAATTTTTTTAAGTTAACCGGAAAAAAAAAAAAATTGTAGCAATTAAGTTCAGCAGTAAAGTGTAGCAACAAACAAAAGTGACCGAAAAAGCATGAAACAAACTCCTCCAACCTCTTCCGCCCATCTCCTCCACCCTCCACCTCCGCCAGCATCTTAGTCCAAGTCGTTTGATCTCCAAGGTAAATACACTTTATAAAACCAGTTTATTTCTTTACACTCTCTTTTATTATGTTTTTATACAATATTTGTTATTTATAAATAAATTTTTCTTATTTAAAAACATGTAACAAAAAATAATTGGGGTGGTTTTTGGGCGGGCTGGAACGGATTAATGCCATTACAATTAATTTCAATAGGGAAAATTGATTTGCTATACGAGCAGATTGAATTACGAGCTGTCGTGGAACGAATTAAACTCGTAAGTAAAAGTACCACTGTATAGGTTACTTTTTTTTTTTTTTTTTAATCATTAGGTTTAGTGTATAATGGCATATATTCATTGTCTAGTTAACAATTTTCCATATATTGCCATTTTATTTGATATTAGCTGCTCCTAAGTACCCATCTATCCATTTATGATGTCATGATGATGACAGTTCTAATCCAAGTGGACGCCACAGGCAAATTTTTAAACGACAGCGCTTTTCACAAACGGATATGATAAGCAGGAAATCTACCTTGTCGTCCTCCTCTTTGGTCCAGGGCCCTTTGACCAAATCAGGATCCAAAACTTTAAACCAGCGGTGCTGACACTGTTGTTCAGTGTGGTTCTAGGAAAGAAAGAAAACAAAAACAAAGTTACCAGCGTGTTAAAAGCCGCCGTGATATCATGTCTAGTCAGCATCACTAAATCTAATTCTAATAAGAGGACACTCACCGGGATAAAGCCAGCAATGTACTTCCAGTCATTCGGTCCCGCGTTCTGAACCAGAGCCTTGAGGTTGTCGTCCTACCCAAAGAAAAAAAAGATCCGGCCTGGTTATTGGCTCTTTCCAGCAGCCCTGTGCAGACACCAGCTCCAGAACACGCTGGGACACTCACCTCGTCCTGGGTCCACCTCACTTTGATTTTTCCACTCTCAGCTTTCTGCTCTGCCACGTCGGAGTCGGTGTCCTGATACATGGCCTCCTCGCCATCCTCACTGAGAAGAGGACGAATGTGGGATTAAAATGCAGATTCAACCGGAGGACACACAAATGATAAGAAACCAGACCGCTGAGGTCATTGCCATCCAATCTATTTTTATATGCGGGGCCAATACCAGCAACCACGCTGCCACTCCTGTTCTGCTTTGCTGTTTATTATAACTCATAACTGACTGTAGTAGCTGGTAGGAGATTTTTATTTTTCAGGTCTTGATTAATGTATATTCATGTACGCCGATCAGCTACAACATTCAAACACCTGCCTTATATTGTGTAGCCCTCCCTCGTGTCACCAAAAGAGCTCTGACCTGTTGATACATGGACTCCACAAGCCCCCTGAAGGTGTCCTGTGGTATCTGGCACCAAGCCGTAGCAGTGGATCCTTTAAGTCCTGTATTATAGAACCAAGAATCTCGATTGTGGCGCCGCCCCTTGTGGCCGCCATCTCGAGCGCCTCGTGTCGTTTACCCACATTTGAGGATTTTTAGAGCTTATAGAGCTTATTGTGCGTAGTCACCCGGTCTCATGACATGTCACTGCATATATGTATGACCGTACGTATATGTATGTGACAAATAATCTCTTGAATCTTGAAGTTGTGAGGTGGGGCCCCCATGGATCGAGCTTGTTGTTCCAGCACATCCCACAGATGCGCGATCTGATCGGAACCTAACCCCAGTCATCCACATGATGTAGAAGAAAATTTGATTCATCAGACCGGGCCACCTTCTTCCATTGCTCCGTGGTCCAGTTCTGATGCTCACGTCCCCATTGCAGGTGCTTTTGGTGGTGGACAGGGGTCAGCATGGGCACTCTGACCAGACTGCAGCCACGCAGCCCCATCCGCAGCAAGCTGTGATGCACTGTGTGTTCTGACACCTTTCTATCATATTCAGCATCAACTTCTTCAGCAGTTTGTGCTACAGTAGTTCTTCTGTGGGATCGAACCAGACGGGCTACACTTTGCTCTTCATGTGACTCAATGGGCCTTGGGACCCTGTCACCGGTTGTCCTTCCTTGGACAACTTTTGGTAGGTACTAAACACTGCATACCGTGAACACCCAACAAGACCTGTGGTTTTGGAGATGCTCTGACCCAGTCGTCCAGCCGTCACAATTTGGCCCTTGTCAAAGTCGCTCAGATCCTTGCGCTTGCCCATTTTTCCTGCTTCCAACACATTAACTTCAAGAACTGACTGTTCACTTGCTGCCTAATATATCGGAATGAGATAAGCATTGTTATTCACTTCACCTCTCAGTTGTTTTAACGTTGTGGCTCGAATTAATAGGTTAACTGTTATTTTATATTGACCAAATTGTCCATGTGTTGCCAGTTTATTTAATTTTTTTTGTATTGCTTTATTATTTTTATCGTTGACGTTGCAATTCCCCCCGAGGGTAAACAAAATCGATCTAATTTATCCTACTCATACGACACATTAAGTTTGTTTTTCCTTTTTTAATACTTACTGGTTGTACAAACATGCACCGACCCTTTATTACCAAGACATCCCTTGCATAAAAAAAAAAATGTACTGATTGTGAGTGCAGGAAGGGGTGGCTGGGGAATCTGGAATATCGAGTTTATTTTCCCGGGGCCTACTACGGAGTTCGCAGCCCACATGTGAAGTTCTCCGTGCACAACTTTCGACAAGCGAAGTTTTCAGCTGTTGGCGACTTCGTTTTATGTCACTGCAGTGAAAACGGAAGCTTACCGGCGGCCTAAGGATTGTAGGGGCCGTGGTGGCAACGTATTGTGCCGAAAAGGGCGGCAGACTGACCGTCACCCGAAACTTCGTGAAACGAATGTGATCCATCGTCCACGCGCTTTTTCATGACTAGGCGGCGATGCGTTCCATCCCTGCGCTGCTTTTTTTTTGTTTGTTTTGTTTTGTTTTGTTTTTTTATTGCAAGGCGCTTTTGACATTCATGGACACAAGGCACATCTCTTACCTGCGCGACCACCAGGACATTTCGGCGTACGGTGTTGTTTACAGACGGCGACGGCTGGATCGATGGTTTTCCCACGTCACGTGCATGTAAATTGTCCGCACTATTAGACGAGCCGTGAGCGTGGTGGTGGTGGTGGTGGTGGTGGTGGTGTCGGTGGTGTCGGTGGTGGTGGTGTCGGTGACTCCGGCTCTTCTGTGCAGCCGGAACAATCTGCTCTGATCAGCTGGCGCGGCTCGAGCTCGCTGCCCGCGCGCCGCTTTTTCTATCGCGCGCCCTCGGTTTGTCCGGGGAACGGGGCGGTGACGTAGCTGCGCGGCGGAGGTGCGCGTGGAACCCCCGTCGACGCTGGGGCGTTCGTCGGCGAATGACTGCACTGCGTTACGTACGATTATTATGATCCGGTTTATAATAACATGCTGCTGACAACGTATTACGCGGAATTTCATTGTTCATTTAATAATAAAAAAAAAAAATACTGTATATATTGTTATAACTAGCTTGTTATACAATCAGGCACAATTTCCTATGAAACGCCATTTTAGTCAATTTCGAATAACTACCTAAATAAATAAATATTCCGATTAAATAAATAAATATGTACACGAAAAAAACCCTGAAATTAGGAAATAAATATACTGTCAGACGACTGTTATTTCTATGAATAAATAATATTAGATTTGTGAAAAGAGCTTTATTTTGAATATTGTAGACTTTATTTTATTTTAGAAGAAACGCAATTCCCAATCATTCACATGATTGGGAATTGATAGGCTACATTTGCGATCGTTCTGAAAAGGCACAATCCCTGGACCTGTTAATCATTTCTCTTTTTGTGTTTTCCCCTCGGCCACAAGAGAGCTCCGCTGTCCACTTTAGTTCAGCTGTTTCGAGGAAACTACGTATATCTGATGGTTATCCGTCCCAACAAGTCCACTTTCACCGCAATTTACTGAGAAAAGGGTCAAAAGGAATGATTGAAAAAAAAAAAAAAAATCTCCCCACACGTTTTTAGGTTTTACCTCGGTCATGAAACCACCTCCATTATAACAAGGGGAAGGCATCCTGACAGCTGAGGATGTTATTGTCAGATACTGTTCCCCCTGTGTTCAGTAAGAAAGGAGCTCACAAATATTACATAGAAGACTTTAATAACATTGAAAAAAATAGTGCAAACGATTTTTTTTTCTACACAACTTATAGAGGGTGACAAACTTATTTGTTTTAAGTCACAACAAATTTCAGTAAATACAAAACGGCAAAATGTGCAATATTTAACATGAGGAAAAATACCCTGGAAAATGTGGGAATTAAATAAATTACACATAAGATATGGAAAAATCAAAATAATTCAAAACATAAACCATTCCAAATAAAGGAAAACTATAAACAACCATACCACTGATAGCACAATTCCAAGTATGGAAAGAAAAACTTTGAAATGTATACATTTTTGGTTTGTTTTCGGTCTTTTAGTCCCTTTCTTTTTTTGTCACTTAGATTCAGCATGCTGCACGTACAAATTCCTCCTATATCGTTGGCCTTTCCACACACACACACACACACACACACACACACACACACACACACACACACACACACACACACACACACACACACACACACACACACACACACACACACACACACACGGTGGCACCACCTTCTGCAGACATCAATTGTAGTCCAAAAACATATTAACAATTGTGTTTTAATGTAAACATCGATGTTAATTCCTTCACCAATATTAGTTTTCGGGATAATGGTGTTTTCGGAGTTAGTGCTTCTGCGCTTGCCACCTAGGGGGGCTATTTAGGGTACAAGAGTGAAGATATCCCCAAGTTTATTGAAGCCAATGCCTTCCCTGTTATGGGGAAACAAGACAGCAGTAAGAATTTGATATGTGTGTGAGCTTCCTTCCTCCAGTAACATCCTCAGCTGTCAGAATGCCTTCCCTCTGTTATAATGGAGGTGGTTTCAAGGCAAAGATTAAACTTAAAAACGTGTGTGACGATTTTATTTTTATTTTTTGGTTCAACAATTTCCTTTGACCTTTTCTCAGTAAATTGCGGTGAAAGTGGACTTGCTGGGACGGATAACCATCAGGCACACGGAGTTTACTCGAAACAGCTGAACTACGGCGGACAACAGAGCTCTCTTGTGGCCAAATGGCGCATTTTCATTTCTAAAAAAAAAAAATTCGCCTTAACGTTAAGGGGGGAAAAAAAAGAAGAGAAAACTGATCAAATGATGCAGGTATTGTGCCTTTTTCAGAACGATCGCAAATTTAGCCTCTCAAATAACAATTATGTGAATAACCACACATTTCTCCCAAAAGACCTCACCAGGGGTCCTAACTGAGCCATGCACTAGGCTCCACTACCTACTGTACTGTATGTAGCATACTGTAACGCATACTGTGTCACTGTTCAGGGTTGTTCGTGATGCCGTATTGCTGCGCCGTACTGTTGTATACTGTGCTGTATTATCCCAAACACTACCTCACACTATTCACATTCACATGCCACTTTAATTCACATGCCACTTTAAATGCACATATCTGTATATACATAGGCATATTCCTTCTATTTCAATTTATTTTTATTGTATTTTATTCTATATATTTTTATCTTATTCTATAAGTATTCCACTTACTGTATTACGTTTTAGGAGTCAGTTAGTCGGTCTATTAGAAAGGAATTTTCTACTTTTTATTTTATTTTATTTTTGTACTTTTTCCTAGGACATATTGTGTGCTATCACCGGGTGCGTTGCATTACAATTCACTGCATATATGTATGAAAGTATGTATATGTATGTGACAAATAAAAATCTTGAATCTTGAATCTTGAAGTCTACGATATTCAAAGTAAAACCCTCTCTCACAAATCTCATTATTTATTGACGGTAACAGTAGTCGGTTGTGTTAATACAGACCAAGAAAAACAACGCAACAACCCTAGGATCTGTTTCCCCGGTTCAAACGGTTCCCTTGCACTTCTAGAATGCAACAGTCCGCAGGGGTAGATGTGACCCTCAACGCTCGCCATAGTACCTGAGTGGCGGCGCGCTTCCTTCGCCGTCTGAGCGGGGCGGGGCGGGGCGGGGCGGAGCGGGGCGGGGCGGGGCGACGGGGAAACGGAGCTCGATACAACACCGGCGCTGCAGCGACGACGCGGCAGCTTGACGCTCCCTATTGAACCAGATTGAATCATCTTTATATTCACACAGATGTATATATTTCCTTATTTCAGGGTCTCTTCATATACATACAACACCTGCCCCCCCCCTCTCTCTCTCTCTCTCTCTCTCTCCGCCGGCTCTGAATTTGTGAGATAACCACGCCCCTTTATTTGCGTATAAGACACTGTCTATAACTTTATTTCTTGAACTATATTTATAAACCTGTGTCTCTCATGTATTCAAGGATTTATTTCATAGACGTTTATTATTTATTATTATTATTACTTATTTAATAGACTAAAATAGCGCTCCATCATTTCCTACTTCTGTCAGAATGTCAATTGTGGATAAAGGTGTTTATTGTTGGCTCTATTGTATTTTGCCAGTGTTTCTCTTTCAATCTCAGTACTTTTGTATTATTGCCTTGTGTTGACGTGCTGCTAGAATGCCACAACTTTCCTCCGGGAGTGAATCGGTGCCGAGTTGATGATGCCTGGGCTTGAGTCCATTTACCATCGACCAGAGATCATTTCAAGGAAGAACAAGAAAATCCTCCGTGACGATAAACGTGGAAAAATACCTGTCCGTCCGTCTGTCCATCCGTCCGTCTGCCAGTCTGTATGCTGGCTTACCTCGACAACCCTTCATGCGATCTACTCCACACTTGGTGAGCCAGCTGGGAGTGATTGTGCTTCATCAGCTTGTGCAGTTCAGAAACACACCGTTCCTGTTCCCACCAGTCAGAGAGAAGGCATGGAGGCTGCAGCTTTTGTTGCAGGTAAAAAAAATAAGAAGTAAAAAGTTGTGTAACTTGCAAAAAAAACAAAAAAAACAAATTAATTCAAAACATTTGCACAGCTTCCATAATGTGAATTTGTTGATGTACTGGTGTATGTTTGCTGTTCACTTTTGAGGTTTATTGGCATTGTTTTAGTTAATTTTTAAGTTTTCTTTTGGTTTTTGGCTTCTATCTGATGTTTAAGGTTATTACCTTTTGTTTTCCCCACCTTAGGTTGAGCTTTCTGGTTCACCGCTTGCTTCATTTCAGTAGTTACTGTATATGACGACATTTTGTCCAGGTTATTTGGTCAGTTTTTGTTTTTCTTGGTTATATATTAAGTTCTGTATTTGGTTTGGTGTATATTGTCACTTTATTGTATATTTATACATATTACTATTTTCTTAAAAAAAAAAATTCACAGCTTCACCTATCTTTGATTTGGGCTGTTGCTGACACTGCAATTTCCCTTCAGAAATAAAATATCTGCCCAATTTAATGTGAATCAACAAACTCTGGTGATTTTTCCTTCTCTTTTCTTGACCAGAAATGGGAGTCTTTGAGTCCTCCTCTCCGTTAGACCTCGAAAGGAAGTTCTTCAGCGAGCGGAGTCTCCTGTCTGCATTGTCGCTGGACCAGCTGTCCACCTCCAACGACCTGGTGCTGTCCTCTGAGGCCGCACCGTCCATCCAGGCTTCTCTTTGTCCCTTTTCAGATTCGCTTTCCCCCGCTGCCTCCTCCTCCTCCTCCTCCGCCACCTCCTCCAACGGCAAGACTCTAAACCCCGTCAACCCGACCCTGCACCTCACAGTACACCCGCTGGGCAAGTGTACAGTGAACGCCTCGACCCCATGCGAGAACCCCCAGAAGCAGCGCGGTGCGGCCTTCGACCAGTCGTACACGGAGCTCACCGGCTCCCAGATCTCCTGGGATGTGTCGCTCATCCGGCATGAGACCTGCAGCCCCAAGCCCAGCGCCGAGTCGAGCGTGCTGGAGTCCACCTGGAGCCCCAAGGTCCAGCCTGGGCCTCTGCTGGCTTCGCAGGGGGAGATCTCTTCCCATACCGCTGTCTAAAATGTTCCCCAATGTGTGTAGTCCCCCCCCCCCCCCCCCCCCCACAAAAAAAAAAGAATCAATAAAGTTTTGTATTTAAAAAGTGTATTCTGTATTTACAATACAAAAGATAAAAAAAAAAAAAAAAGATGCTGTATCAAGAGTTTTCAGTTCAGCACACGATTACATTATGTACAAGTCAGCCAGATAATGGAAATGGTGAAAACTTGGCAGGTGGAAGTGGATGCCCTTTAAAACATTTCAATGGTTTTCCCCGAACTAAAGTGAATATACCTTTAAACATCCCAAGAAGTGTGGAAAAGGATGATCTCCCCCCCCCCCTTATCGCCACGATTGAGAACTTTCTTAAAATGGGGAAAAGGCTGCTCCTGTGTCGATCTCATGTTCCTGTAAGGAATAACGTGACATTAGATGACCTTATTTGAGACATTGGAATTTTTGCATCCACACACAGCTCACCTGATTTAGCTTCTTGAACTCCACCACCTGGAAGAAAATGTGCTCCAGGATGTGTTTGGCATCTCTCTGCTCTTTCTCCAACTTTCCCGTCACCCCTAAGATTTCGCCGCACTTTCGCACATAGTACTCAAGATCGTCGTCCGTGCCTGGAAAGAAACAAAACTTTTCATTAAAAAAATGTCAAAGATGCACTTCCACTCAGATGGTCAACCTCAAAATACAAAGTAAAATCATCAAAATAACAAACTTACATTTGTTGGTGAGCTGTGCCAGGCGGACCTTCTCGGAGGAGAAGGTCTCATCCAGATCGAACAGGTCGAGCATGGGTGGAGGCAAATCTCTGAAGGCGGGTGGAAAGACCTGCATGAGCAAACACGGTCACCCTGTAGTTCTGAGATGTATATGCACAGGTTATTTGTAGATCATCCAAATTGAAGTTACATTTTTAAAATGAACACCCTGCAGGCTATTATCCCAATATACACACCACGGCAAGATTCCAAAAAAATGAAATACGACCCAATCAATATTTCTACATGTTTGCATCCAAAATAAATCCACTTTTAACGTCCTATGTAGCTTATGGTTGGCGCACTACACCTGACGAGGCCGACATTATGTGATTATTTTCAAACAACAATGAAAAGATTGAGTAGCGCACATTTAACTGAAATTTGTAGTTTTTCAGCTTCTTCTGCGCACACACACACACACACACACACACACACTGCTGCTGTGTTGTAGGAGCACAAATCTAAAGACGGGGAACAGACAGACGCAGTACTGTTGCTGTGGTATCTCCCGATACTTGGACGCCAAAACAAACATGGATGCCATACAGCTCGCTACTGTGCTTGTTTGTGCAGTGAACTTGCAGCGCTGACATTATACACCAATTAGACCCTCATAAGTCTGTCACAATTCCACAAGGCTGTCCTCCATTTCAGAAGTGCACACTTGTCGCTTTCTTTGGCTTCGCCGTCTTGCAGGCACGCGATCTCATTGGCTGTTGAAAATTGCCGTTGCGATTTGAGGCTTTGACGTGCACACACACCAAAGGATTTTGGAAAGACTAGCACCAATCAAAATCAAACATTTGATTGAATAGTGACATGAGGATTGTATAGACAGATTTCACACACACACACACACAGACACACACACAGACACACACACAGCTGTGCCAAGACTCAAATCGTTACCAAATCGGCATTGAAAATCACGTGATGTGGCCCTGTCTTTATCAAGCCGCTATTTTCGAGTACCTACGACAAACATCCAGGCCTCGTCTGTTCGTTGTGAGTCGCTGAACTCCGAGGTGAGATGTGTAATGTGGAAAGTCAGAGAGCTGGTAAAAAGTCAAAGCCTCTCTGTATTAATTACAAAGAGCTGAACTGTGTTCCACCATCACACTTTCCCAGACTTTCTAGGCCTTTTCTGCAGCCAGCAAGAGTTTGAGACTAAGTTAGAACAGAACAGAGAGGTACAGTGTGGCCGGTGTAGGAAATTTAGAGCAGCAAAACAATTATATCTCACATATATATTGTATAAAAAATAACTCACAGCAGGTTGTAGCTGTGGTAGCGGGGTCTCAAACTGCGGCGTGATCAGCTGGAGTGGCTCGTGTTTGACGTTGAGCTGCTTGTAAGAACTGCGGGGAACGGTTCATTCGTTTGTTAGTTGCAGACAGTGAGCGACCAACGTGGTGTCGTGGAAATGGCGCCTCGCTGCGTCACCTGATCACTTGGGGCAAGGTGTTGGTGGACAGCTTGAACACCGACATGTCGAAGAGAGAAGTGAAGTCCCTGGGGATCTCATCCCCCTCCTGCAGGCACACGCGTAGCCGCTCCGACAGGCAGCCCGTGTCCGGCAGCATGGTGTAGTCTGTGATCTGAGGGGGAGACACGGACACATAAACTGTGTCGCGGGTCATGAAAAAATAAACCCCTCAACTTTTATAAAGATAGATTTAAGTTAGATGGATTAATGGATCGATTTGAGGCAGATAGATATAAATAAACAGCCGCTCGCAAAAAAAAAGGCAATAAAGGGCTCAACACTAACTTTTAAAAGTGGTTGCCAGGCAACCAGGCATCAGCTTTAGGTTGCCGAAACTGAAAAAATGGTTGCCATTTTTAGTCACCCTATATTTTGAGTAACTAAGATACTATGCAGTCATACGTCAGCTTCAAAATGAAAATGTGACAAAATAATGTTTAAGGATTTATTACAGTAACAGAACAAAATTCTTTGTAGTTTGTGTTTTATCTGACACTTTACAGAATTTTAATCTTCAGAGGGGAAGAAACACAAGTCAAGACAGAGAAGAGCTCTGATAACACTGGTCACACTTGGCTTGATTACAATTAGCCTGTGTCTGTCTCTCTCTAAAACTGCTTTCACACACGAACTCTGGACAATGTCTGGATAACCAGGTCCGCACATTGTCTTGGGTTGCCTTTTCACACGTAGCACACAAACGGAGATTGTCCGTGTCAGACGCGTTTACACCTACTGGAAATACTGTTTGGTTTAGACGAGGGGCAGAGCCTGGGTAGAGTGTGCAGGAGGCAGCACGTGAAGCATGACACTGGGGAGTTTTAGCACACCCAAGAAGGCGGACGAGGCTATTGACATATCTTTTTTGGCGTTGATACTCCATGTTTTGTATCCACAATATAAAGGAAAGAGTGGAAAGAAATATAAAGGAAAGCAGAAAGGAGTACGAAGCCGCTACCGTCTGTGCACCAAGATCCGTACGAAGGTAAATAACTGGCGCATGATAAAGATTTCATCAACATGCGACACACACCCATTTGCTCGCTGTGAAAGCTCCGGACAATCCTCTGCTCTGCTCAAACATACTACTCAATCAAATTTGCATGTTTCCATTTAAAAGTAGCTCTCCGCGAGGCTCGGGCGATCGTGCAAAATCCCAATCGCTGATCGTTGGGGGACAGCGATCGCCAATTCACGATTTTACTTTTGCGTGCGCGTGCATAGAAAGTCATGTAATGTGGAAAATGCAGTCCCCCTGTTACAGAAGTGCATGATTTATTATTTACAAGTAAAGTATTTACACAAAACATCCCGTTTTTACTAAATTAAGTCCCACAGCAACAGAAAGCAACATGTGAGAGTGAGATGTGTGTCGACACATTTTGAACAGGCATGTACTAGTACAGTAAAGCTAGGGATTCATTATTTGACGATAAAAGATAGGGAATGTACAATAAACAAACAATGAAAATAAAAATAAACAATTAAAAATAAATTGGCGATTACAGTAACATACTGATAGACAGTAAATGTAAACCTAGAATTGATAAAAACAAAAGCCTAGAAATCAATGAAAAATCAAGGACGAATGGCAATATACACTAACCTAGAATTAACTTGGAAGACATTTAACTCTTTTCAACATACGATAACCTAACCATGAACCAGAAAAACAAGCCTAAGAATGAACAATGAATAATAGAACATTTGTCAATTTTTATATTAAATTTAAGAAGAAATATAAATATTACAAATAAAAATAACCTGACCTCTGGGTCGTCTGCGTCAATCTGATTGAGATGGATGTTATCGGTCGTGAGCCACTGGAACACGACATCCTGAAATGAGAGAATGTCCATCAGACAACAAAGAGAGAATCACTAAACCAACTCAGAAAGATGTCAGATGGATTGAAAATTAAAAAATAAATAAATAAAAATAAAGAAAACTTACGCACCATTATTTTACCATTCTCCTCTTTGTCTATGTATTGGTCGCAGAACATGTGGCAAGAGCCCAAGACCGCAAGCTTTCCCGAATCCTGGACACATTTTCATTATCACCACCACCATCATCATCATCATACACATACACATACACATACACACACTTATACAAAGACAGAGAGCCAAAATCTTCACCCTGACCTTAACCTGGTAGAAAGCCAGAACGGGACGGTTGAGGGGGAAGCAGACGGAGCCGGTGGACAGGACGGCCACGGCGGGCTTCATCACGCTCAGCGTTGCGCCGTACGGGTACACAAAGGTAAGAGCCCTGAGTAAAGCACGGCAACATTAGACCAGTAACTGAAAGGCAGAACACAACCTCAAATTAACACACAGAATTTAGGTAAGGGGCGGTTTTGCAGACACGGATTAGTCTAATACTAGACTAAAATAAATCACACTTTTAATCTGGACTAACATGGTTTAAAATAGTCTCAGACTTGCCCGAGTCTGGGTTTAAAATAAAAAAAAATTAAAAAGTATATATATATTATGAATAATAATAATAATAATAATAATAATAATAATAATAATAATAATAATAATAATAGGGTTTAATTAAGGGTTAGGGTTAATTAAAGCTGGCCAGAGTCCAGTTTATCGATGGCATTTTTAATGCCATAATGAACACTGTCAAGGTCGACCTTGAGGATGTTTATTTGATTTAAAAAATATATCGATTAATTTGCTGTTCTCTCATAATTTCTTGAATGGGAATTGGGAGAATGTTTTTCCACAGTTCATGTGGATATTCCAAAATTAAATACCATCACTTCCAAGTACTTTTTCCAATAACTACCCCCCGCCCCCCATTCTCAAGGACTTCATGCAAAACCAATAACAATGTATAATGTGACCTTTATTTAATTAAAAGATAATCTTAGTCTCATGTTCTATTATTTATATCTATATAATCAATCTCATTTTCATCTACTATTATAAGTGTCTATTTCCAACCATGCTGGATTAAATTTACATTTCATTGCCCTCTTCTTTGTAATGAAAGTGATTCTGTATTCTTTTTTTTTTTTATTACGTTTTGATTTTAATAACGAAACCAGGGGGAAATATAACAGGTTTTCAATTATTGCACTTTTCTTTCAAGGACCTTTCAAGAACTAAATGGGGCTATTTTCAAGGTATTCCAGTGCTGAGATTTCTGAGGACGAAATTCAAGCACCTCAAGGACCTGGATTGGACCAGGACCTGGACCAATGGATTAGCTGGCCTAAAATCTGCACAAATACTGGACAGAAGGAGCAGACTAGTACTTCTTAGTTCAGGACATCCTAGTCTAGAACCAATTAATCGTAAATTAGGCCACATCTCGGAAAGGGATTTTTAAATTCTGGATTCATTCAAGTAGGATGATCTCCATCCTAAGTCCCCATTTGAGAAACCGCCCCCTGCTGTACATGACTCACTGCGTGTTATTTCCGGTGCTTTCGTCCTCGATGCTGCCGGCGACCGCTTTACTGGCAGCACGACTGATCTCTCTGAACAAAAGAGCACGTTTAAACACTATGACGGCAGTCCGTCGGGAACGAGGATATAGAATATGATATATAACTCAGTTCAGGATATTAAACAATGGCGCTTAGAAGCTGGACCACGCTGAACTGACCTGTTTAATACACCGTTGGATACGAGTGCCTCCTTAGGATGAAAGTACTTGTAATAAACATTCCTCACAACCGCATCTAGGGTGAACAGGTGAAACACATCATATTGAGTGATCAATTGAAACAATATTTACACTATCAACTGAAAATACATTTTTGAGAGGACATCTTTCGTACGTACCATTGTTGACCATTATTCCAAACTCTTCCAGGAGGAAGTTGATATTCGTGTCGTATTTCATCTCGCCTCCTTCCCCGAGCATCACCAGGATGTCTCCTCCTCCGTCCAGGTACTGCTTCAGCACCTCCAACTTTAGGGGGAAAAAAACAAAAAAAACAGTAATAATAAATAAAAATAATAACAATAACCTTTGTAGTAATAATGCAAAGCAAATAAATTAAATGCATTTAATGAGAATATGTACATCCTCAATTTCATTCGAGTCCTCAATTTAGACCTTGGAGGACCACAACCATTCCTCAGCAAATTATTTTCAATTATTATTTCTCCTGAATTATTGCTAGTATTATCATTAGTCTTGAACTAGTACTAGTATTACATCATTCTCTAAATACCCCTCATGATAGGTTTTATTTTGCTTTAAATGGTAAACCAATGTCAAAACAGTAATTCCAAACAAATTCCTTTCTTTTTGAATTTAAAAAAAAAAATCTATTAAAAATATTGTATTTTTACGGGGAAATAAAGGAAAGTCATTTATAATTCAACCAATCAAAAAAGTATGAATTCCAAAAAAAAAAAAAAAGTTGCTTCGGCATGTTTTCATTTCGTGCGGTGTTTAGGTACGTGTGTGCACGTTGTTTAAAGAGAAGTAAAGAGAAATGAAGTTGACTATTGTTACTATTACTCTCACCTCGGTGGCGGTGAACTTCTCTTTGGGACCCGCCGTGATCCACAGCTTCACCCCCCTCAGCTTCTCCGCAGACAGCTCTTCTTTGACGCTTGGGAGGACAACGTGTATTATTCGATCGTGTACAGACTGTGAAAACGTGACTTGTTCGTCGGAAAGACCTGATACCTTTGGATCTTCCACTGAGACCTGAGACGCTTCTGCAGGGACTTGAATCCATTGCTGGCGGTAAACAATTCTCTTTTTGAGGCGTTAAAGACAACAGTGCTCCGCTGATCCTTGTCCATTATTCATGTGGTGTTTACGGTTACAGCCAAAACCCTTAAAAAGAAATGGAAAAATAAATCCAGTTGACATTAAGCTCCCTTCTCATCAACCGTTACCTTAAATCCGGCAATAAATATCTATCTATCTATCTATATATATATATATATATAAGTTTAAGAACATAGACGGTTCTTTATCACCTCTTACAGGCTGTAATATTTCAGTGCGCTCTCCTCACGTAATCGTGGCTAAGCTAACAAGCTAGCGTTTAGCTGCGTTGCGACAGCGCCGCGTCGATTTACGTTAGCGTTCGACGACTCGATTTAGCTCTTCTGACGTCTCGGCACGCACGGTTACTTTGCTTCAAAAAAGAAAGCAATACCGGAGGGTGCCGAGTTCTAGAGCAAGTTGGGTTTTTTTTTGTCCCCGGACCAGAACTTGTTTTCCGCTCAGTTGTCAACCCGCCAGAACTCCCCCCGGACTGATGCATTGTGGGGAAAAAGTGGTAACCATGGGCGCTAAGTACCTAGCAACCGCGGGAGATATCTGTAGGGGCCAGGAGACACAGCAAGGAGCTAGGAGGCGGTGACCTAGGAGCTAGTAGTCTAGGAGACCCGCGTGGGAGACAATCTAGACAAAAGGCCGAACTTCTATGACAGATTTGATGTCACAATGGCCGCTGCCAGGGACGCATGTCGGCCCTAGTTTCCAGATCATTCTTACATGTGAATCAGATATATTTAAACTCCGGATTCGAGATTCGCCCTCTCTCGCTCTCGAATCCGTAATTTGGTCGGTTTACACCTTCATCTTGAACCATGCATTAGAAAACCAATACAACTGAAATTATATGAAACTGTTAAATGACAAGCATTGCGTCAATCCAGGAAATCTTTATTGGCTGTCAAACGGAAAGAGTTCGCAAACCTTTGAAGGAGCAACTGGATTTGTCTGATGTGATGTGACTTTGTTGGCCATGTTTATGTTAAGAACTTCAGGACTATCACCAGTTATTTATCCAAGCAATAAATAAAATTGTGTAACCTCTAGTAACTGCATGTACAAAATGGTCTGTCTGGCACAAACATTCTCAGATGGGTTTTTTGTCAAGACTGACAATTGTATACTGGCTGCAAGTCCATGGCTTATTGCAAGATGGCAAACCTTTCACAGCCTTGACTTTTACAGTATGTGGTTTACATACAAAACACTGAGATGATAGACACTGGTATATTCGAATTTTAAATAACAAAAAGCCACATTTATTTGAACTTCACTAGAGAATTAGCCTGTCAAAACTCCAATCACTGCGAAATTATATATTCATCCATGGGAAAACATGCATTAAACTGTTGATGTAGGAATATGCACTTTGACACTTTACCATTTAAACATCAGATATAAGGTTATCAAAAATGAGCGCCCCGTTTTGAATTAAGTTTCTGCACTGAACTATTCAACTGAAAACCTAAACACTGAAAGGAAATTACCAACACTCGCGATGACTCCATTTAATTCATCACCTTGCGAATTAGACAAGTCAACATCAACGCCAATAACTTTGAATATTATTGCAGAAGAATCCTTAAAAAAATGAGTTACGATTTCCCAAAATGAAAAAAACTCAACATACAGATATCTCCAATCTGTCAAAGAGTTTTTAGTACAAAAGCCTGTAGTCAAAATGCTCATCGGCCGGTGTTGGACCGCTGAGCCCCACACAGGGATGACGCTTATTTACTTGCTTTTCTAAACCAAACTGCATTTTCTCCAGCACGTAAAAGCGATCAATCTTGGGAAGCTGATCTGGACCTAGAGCGAGACTTGGAGCGGGAAGGCGAGCGTGAGGGTGAGTGCTTTGCAGGGGACTTCGACGGACGTCGGTCCTCGCAGGGAGACGGAGACTTGGACGCAGACTTGGCGCGCTTTTCATTCCTGCTCTCAGACGGCGAGCGGCTTGGGGACTTCTTGCCGACAGAATTCTCCTTGGACCGGCTCCTCGAGCCACGCTCCGACTTCACCTTGGACCTGCTCTTGGACCGTGACTTGCGGGTGTCTGAGCGAGAGCGAGACTTCTTGCTCTTGGAGCGGCTGCGTGACTTGCGGGAGCGAGACTCCTGCGGGGATTTGGAGCGGGACTTCCGCCCCGACCTGGAGTGGGAGCGGCGCTTGCTGCGAGATCTGGACCTGTGAAAGGATGCAAAATTAAAGCAATAAGCCTTTCTGTGATTTGAACAGCACTGGATGCATACACCAGAGCACCAAAAGACATGATAATGTATC
This sequence comes from Zeus faber, assembly GCF_960531495.2. Taxonomy (NCBI): domain Eukaryota; kingdom Metazoa; phylum Chordata; class Actinopteri; order Zeiformes; family Zeidae; genus Zeus; species Zeus faber. The sequence goes on from NC_137192.1 coordinate 7,741,128, forward strand.
GGGTTTGAACCATAAGCCCCGAGTCCCACCCTCAAATCAAGTTTTACAAATGAACAAAGCAACTCATACCGGGAGCGGGATCTGGAACGGCTCCGGGAGCTCCTGCCGCGAGAGCGACGCCTGCTGCGAGACCTGCGGACACAGCGAGTGAAACGTCAGAATTCAGTTGATGGAAAGAAAATATAACATTAGCGTGGGAGGGGCGTTACCTGGATCTGCTGCCAGAATAAGAGCGGTTGCGCCGGGGCTTATCTTCCACAAGGCGGATCTTCCTTCCGTTGATGTCCGTGCCGTCCAGCTTCTCAATGGCGCGCTTCATGTCGGAGCGGGAGCGAAACTCGATGACGCCCTCGTTGGTCCGCTCCTTGTGCGCATCGGCGTAAGTCACCTCGCCGGCTTGGCGCATGAAATCCTACAGGCGCCAAAGAATAAGTAAAAACCACCCCAACAGGAAACGACACTTAATGTTGCCCCAACACAACGTGAGAGCATAGACTCACCTTGAGGTCCTGCCAGCTGCAGCGGCTGGATAGGTTCTCCACAATGAGGCGGTATTCGGTGCGAACTGGCGGCCCGTACTTCTCCCTGCCAGTGCGACTCCTGCTGCTGTAGCCGCTACCTTCAGAGAGGACAGGACAGGAAGACACAATTAGATCTAAACATAGCAAAATCTGGAGAGTTGAGGACTCAATGGAGTGTTAATCTATAGTAAAAGTACTGAATCGACATTCCACAAATTCAAACGTGACCGTTGTGCCTTTAGTTGTATGGTGTCTAAAATTTTGAAGTTAAGCTACTGGCAGCCAGTCAGTTAGCTGGAACAAATACAATACAGCAACAGATGCAGACTGGAGTGCCTATGCTTCTGAGAGTCCTACTGAACACTCTAGCTCTGCTACTTCATTAACATGTTAGAAAACACTGTTTATGCTTACACATGGTATTCTTAGGTCAATTATTTGTGGTCATACTTATGCAATCATAAAATTAATATTGGTTGTTTGCTTTAAGTTAGGGCCACATTATGTGATTTTCGTAGCTGTCCGATATGTGTGCGAGTGAAGCACGTAAACCTAGGATCGGAATCGCCAGGTCATGACGCAAACATGTTTGATTTTAATTGGGACTAGTCTTTGCAAAATCCTTTGGTGTGTGCATAAAAGCCTCAGATCACAATGGCGATTTTCAACAGCCAATGAGATTGTGTGCCTGCATGATGGCAAAGCCGAAGAACGCAGCAAGCGATGTGGAGTTCTGAGATGGAGCGACTTGTGGAACTGTGGCGACTCATGTATAATGTCAGCGCTGCAAGTTTGCCGCACAACCAAACAAGTGGCGAGCTGTATGGCAACCATGTTTGTTTTGGTGTCAAAATATTGCGGGACATTTTTCATCTCGTGATAATCTTGCGAGAAGATACATTCTTGTCGGAAACCCATAATGTGGCCCTAGCTTTACTGGAAAGTGAAGAGACTGGAGTAATTCTAGAACTTATTGTGATTTCGAATTTGCTTCTCATCACTGTGTCCATCCATCTGTTATTCAAAGGATTAATATTTAATTTTTTCATTTCTAGTCAGAGGACAGACTCAGAAAGGCTACAAATACCGTCCCAACACTAAGAGATGGAAAATAGGTTGAATTTGATAAGATATCCTTATAACAATTAAATAATTATTGTCTGGTACTACCAATACTAAAAAAAACAGCGGCTCTGAGAGCCACTAAGTGCACTTTAGCTGCAAATGTCTAAAAACACAAACATGAGTTGGCTTCGACCCCTGCAACATGTCTTTCAACAGTAAAACCAACGGGATTCCTCACCATCACCCTGGTCTATTGGGAAAAGGATGTTGTCATCATGGCTTCCGGTTATGTCAGCCAATGGTCAAAGGGCAAAGGTCACACACACATTGTAAGGTGAAAGCCAAGGCCAAACGGGTCAGGCAGTCATCTTAGCCAGTCATCTTTAGCCTCAATGGACTCGGACCCAGCCCGCAGTGGACTCTTTCAAATTGAAACATCAAGCACTTTGTTAATGTTGAAGTTACACTGAATACAACACAACTTCACATGTCTTATCCCTTAATTTACTACATCAACACCTTCTGTTTCTAAGTCTGGTTCATCACATTTCAATCAAGGCAGAGTACACACTTAGAATCTAGCAAGCCACATTATATCCAGCGGTAGTTTTATTTAAGGCCATATTTAGATTATTATTTCACCCACCAAAAGAATGGGAATATGTACTGGAGGGATATCAACCAATACCACTATTGATACTGCTAGATATCCCTTTGCATAATTTGTAACGGGACAGAAACTGAAGCAAAACTAAAATCATGAAGTGGGGGGTTTTCACTGTTACAACCACTTCAGTCTCTGCCATTAACATTGCTGATAATGCCGTCATATTGACCTTTTTTTAAAAATATCGTCATTATTGTAACTGCTTTCATCTAATCAGTGTTACTTTGACTCAACTGGGATTAATATTGTGTTGTTAAATGTAATCCAATGTGTCCTTATATTGGGCTGTCTCAAAATGTGTTCCTTTTACACTAGGCAATTAAGAAATGCCGACCACTGCAGAAATGATTCACAAATAAATTTGACAATTGAATTCAGTAAAACCAGCACCAGGATCATCTGTATTTTAGTTCTGATGAACCAGGAATCGGCACCAATTTGGCAGAAATTATTGGTTCTAATCTTGACATTAGGACAAGCTTATTGTACTAATGTACACAGAATCTACCCCACACAGATGCTGGGGTTTTTTTTGAAGGCAAAAAGTCTCATGAGATACATGAAGTTATCAAATATCAAAATGCCCATTATGGATGAATGAGATGCAAGTGTGCGCTGTAGCTCATATCAAGCAAATTACTTCAAGACTACTGCTAATGGAAGTCTGCAGTTATGTGACCAAAATTCTTATCTAAGCCCCTAGCTCACCAAAATAATATCGATAGGACGATATATTTGACTAAAAAATAGAAAAGGAGACATCACATTACTCTAGCAGTCATTTAAGGCCGAAATGTAGCAAAGTAGTGAACTTACTGCGGCCTCCATAACCGTAGCCATCCCTCCGGGGCCCACGGGCGTGCTCGATGATCACCCGCTCATCGCACAGCTCCTTTCCGTTCAGCTCGTACACAGCATCGTCGGCGTCACGGGTGTCCTCAAACTCCACAAAACCATACCTGCAGAGGAACAGAACACACGCGATTCAGACATGTACCAACCCCAGCGATTCATTGACTAGATAAATATAATAAGGGTTTCACAAATCTTACATTGGGTTTCAAATGCTGGATACTATTATATGTACTGTGTTTTTTGTAGCCGGTTTCCTTGTGGTTTATGATGCAACGCTACGCTTCATTTATAGAAATGTAATGTAAATAATAAAAATGTAAAGTAAAATGATGCACAGAAGACTTCAGAGGTAGTTTGATCCCTGGTGAGGTTTATTACATGCACTAACGGAAGGGTGGCCAAATTCAGAATCTTTTTTTTCTGCCAGGGACATTACTAGCATGTATAATAGCTACTAGCAATTTGTTTGATCGCAGTTGTTCACATGGAGATGTCTCGTATAGTTTGATTAAAAGCATTTTCCATGTAAAAAAATAACCTCATAATTTTGACGATTTGCAATAATATGAGCATTGAAACGAATTAATGCCGCTATGAGCAAATTCATCTGTTTACACTGCTATGAAAACTCTTTAGTGATGATTCGTTTCGGCGCGGCATAGCGACAGCAACAGCTCTGTAGCGATTTAGCTCTAAATAGGCTTGTGCTACTGTGTACAGGAGTAGAACATTTAGCTGTGGGAGTGGTTCCGCCGAGCTGGAATATCTAGATAATGGATTAAGTCATGATGTTGATTAGATATATCTACCTATCCATAGACGTAAGTGACCAAAAGCGATAATCACTTCTTGTGTGGGTTTGTGATTATGTTAAAGGGAACCCATTATACAAAACTCACTTTTTCAGTGCTTGTGCACATACATTTGGATCTCTGATGCAAACTGTGGAAAACAATTCAGTGAGTTTTTTGTGAGCTGTTTATTACATAACATGTCCTGAAACAACCCTTTCACATTTGTAGCCAAACCTTAAGTTGCGTTATGCGTCACAGAATTAGAACCGCCCTCTGAGTAACCCAAACAAATATCGAAACAGAAAAGGGAACTTGTGGTGGGTGATGTTTCTTCTTCAACGAAAAAAGTATGCCGTGCACGAACCACTGTGCGTCTCTCCAAAGAAAAACCAATAAAAACAGTCTTTTTAATTGTAGATTAATTTTCCGACGCGTCTTCCACAAGCTGAGCCGACTTCTAGTCTCTCAAATTTGTTGGGGAACTGATTTGGGTGGAATGATTAGGGGAAATCAGTGAAAGTTATGGAGTAAATACGATTCTGGAATTTTAAATGACAAGCCACTAATCTTAAAAGGTGTAGTTTGTAGAATTTACGGAACGGGTGTGGCCGAAATGGCTCTGGAGGGGGGGGGGGGGCCTTTCGCGCGGCCCCTCTCTCGTCCACGGAGGCCGCCATGTTGCACCGCCACGGGGAGGGGGTATTCCAACGGTTGCAAACTGCAACACCGCTAGATGGCACCAGTTTCTACACGCTGCACCTTTAAAGATATATATATATTTTTTAAATGGCAACGTGAATAATAACTATAACGGGGAAACGCAATGAGTATTGCTCACTTGAAAATAGACTTTAAAAGACCGCAGAGAGACAATATATTAAACCTGAAAATGAACCATAAAACTCACCCAAGATTAACGTAAATGTGAAATAGACCGAAATAAATACGCATTAACACGTTTATTTTTCACACCGTTGAGGGTATGGGTCAGTAATAATGTGTTGAGGCGTTAAACTAGTCGTTTAACTACTGTAGTGCAGTGATGCAACGCCGTGATAGATTAGTTAGCTTAGCTTCAAATGTTACATAAAGGCCAACCGTTAGCGCAGCGGCGTGGAAGTGGAGCTCTGCTAAAGCTGCCGATAGTTAACAAAACCACGTTAAAAAACACCCGGACTACTTGCTCACTGGCGTTACAAAGATTAAACCCAGCGCATAATAAAGCCGGGAGTTAGCCGCAGTCGGCGCAGGTTTATCCGCGGCTGACAATCTACACCGCGGCCTAACGGAGCGCCGCCTCCACGGCCCCTAAAGCCGCCGCTTACCCGTTCTTCAGGTCTATCTCCAGGAGCTTGCCGTAGCCGCTGAAAAACCTCTGGATGTCCTTCTCCCGGACGTGGTAGCTGAGCTTGCCGACATAGACACGCGGCATCTCGGCAGATACGACTGACTTGCTTCGCTTCTGAGACGAAATAAATGGCAGCTGGCGAGAGGGGACCGCGCCTCGTGTTGGAGCTCCGCCTAAAAATGGACGCGCTTCGCCTTCGTCTGTGGTGCGTTCCGGTTGCCCCGCCACGCACAGGGCCCTTCACCGCCCCCTCCTGGTTTCACAAGAACCATTACCGCCTGGTTGTGACGTCATGGATACCCCGGAAGTAGTTTGATGGGTTGGGACGTAATAGCTGCTGTCCGTGAAACCAACGGATGTTATTAAATGTATAATTTTCTTTTTTTTATTTTTATTTTATATTGTTATATATATATATTATAGTCTCTCTCTCTCTCTTAAATCACACTTATGTGTTTATTTATTTATTTTCCATTGCCCTCTATGCTTTTATTGTTCTTCATTCTTAGATTATGTATTTTTTTGGCTTATGTGACTCACTTTGAATTACCTTTGTGCGTGACATGTGCTGTACAAATAAACTTGCCTTGCCAATAGATTCAAGAGGTTTATTCGTCAAATTTGTCACATACATACACATGTATATCTACAATATACTGAACAGATCAAGTGCTGGGCTCTTTAAAAGCAATGGCTATCTGTGCCATACTACATACTGCTTTATTACATGGAAAATAAACAATAACTTATTTATTTTGTGCAACAAGAAAGCTGTGGACCAAACAATCAACGCTTTAAAATAAATAAAATATATTTTAAGTTAAGGGTGCAGTGCGTATAATTTACCGAACGGACTTGGCAGAAACATAATATAATATTTATACGTTTGTTTTAACGAGAGTATAATCCCATCAAAATAGGAATGGTCGCACTGCCATGTTTCTTCTACATTAGCCTAGAATGGACAAACCAAACACACACACACACACACACACACACACACACACACACACACACACACACACACACACACACACACACACACACACACACACACACACACGTTATCCCAGCCCTGTCTAAAGTTTGCTCTGCTTTGAAACCTTTTGCACTCTAATAACACCCTCCTGGGCGCACGAGGCGGCCAGCACGCCATCGCTTCTCCACAGGCGCCCCTGGACGAGCCCTCGGCTGCCCCCTGTTGGATGACAGGTAAAATAACATTTCATCAGGTGATCAAATTCAAATCCATTTATTGAAACAAAAATGATGTAGGTCAGAAAACCGACCGGCCCAGGAGCTCTCGCACTCGTACAGCATCCACTCATCCGTGCGGAAAGCGTTGTGGAACCACATGGCGTGGTCCAAGGAGGCGGTGAACCGCGCCCTGTAGTCCGGGTACGGCATCATCGCCGTGCTGATGAAGGAGAAGTCTGATATGTACGCAGCAACGCAGCAGTGCAGCTTCATGTCTTCTTCTCCTGAGGAAGGGGGTACACAAAGATAATAACGACTTGCCAGAAGAAAAAAAAAAGAAGCCCTGTCCCCTCTTCTGAAATGTTTAATTTTAAATATTGCAAATGTGTCAGAGTATATTACATGTGGTCAGTCGCAGGTTACCTATATGTCCTCGCGCTCGCACCCAGAACAGCTTCTTTGGTTTTAAGACCGCGACTCTCGAAAAATCTGACGGGTTGACCGGCTTTATTTCGATGGGAACTTCATTAGCCAACAGTTTGTCAAGACCTCGTTTCTCATCTTCAGCCAGGTCAGGGTTACTGTTTCATGAAAAGACAAAATACATTTGTACAATAGATCATCGTGTCTGCAATATCCCACAGATAATATAAAAAATAAATTACATTGGGGTCTTTGGCCCAAAATATTCAGGTTAAATTGTTAAAAAGCACTTTTCTTGTAAGTCATTGAGAATTTCTTGTGTTTGTCAATCAATCATTTTAGTTAATGCTGTAATCAAAGTTAAAAGGGGAAACCACACACAGCTTCGAAAGCATTGAATAAAACCATAATCGACCGTTACAGAATTTCCCCCTAGTGGCAAATTTCTGCCGATCATAATATGGTAAAGGTTGTGAAATTGGAATCTTTGCGATGACTGGGTCGCCCATCAACGTGGATCTGTAATTTATAGGATCTGCTGAAAAAGACAAAACAAACTGGACTTTGAACTGGATAATATGATAATAATACAACCGTAAAGGCGACACACATAGTATCTACATTGCAAGTCATGGATTTCCAGATCCTAGAGGGTTTGAAAAGTCATGAAACTAAACTTAGTTGCTGACTTGAGTGAGCGTAATTTTTGTTTATGGCTCAAGAACAGCTGGATACAAGTTTCAGGGATTGAGCTCGCTCTGCTCTGGACCGCCTGAGTCCATGGACGTCAATGGGAGCAGTCGCTCCATACCTGCGATAGAACAGAATCAACTCATCCAGGGTGAGCAGGTCTTCGGGCGGAGGGACCACAGGCATGGTGAGTTGGTGCTGCAAGGGACTGGGCTGTGACAGATGGAAGGACGCTTGGCAGGTAAATATTGGCTTCCCGTGCTGGACGGCCTTGACGGAGCGCACCGAGAAGCTGCGGCCGTCCCTGGTGCGATCCACCTGGTACAGCACCGGGACCTTGGGGTCCCCTGGAGAAAAGGGAAATTAAGAAGCCCGAAAGGTTTACTACAGCTTCCTGAGAAACGCCTTTCCTTTTTTTTGTTGCTCAAGCCTGCTTCACACCACCTGCTTTTAGGATGCAAAACTCAGATTATATCATATTATATTCTATATTATAGGTCTGAAGGAGGCTGAAATCTATCATGTTCAAATGTACAGAACTTAACATAAAAGTATAAATAACTGATTGATCTCATGACTCACCTTACACCCCAACAAGGAATATGGGAATAATACTGCGGTTTATAGTATTTAAAATTTTTCCAAATTTTTCCTAATTAACCTTTTTGTATGGTCTCTTTTTTCCCCCCGCACAACTGCATGTTCACTATTCGAGGGCATCATTTAATTATTTACAGCTACATAATTATTTACTTTTCCTAGAACACACTGTACCAATTAGAGTTACTTTACCCGCTCCTACGAAGTAGCAGTGAAGGGAGTGGGCACAGAAATTATCTCCGACAGATTTCGCCGCAGCTACAAGGGCCTGGCCGACGATTTGACCCCCGAATAGACGCTGACTTCTGGGCACCCAATGGTGTTCTCCTCTGGTGAGAGAAAGAGACGATAAGCTACCAGAGCCGGCTCAGTTTGAAATGTGCTTATACAGCGCATCAGTATTTGGTCTGTTCATCTTATATTAAAACATTCACAATCAAAAGTAATTGGGCCGATTTCAAGATGGTTTTAAGTAAAAAAAAAGAAATGCTATTTGAAAAAATATTCAGCCTAATTTACATCGAATAGGACATTTACATTTACATTTAGCAGACGCTTTTATCCAAAGCGACTTACAAGGGAGAATAACATTCAAGCTACATTGCGACAGAGATTAGTGTAACAACAACATTAGTGTAACAATAAATACTGCAAGGTAGTGCTAAGTAATTGTAGGTTAGGACAGGAGGTACTCTCTGAAGAGCTGGGTCTTCAAGTGCTTCTTAAAGACAGAGAGGGAGGTCCCTGCTCTGGTCATTTTTGGCAGCTCGTTCCACCAACGTGGAACTACAAATGAGAATAGCCTGGATTGCCGTGGCTGTATGGCCGGCAGAGCCAGGCGACGCTCATTTGACGAGCGGAGCATCCGGGGGGCAACATGTGCTCTTACAAGAACATTTAAGTAGGCGGGAGCATTCCCAGCAATCACTCTGTAGGCCAGCATAAGAGACTTGAACTTGATACAAGCGGCTACAGGTAACCAGTGGAGCTCGATGAGCAGCGGAGTGACATGTGCCCTCTTTGGCTGGTTGAACACCAGCGCGCCGCCGTTTGTCCACAGGACAAACAACAAGAAAAACAGGTAGGGAAATGATGTATGGGACAATAAACCTGGCACTGATGCAGTTGGACAGCCTGTTGTGCGGTTCCAATCTTCTCTGAATTTCCCCTAAGGGGGGGATCAGAAAAGTACTAACTTAATTTTTTTTTTTGAACATTAAGACTTCCTCTTAAAAACCATCCACAACTAATGACAACAATCTTGCTAAAGTTTTGAAAGAATAGAAAATCAACAAATTTTAACTCCGTAGAGCCCAAAAATAGACACAAATATGGATCTCCTGCCAATGTAAGTTCAAACTGGGCTCGTTTTCCATCGACTCCGCCTTAGTACACAGCCTTGGTACACATTTTAATCACAAATCTTTCCAGATATTCAAATTTTTAGCATTTGAGTAAGGACAACACAGTACAAATGAATCCTGCTAACCAGGTACATATTCCACTTATTTGCACAAAGATGTCTGGCAAGCTTACTGGCTTTCTGCTTAGGTCAAGGTTGACAGGTTGACACCCAGTTGGGAGAGGAAATAACCCAGTTGCCGCTTTGGAAATTGTCTTCCAGGTGGCTCGCCATATCCCATGCCCGGCCGGTCACCTCGGACACGATAAAACTCTGCAGCAGATAATGGCCCACTTCTATTGGCTGGGCATTTGGGCAGATGTGCGCAAATGATGCACTGCATGTCCCGCATGACAATTAGTCAACCCTCCGGCTACCCCAACCGCGCCGTTGAGGCCCCTCCCCCTAGTCGAGGCACCGTTCAAAAGACTCAAAAGAAAGAGTATGAACCTCATCGGGCCGTTGGACCACAGTGCTCGTGGGTATCGTTTTGTGCTGGTCCTCATGGATTATTGCATCGCATTTAGCAGCCATTGCATTGCATTTAGCAGACGCTTTTATCCAAAGCGACTTACAATTGTTCAAACACCGACGGACGCAGCCATCAGGAGCAATTAGGGGTTAAGTGTCTTTGCTCAAGGACACTACAGCATGCTAGCAGGAGGAGCCTGGGATTGAACCAGCATCCCCATCCTCCTGATTATGCAACTCGGTACCCCGAAGCAGTGCCCCTGTGCAGTATTACGGCCAAAAGTGTGGTGTAATTGCTGTTTCAGTTCATGCTCCAAGTCGGGAAATCCTGACCCACCAGGGCACTTCCTTGACGTCACGTACACTTTGGGAACTTTACTAGTTATTGGGCGTGCACTCAATTCGGACCAGCGTTTACCATTCCCAGACCAACAGTCTGGTGGAGCGCTCTAATGAAACGCTGAAAAACATGATACGGAAATTCACTCACGATGATAGCTGTAATTGGGACAAGTGGTTGTTTACAGTGCGGGAGGTTCCCCAGGCCTCTACGGGATTTTCTCCCTTTGAGCTCCTTTTCACCAGGAGACCAAATTAAAGAAAACTGGGAGGAAGGTACCAGTAAGAAGGAGATACAGTACGTTATGGACCTGAGAGCAAAGCTACACGTGCTGGGACAGCATTCACGGGAGAATTAGCTCCAGGCCCAGGAATGTCATCGCCGCTTATATGACATAGAGGCCCGACTCAGACAATTGGCACCAGTTTCCACCACTGATCGAGGGGGATGGGTTGGGGCTGGAGGTTCCAAAAACGACCGATTCTACCCCGGCCCTTTCCAGTAACCATCTCTTGCCGGGCCAGAGCACAGACATGGCCGCGTTACAACGTCAGTTTTCTGATTACTTTTCCCCCCTGCCGGGCCATACGTCCCTCAAGCATCACCATGTGGAAATGACCCCAGGGGTGAAAGTACGCTCCCGGCAGTATAACCTGCCCGAATATAAACGCAAAGTCGTGCAGGCAGAACTGAAGGCCATGCTGGACATGGGGGTGATAGGAGTCTACCAGTGACTGGTGTAAGTAAGTAAGTGGTGGTAAGCCAGATGGCTCGCTCTGTGTAAAGGTGAACAAAAGGTGAGTCCCATGCCCTGGGATGACAAAATCCTTGACGGGTTATGTAGGGCTCGTTTTTTTACAACACAGGATTAAACCGAGGGCTACTGGCAGATTCCCTTATTACCAGAGTCCAAGGAGAAATCGTCTTTATCCACTTTGCAGGGGTTGTACCAATTTGACACTTCCGTTTGGGTTGTTTGGGGCCCAAGCCACCTTTCAGAGACTCATGGACCAGGTGAACCGCATGAAGGATACCAACACGTGGATCTCCAGTTGGTGCCTAGCTCTTTAACCCTTTAGGTTCAAGGTGATCCATAGGCCAAGGGCGGAGATGGTGGCGACTGACTTCCTCTCCTGCTCTGGGCTGGCGGTGGGGGTATGTGGCAGACGAGGGGCATGGTTAGGCCACATCTGCAAGGGACAGGACTTGCTTGGCTCTGTGGCGGCTTGGCTCCATGGTGGCTTGGCTCCGTGGCGGCGCAGCTTTACCGGGTTTGCCCAATCAGCCTATATAGCGTTGACTGGTCAGAGCTGGCTGGGAGAGTTTTCATATACTCTGATCATCCCTTTTATTTTATGTTCCTGTTTTGCCAGCAAGCCTTTGAGTTACAATTATTAATAAAATCCTCCCCATGTTGGCGCTCCCCTACCAGAATGACTCCGTCTCCCTCCCTAATCCCGCACATGTGGGACTGTGAGACTCCCACAACTACATACTGTACCTCCCATGTCCCACAACATTCCTGAACATTCACACTAGTCTAAGCTCCACCTCCAGTTGCCCCATATGCCTATTTTCTACTGCATGAATAACACGCTTACATCAGGCTTCTGTCTTTCGTGGAAAAGGTTACAATCTGCATTAATTCCACACAAATGACAAAGGACTCTGCAGGAGTGACAGGCTTTTATCGGCTCCAGCTTCGATCGGCTGTGATGGAAACATGACACCCGGGTAGACACAATTATTTTCGGCCCTTTTCTGGTGCGATGCGACGCACGTTGAAGTTCTGGATGTTGGGAGTTAATAGTATCATTCTTTCATTTAATGTCTGACTTAGAATCAAAAATCTAAATTAGAAGTTATTTACTTTTTTTTCCAGGACCATGCACACTTCCCAGTGTGGGAAGCACATGAGGGAACCCCTGCGCCTCCACTGAGTCACTCCAATACCGCCCTAAGCCGGTCTCCAAACAGAAGGGGGGCCTTTAGACTGCTAGAGACCGCCGCTGAAGTACCGGGCCCGGTGCGTGCGCACCACGCATCAGGCGCTGCTGTGTGGGCTCGATACTACATGTCTATTTACTAATTTATTTTTTTGCCCTCAATCACACTGGAACCATGACACACCACTTTTCCAGCATGTTCGGAGCATCAAACGTGACATACCGGAAAAAAGACAAAAGGCATACTTGTTCCCTGGCAATGGGAAATTTTATTTTTAATTATTATCTTTATTTTTTATTTTATATCATTTTTATTTCAATTATTTTTAGTGGGTTTAGCAGAAAACCTATTTTCTATTCGCCTCCAACTATCAAATATTGAAGAAACATTTAAATTTTCCAGATTAATACAAATCCCATTCTTATTAAAGGCTCCTTGGTCAGGCTGCAAAACCGAAGGAAAGGTGTCAAAATAAAAGCCAAAGCAGACATTCACAGGAAGTTATAGATTAAATCTCCGCTCTGTGCCTGGATCTGGGACTTCCTCTCAGTCCGGTGGTTAGGCGGTTAGGGTGGGGAAGGACATGTCCAGCTCCCTTACCCTGTACACAGGATCCCCCCAGGGCTGCGTCCTCAGCCCCCTACTGTACTCCCTGTACACACATGACTGTGTGGCCAGGTCCAGCTCCAACACCATCATCAAGTTTGCTGACGAATCCGTTGTAGTGGGCCTGATCACTGACGATGATGAGAAGGCCTACTGTGAGGAGGTGGCTGACCTGTCACTCTGGTGCCAGGACAACAGCCTCCACCTGAACGTCAGCAAAACTAGGGAGCCGATTGTGGACTTTAGGCGTGGATTACAACCGAGGACGCACGCGCCCTTGGTGATAAATGGGACTTCTGTCGACAGGGTGAGCAGCTTCAAGTACCTGAGAGTCCACATCACAGAGGATTTAACATGGACTTTACAAACAGACACTCTAGTGAGAAAAGCGAGGCAGCGTTGTTACCACCTCAGGCAGCTGAGGAAATTCCGGGTCTCGGTGAGGATCCTCAAGTCCTTCTACTGTGGAGCAGTGGAGAGCATCCTGACAGGCAACATCACTGCCTGGTTTGGGAACTGCACTGCTCAGGACAGGCGGGTGGTGCGTTCAGCTGAACGTACCACTGGAACTACCCTTCCCTCCCTGCAGGACTTATACACCAGGAGGTGTAGTAGCAGAGCCCGCAGGATCATGAAGGATCATCATCACCCCAACAACAGACTGTTTGAGCTGCTGCGGTCAGGCAAGCGCCTCCACAGTCACACAGCGAGAATTAAGAGACTGAGACAGAGTTTCTTCCCACAAGCGATAACAACTGTCAATGCTGACCTCACCAGGAGTCCTGGTGATCAACACCATTTTGGAAATGAGAGACAAGAAAGAAGTATGTTCGCTGAAGATGTAGATTGAAATTGTCACAATTTTAGTTGAATTTAATTTATTTTGGCTGCCCAATCATAGACACACGTAGATGCTGCATTGACCGCTTCGGCATATTGATGCAATACCTAAATGTTGCGGGCAAGACTGGCCTGTCATCAAATACAAGTTCACGGGGGAGCTAAGCACTATCACGTAAACATTTTTCAACCAAATTCAATTAGTCATTTTTATTAGAGCCCGATTGATGCCAGATTTTTGGGTTCGATGCCGATCCCGATTTTCTTGAGTCGTAGCCCATGGATTTCCGATGTTTTGATCGATATTTTGTCAAAAAGTGTAAAATTTTGAAATCAATTTGAAAAACTTATATTTTATTAAAGTTTCTATATTTGACAACATTTAACTCATAAGCAAACAAATAAATAAAAATAAACACACAAATAACATTTTGATGGACATTGGAAAGATGATATTCAAGATTCAAGATTCGAAAGGTTTATTCATCACATACATATACATACTTCCATACATATGATATTAACTTAAATTTATATTTTTTATTTTCTTTCCGAGTTCCGGTGAATGCATCATAATTTCTAAAACAAATTATTATTTTCCGAGTTTCCCATGAACAGAGCATAGCTTCCTGGAGAGCGGTGTCCGTGTCTAAAAACGAGTGTAAATGAACATGGATTATGCATGTTTTATTGCATGTATGCACGTATTATTATGAACATTATAATGCCTACTCAGACGTCTGCACTTATTTTGTTGAGTAACTTAAAAGTAGTGTAAAACAGACATGTACAGAATAAATAATTAATGTCTTTTTGTTTATTGTACTTATTTAAAAACCGGGACACATCGGCTGCATAACTGCCGATCCCGATGTGGTCAAAAAATTCAAAGTCAAACCCAAAAAAAACTGCACTACTTTTTTTAAGTTAACTTTTTTTTTTATATTCCATAACCTGACCAAAACTTGCACAATATACATAGATATACTACATGTATATATATATAGTATTGATATAAAATGTCTATTTATACTCTCTGTACATAATCCCCCTATACTCCTGACAAACCTGTATTTATAACCCTAAAATGTTCTACATAATAGATCTCTTTTGCCTACATAAGTGCTCAGAAACACTGTACTCAAATAGCACTTTGGTATTTAAATGCTTCTTTTGCACTTCTGGTTAGACGTCAACTGCATTTCATTGGTTCTGTACCTGTACTCTGCTAGTGACAAGAAAGTTGAATCGAATCGAATCTAATCAAATCGAATCGAATCTAATCTAATAATGGCCGATATATATCGGTCAACACCTATATATTAGTCAGGCTCTAGTTTTCATATTTGAGGGTTTATTTATCCAGGTGGAGAAGGGTGCTCCACCATCCACCATTTCCTGTAATTGTTTGGCACTGATGGACGCACTGCCGTAAATGAATCATTTTCCCAGGAGTTTGTACCCTGTGGCAGTACGTATTGCATAGTGGTATCAAGGCCTGAGAGGGAACCAATCTAAACGTCGATGGTGTCATAATTCTATAGCCATTACACTTAACAACATTACACTTAGCAATTAACAGTGACTTCATAATGATAAGTAAAAGCACAAAAGTTGTCTACTGCCCCTTTGAAAAGTAGGCCGATACTTTTCATGAACATAATGATGAACTTGTATAATCAATTTACATAAGACGTGTTTAAAATCACTCTAGATCATACCACAGCATTATACCATACCATGTTGTTTTTGTTTGTGCACACAAAAGAATAATGGCGCATTCATTTCATTTTCTTTGTCTACGGCACTTCACTCACAACACAATGTCAACACAATCCTTTCGTGTCCCCTCAAAGTCATGACTTGAGGAGATTTTTAGTTAACTACTTACTGTATATACTTTTACTCGAGTCATTTTCCTGGTCACATCTCCTCATCCATAACATGTCTGTCCCGGAATTGTGCCTAGTCGGTTACTGTTCTGCTTTTGTGAACAACGCAAACACACCGAGTAGCCGTTTCTTATGAAGTACAAGCCAAACAACAACCAACTAAGCCGAGATATCAAACGTTGGACTTTTTCAACGAAACAAATCTCACGGATTACCACTCTAAGTGACAGCTGGGCTCAGCATCAGTGGGGCACACCGGTACGGCCAGATCGTAACTTACCTATAGAGATCCACGTCGATCGTCTCTAAGTTCAGCACGCTGGTGACCAGGACGCTTCTCAGGTCGTGGGAGAGCTCCGAGCCGTCGCGGGCGGCCGCCATGTCTTTGGGGTTTTGTCGTGTGAGCGACATTCAACGCGGCAGATGAACTTGACGGACCACTCTTCCGCACTGTAACGGGCGGGAGCACGGCGCAGGCGCAGATCCCGCCGCCGCTCGTCGGCTCCCTCTCCTCCTCGGGAATTTTTGGGGTTTTTTTTTTTTGGGGACGAAATATCTCTACATGCTTTGATTGTAGTGTAAAAATGAAAGGTATTGTGAAAGACGCTCCCGTCTCTGGAAACACCGGAGAAGAGCAGGAACGAATTCTGCGTCTTCAAGTGACCCTTCTACCCGTCTCCGGCGACGCCTGCTGTTGAACTGGAGCAGTACAGCATCATTTTGATCGTTATTATTAGTATTATTAGGGGTCAAGCCCCGGAGAGGCGGGAGCCCTATTGCGTTGTTGATGAAAAACTGACGTCAGTAGTCTTTGGGTGTCATGGATCCGCCGCACTCACAGACAACTTGAATAAACTGTGTATTTGGGGCACTTCTGACATGCCCTCGGCTAAGTTTGATCCAGACCGGTCCGTGGGTGCATGCGCAAATGACAGCTAGCACAGGTGACATGACAGCATTGCAGTCTAGTGATTGGCAACAACCGGGTCCTCACCAAGATGGCGGCACGTGCATATGCAACTGACGTCAGACCTTTATGGATATCATGGATCCAATGTATTTGGGGCAGTTCCAACAGCGCGCATGCGAAAGTTGACGGAGTACACAGACCACCTGAAAGCACTGCAATCTAGCGACACAGATATAGTCACAAGTGGACTTTAACTAAAAGAATATAAGATAGGAACTCTTAATCATACGAGATTACAAAGTGATAGGTCATATTTTATTACTATCAAACTTTATTATGTTTGGGGAAAAAAAGTATTACAGTGGTACCTCAACTTACAACTGTAATTCGTTCTATAAGAACGGTCGTCTGTTAAAACAGTCGTATGTCCAAGCAATTTTTCCCATATAAATTATGAAATCATGAAGGATGAAAATAAACAAAATACACAGCACAAACACAGTAAATATGAAATAAATATCGATAAGCCACGAACTACGTGCACACGCGATGTAGGTTGTCTGCTGACTGCTGACGGACTGCTGACTGACTGACTGCTGACTGACTCCTTACTGACTGCTGACTGACTGACTGCTGACTGGCCAACTGCAAATGCAAATTCTGAGGACAACTGACATGTATCAGAATAAGTTCTCCAAAATAAAACGCAATAACATCACTGTCAGAAGTAATAGACATTCCAGAGATATCAATGTATACAAACTTCCTGAATTAAAATTACTGGTGACAAGAAACATAAGCAATTACACAATACCAGGAACATGTATTTATTGTATATTTGTTTTGAAATTCTTTCACTATTTTTGTGTTTTGGGGTTCTCTTCCAGATGCCAACAAAAATGTGTAGCCCACTACACACAATTTATTTCATTTTATATCCCCTACAGCTGAAGTCAGTTAAACCACTTACCTTAGTTAATTTATTTATAGGTTTATAAAATACATTATTATTGTGAAGGCAGTTTTCTGTTGAGTTACAAATGTCATAAAATAACTCAAAATGGATTAATAATCCTGGTAAATAATTGTGCTCACAATACTGACTAAAATAATCATGACTATCATTTCAACTGTAATCATGCAGCCCTACTTCAGAATGATAACCGTCGTTAGGTGCAGTGTAGGAAACCCCCCCACAACCACAAACACCACCCCATCATAGAATTACACTGTAACCAGGCCAGGACGAAGGAACTTCCGCAGTCACAAAATACATCGGAACAGAGAACCAACGCATGCTTTGACATTGCACTTTAATGAAGTGCCGACTACCCTGGACCCTGCATATTGTTGCCTGCAGCTTTATTATTATTATTAGTAGTAGTAGTAGTAGTAGTATTAGTATTAGTATTCATCCTTAAATGTTCTTTGCTGCTCTGCTGCTTTAAACAATCAAAAAACAGAATGAGAAGCATAAAATGTCTGTCTCTCGGCTGCCTCACTCTCACAACCCATCTGTGTTGGTTTAAATGTGGTTTTAGCCTGTCAAGTCCCATATACTGTTTGTACCTTCTCTCTGAAATATCTCTTCCTGGATTGAAATCTAAATTTTCCCTCTTCTCTTCTCATGTTGCCTCTCTTCCTGAAACTCTCCCTTGAATAAAGTAAAACATTCTCTTCCCAACAATACCTTGAGGGGAATGCATTTATTCGACTCCTCAGTAACCTCAGTGCCCTCAACTGGCAGCCCCATTGCCCCCAACCACTCCCCCATTTTGTATAGCACAACATTTGATGGACCAGGTCAGGATAAGCTCTGGATGTTCCACTCTTAAAAGACAACAAACGCAGCAGCTGAGTCAGAACTAATTGCAGTTTTAACCGATTTAACCTTCTGTTTCCGCCACAAAGCTCAAATAATTGCCAACAATTCAGTAGCAAACATTGTTTCCTTAGTTGTGGTTAGTTTACTGGTATTTTCCTGTCCTGTTAACATTTCTTTGGGATCCAAGACTAAGTGATGTTAATTTCATGTCTTTATGTGGTTTTGCAATATTTGTTTCTTCGATCATTTAGGATTCACCTTTATTTCATCATTGATTCATTTTCATGGTTTATATTCCATTGCAATATACTTCAATATTTGTCCATGTAATCTCCCGATCCAAGTCAGTCATTTGGTTTCAAAATGTAAAAGTCAATCACAATGGGGTGTTTTGTGTCTATATTTATTCAAATTTCTCTGTAGACTTGTGAGGTCTTTAACTAAATGAACTAAATGAACTAAATGAACTAAATGAACTAAATGAACTAAATGAACAATTATTATTATTACTATATATCGTTGTTTTATTATTATTATTATTATTATTATTATTATTATTATTATTATTATTATTATTATTATTATTATACAAATGCGTACATCCAATGCATACTTGATTCCTTAATCCAAATGAAATTGAATAGTTTAACAGTTTACAAAGAGGATGGTTTTACTCAATGCTTTTCAATATCAACCCCAAATCAACCCTATCTCTTGCCCTCTGCTCCACAGTCCAAAGAAAAAATTAAATCAAAAAGTAAACATATTTACTTGGGAAACGGTTGTCATACAACATAATTTCTAAACATGGATGTCTGTATATATAGTATGCTCACTTTTTGAAGAAGCAAATAGGTGTGAGTCATTATTTGCATAATTGTATTCCTTTTTTTCTTACAATTTTTTTATCTACAGTATATGCAAATACGTAAGTACGATATACCCCTAACAAGGGTGGAAAAAAGTCTAACAATTAATTGAGCATGATGCATTCGATAAACGAAGATAAACCTGTGGAGGGCTTTCATGCTGTCACGTGCTGTCTCATTTTTTTTTTAATTTTTTTAAACGTGTGAAATTGTGTAAAAAGCATCCGAAGAAACAAAACAAAAAAAAAAACAACACACACACACACACACACAAAAATGTGCTTATGATATGAACTGAAGAAATGAAGACAGACCTGTGGAGGTCGTGCATTGGAAAGCGTCACTAATCTGACGCGCGCTCTGGTCTCCACGCGCACAGAGGGGAGGACGGACGCTCCGGGCGCGTGATGGGTTTCCCCATCAGCAGCAGCACCAGCAGCATCACCATCAGCAGCACTGCTCCTTAAGCAATATCACACACACACACACGCACACACGCACACACACACACACACACACACACACACACACACACCCACCCCATCACCTCATGCTTTTCTTGTGACCTTGGTTGAGATCCGTGGAGGCACACCACCCTTTGCAGCATATATTTACATTTCATTCGCATCCCCACCATGGCTTCCTCGGACGGGCTGGGGGAGGAGGAGGAGGACTGCGTGCTGCGACGGGGGCGATCTCAAAGTGACCCGAGCAGCATCACCGAGGTCCGCCTGGGGGACGCGCGCCGGACAGGTGAGGCGATCCGTGTGTCGTTCGATCATCCTTGGAGGAAAATGCACAATCAGCGCGATCGGTTCGGCGAGCGTCGTCTGCACGGAAGCCATCCCAGGACCTCATGGGGAAGCTATCACCCCCACCCCCTCACCCCCAAATCATTTGTACGCAACAGACGTTAGGGGGGTATGCTGTGGACGTGTGCTTCGTCCAGCACCGGCTGTGTGCGGATATAAGTCGAAAAATGTTCATTGTCATACACAATTGCAAATCAGCCCGCAGTGAAAATGTATTTTCGTATTTGCATTTTGCTGTAATTTCAAATTGTGGTGAATTGAACCCCCCCCCCCCAACCCATTTTGGTGTAATTTCTCGAATTTAAGACGGATATATTCCTCTCCATATTTACCGGTCTTCGTTTCGTTTTCATATTCCATCAGCTTTTGACGGTCAGACACCGAAGCGTCGCCACCATCATCATGTCATTGACCGCTCTTTGGTATTTAATTTAAAGCCCGCCACCATTAAAGCGCCCGGATGGAAAACTTTGTCATGCCTATCACATACGCACGCACGCACGCACGCACGCACAAGTAAGAAGGCAGGATGTGCATGGAGCCGAGCCCCAATGACAGTGCTGGTTGTGTATTTAGCTGTTTCCATGGAGACCTATATGGCAGAAGCACTGGAACTTGGCGCTCCCACTGTGATCCGAGATGGTGTTTATCAAGTTACTTTTTAGGAGGTGCTTTTCCCCTCCACCCTCAACACGGTGACTTACAAAACATACGCTCTACATTGTAATTCGGGCATGAAGGATTTTCTTACATACAACCTGCGTATCATACTAAACTGAAATGGTCTATGATACCATAATACTGTGTGTATTACGGTTCAGGCTCTCCAGAACACCGTCAGCCCAGTGATTACTGCTGCAGCAGTAAATGAGCCAGGCTATTAGCTTTAATGTCAATTTGACACTGTACTGCAGCTGTGTGTGTACAAACAAGGATCTGTTCACGCGGTTTAATTAAAGCCTAGTTTCGTTTCAAGTGTGTGTGTTTGTGTGTGTGTGTGGGTGTGTGTGTCTGACAGGGGGTACCGTAACATGTACCGATGGGAAAGCTATTTCACCGTTACTGCGCTACAGCTTTTGGTGACGCTCTGATGAGCTCCTGAGAAATGTGTGTGTCGTGTTTGTGTGTGTGTTTGTGGAGGTTGGAACAGACGACTTTTAACATGGATGGGTTATTTTTAGCCACAGGCAAAGCAATAACAGTAGGCTACAGTCTTGTGGAAAGAGGGGTGCCGCCGCTGTCATTTTTTTCATGCCTTCATCACTTAACTGTGCTCGCCGCAGGAGGATGTGGTTGTTATGGTTACGTAATGGCCCCCGGGTGCGAATGTGTGTGTATATATATATATATATATATATACATACATACATAAACATAAACCGGGAGAGAACTGTTGGGCTTGGCAGGCTCACATATCATTATCGTTAGCTCTCTGAATGTTTACATATTTGCAAACAAATTTGGAAATTCGAAGACGCCCCGGCCAGATCCATCTCTTCCAGTGCAGTGTCAGGCAAACGGGGGCTCAGGCAATGCAGCACTGGAAGCTGGTCTCCACCCTTCCCCCATTCCCCAGTGCTCAGTGCTAGCCCTTTCTTACCCTCGGTACCCTCTCCCTCTCCATTCCATACCAACTCCCCATTACCACCACCATCCCTCCGGTGGAATGGGGGGGGGGATGGGAGGGAGGGTGGCATCATCGCAAGGGGAGAGGAAAGTGTGTGTGTGTGTGTGTGTGTGTGCGTGCGCGCGCGCGCGTGTGTGCATGTGTGTGTGTGTGTGTATGTGAGGGGGTGGCATGGCACCCAGCTGGCCAACGTCACAATGAATCAGATGTACCCCTAGACATTACCCCGTATACACAGAGCGACCTCTTGTCAGTAATACCACCAGAATTAGGATATGTGAAGTATCCTTGCGGTTCAAAATCCGAGCTGTCGGGTTTTTTTTGTCTGTTTTTTTTTACGCCAGATAAGCACAAGGGGGCTGAGAAGGTCCATCTGAACCCAGAATATGCAATTTCCCCTCAAGCTTAAGTTTGAGCTTTGCTCAAGGTGCTTGGCACCTTGACAGCAGGTTTCCAACGCAGCCCGTCTCGTAAAGAGGCGGCATAAGAAAGAACTTCACGAAAAAGAACCACCAGCACTCACCGCTGTTTTCAGTATACTCCATATGAGAGAGTGAGGGAATGAAATGGTGTTAAGCGAGCGGGAACTCTGCTGATCGGCCCTGACGCGAGCAGTCATGTGACATTTGGACCAAGTGCAGACGGCAGAAGCTCTTCGCGCCAGCATAAAGGTCACTCTGCATGGGAACCTGCAAGCACCACCGTTGCACATCATCACCTTTTTGTTTGTTTCTTCTTCAAAACGACTGGTCGTTTTTGCTCAGAAGCTTCGGTTTCGTCTTGAGTCGGCAAGGGATGAAATGCAAAAAAAGGCGGAGCATCACTGCCCGTAGCCTCATATGTTTAAAGCCCGCTTCACCCCAAATCCGAAAAAAAAGACAAGAACAAACTAGAAGTCCTATGGACAGTCGAATCCCAACACGCAAACAGCTATGACGATCTGCAAGTGGTTGATGCGTTTACGGATTCGGTGTGAAGCTAGCTTAAGCCTCCTCGGTTTTAATAATGGATTTTTCTATACATTGTATGTACCAGTGCTTCCAGTGTCCCATTGGGAAATGTAGCTGTCACATCAAGGGCTCCATCCATCCATCCACTCACATGCCCATGTATATCGATTCTGCAGGCCTGTCTCCTTGTGCTAATCGGTTCATCCAGCGTTGGGGGGACGGAGGAAGCCCGATGAGGACAATTAGGATCCTCTTATAGTGGGCTAAACACGGCTCATGTTTAATTGATCAGGCAGCCGATACAGAGCCAGCGTGTTGTACAGCGTATTCGGAAGGCAGGATTTAGTTGGAGGGCTCACTCGAGGAGAGGGAGTACGAAGAGAGTTGCGGTCGCGGCACCTGGCAGCGCACTCCCACACGGGGCGTCGAGAGCTCAGGGCGCGCGGAGAAGTGATCGGCTCGGCATGGGCCACGCGCTAAATCCCCCTCTCACCGCGCGCTCGAGCGCCCTCGCGGCGAAGGCCAGGTATTGAGGAAAAAAGCGCATCAGAATAGGCAGGTGAATTAAAAAAGGACGACATCCAGTCTGAGACCTCCCTTATTTAAAAGACAGAATAAAATATTTTTTCATGTATTCGTTTGTGGTCGTCATTCATTATTGAACAAGTTCATTCTGGAGAACAATATTTTTATTGGCCTATAATACCTTCTCATACATTTTTGACGATTAGGAACCATACAGTACGTCTCAAATCGACCCACCCGTGATCTCTGGCGGGGGTCCAGCCCCCGAGGTTGGGAAACTCTACTCGCCCTACAACAGGCCTAAGCCTTGGGTAGTGAGTCTTTTCTCATCATCATGTAAAAAGTCTGAGCTCCCACTAAAAACATAACCGCGTAGGGAGGATGGGTTCGGAAGGGCCACCAAAGCTGTGTTCACAGGAGAGAGACCATTGACGCCATTGGAAAGACCTAGCAGGCAAGATAGCTATGAGGTCCAAGCAGAGGCCCGCAAATCTCCCAAATAAATCAATTCAGCCCTGAGAATTATCGTACAGTATATGTAAATGAAACAAAAGTCGCCACAAAATGAGTGTTGCAGAATTTGCCGTTGCAGGCAAATCAAAGAGATGGCGGCGTCATCGCAGAGTTGGCAGCAGTAGCACATTCAAACGCTTTGAACTTTTTCTTCAGAAGAGGGTTCAAATGGAAATTCTACAAGCAAACAAAAAAGAAGAAAGAAACAACAAAAAAACCCTTTGTAGAATTTCATGCCTCTCTCGCATGGGATATTTTTAGAAATGATGCAACTGCTCCAGGTTGTCTTGGCTCTAATGTATCTTCTGGAATGAGCGGAACTTCGAAAAATCACAGACAGCGTGGCGGGGATTCAGTCGGGGCTTTGCTCCTACTACCATTTTGACACAAAAATGAGCATGCATATGCAGGTTTTTAATGGGGGTAAACCTGCTAAAAATAGGCGATTGACTCCGTTCACATTGCCAGTAGACTAGTATGGCTTTGTTATTTTTCGAGTGTGTTTTGTGTTCGTGTGTTCGACGTTACGATTGCGCCAGAAAAGGGGCATGTCCAGTTTCCATTGTGAGATTGGAAAAAAAAAAAGTAGAAAGCCGCATCGAGTATCCATGACCGCGCTGGCAGCGCCTGATCGGGCCCGGTGCTTTGGCGGTGGGGAGAGGAGGTGCTCCTCTGGTTCAGAGGCTGGCTGTGGGGAGGTGCTGGAGTGGCTCGGAGCCCGGCGGGGAGCGTGGGGGCTCTCCACTCAGAGCGTCGAAGCGGTCCCCGCAGAGCGGTCCCCACACTCAAAACATTTTGTGGTTGATTTTGATTTTGGATTCTAAATCGGATATGAGATGTTCGAATAGTACATGGATATTCCTGTCTGTTTAGGCGGCAACGTCCGTAAACGGTGCGAAAATGAAGGTGTCTACCCGGGTTTCATGTTTCGATCACACCCGATTGGAGCTGGAGCTGATGAATACCCATACAGAGTCATTTGTCCCGGGAATGAATGTCGATTGTAACCTTCCCCACCAAAGACAAAAGCCAGATGTTAGCGGGTGTTGGTGTATTTTTTTTTGCGGTGAAAAAGGGGTATATGTGTGCTTTATTTTGTTTGTGGGCCTCCGGGCAACTTTCATATCAATTTTGCTGATGATCATCTTCTGCAAGGACGCCTTCTTTCAGTGCAGTAGATAATTCATTAACAAAGGGGCGCTTTTGAAGATTTGCCGACTCATCTCCGATCCTACGACCGGGTGGCGACGACCCTGGGTCCCGGCGACCGACCGACTTCAGGGTTCCAGACGAGCAACGTTGTAAAAAACGACATTACGACATTAACGGCATCATGTCACGTCCACATCCCCCTGGATCCCTCATGAGCAATGCCCAGCTGCTTGGACGGAAAGGGGAAGTTAATGGACCCTGGCTCCATGCTGCATCCTACAGTGGGCGGTTGGGGACAGAAAGGTCTCTCAAGGTCTCTCTACCGCATGGTACTACGAATAGGCCCTCTACTTTGCACCATAATTGGATTACAGTGATTTTATGATGGGATTATGACACAAAATAGATAATAACTTGCAACTTGGAAGTTAGCTTGAGCTCTGATGGTTCTGTGGGCTTTGCTCCATTACTATGCCGCAGGTGAGTGGCCGTCGCTTGTTTTGTTCTGTAATTTCTCAAAATGGTGCAGATTTTATGTCATAAATCTTTCCAGTTTGTTTTTGTTTTTTTATTTGTTTTGGTATTCGGTGACATCTAGTGCTTTAAATTATCATTTCATTTCATAGATGTTTGCGCAGAGGCCTGTCATGTGCTGCTCTCTGAAAATCTCTCGCTAAAGTAGGGATTGCAGACCTTTGCTGGGATGGCGACTGCTTTTTTATTGTGTCTTTAAATGTTGTGGTTTAATATTCTAATCAAATGGAAAAAAATGAGGGTTATTACATGACACAGGCTTATTGTAAACGGCTACAGCTATAGATCAGTGGCATTAAAACTTTTAATGCAGAGTCCCCCCTCCATGGGACTTCAAGGACTTGA
Organism: Zeus faber; assembly: GCF_960531495.2. NCBI lineage: Eukaryota > Metazoa > Chordata > Actinopteri > Zeiformes > Zeidae > Zeus > Zeus faber. The sequence continues at coordinate 7,766,848 of NC_137192.1, forward strand.
CGCCATGGCCCCACTCTCCCAAAAAGTACAATTTAAAAAAACTGTCATGTGCAAACAAACATAGTTTATAGTGAACCAGGTTGAGCAGTCATATTCCTATTATACTGTAGGCTGATTCACATATAATGGGAAAAAAAATAATAATGAACTTGTGAATGTTCTCCACACTCCACTAGTGGTGCCACCACACAGTGTGAAACAACTACTATAGATAAATAGGCTGCTTTTAATCGATCTGTCAATAATCGATAATCCAATGGGGACCCGGGCTCGCTAAAAGAGCATACAGGGCAGCGTCTTTGGGATTATTACTATAAGTACTAATCGAGAATGTGTTGATTCTAATTGTTGGTTATATCAGAGGATGTCATAAAATGTTCAAGAGGCCACATGGGATGCACTCAGTCTTTGAGTGTTCTCATCGCTTCATTTTCACTCCACTTCTGCTTATGTTTTGACATAAATATTCATTATTTGTGAATCCCAGAGAGATGGTTGGCCTTGTATGTGTCAAGAGAGACGATATCTACGGAGGCAGAGTTTGAGGGTTTAGTCCTCTTCAGGGGGTGGTCGGGGGGGAAAGCTGTTCGATATAAGCCGTCAGCCATTTACACATAATGTATTTTTTATGAATGTTTCATGAGCTGACCTAATTCCTTTCAGCGCTTTGCTTGCTTGCTTGCTTGCTTACTTGGCGCACACAAAAACACAGCAGAGCATCCAGGTTGATCCCTCCCTGAGACGACCAACCGCATGTAAAGAAACGTGTGAAGGATAAAGACAAGTTTACATTCCGTTGATGGTGTCTTGTTTTCGGGTTTGTGAATCTACGCAAGGTTGGGAATGGGCGGAGGCCCGGCGGGGGCTTTGTCACTTAACAGAGACATTCTGCTCCCCCTGTCTGTGGCTTTGGCTGTAATTAAAGAAGCTGCACGCTTTAAGCCCACGAGTGGGAGTAAAGGAGGAGGGAGGGAGGGAGGGAACGGATCACTCTCACAGACTCGAATCATGCAGAATGCGAGGAGGACGGCGGGGGGCTCAACAGCTTAAAAAAAATGCTGGATTTCCAAACCACATGGACACCCCCCTTGCCACCCCCCCCCCACGCAACCCCACCCCCAACTCCCCTTGAATCAAATTTCTCAAAGATGAAAATGAGAGCTATTCATCAACAGGGAATTATTGAGACCATGCTGATGTGTTTACGACACCGGCAATGAAACACATCCAATGAATAATCGAGAGAGAGAGGGAGAGAGAGAGAGAGAGAGAGAGAGAGAGAGAAGGAGGAAACACAGTGGCTCAGTGCTTTTAGAGCTGAATGGACGCTCGCGAGCACTCATTCAAGCATTTTACAGAAACAACCGAACCAGCACTGATGCAGACCCCACCAAAAAAAGAATGGGAAGAATGGGATTCAGTAATAATACAAATATATATATATATATATACACACACACACACAACATTAAAACCACTGACAGGTGAAGTGAATAACATTGCTCATCTCGTTCCAATGGCATCTGTCAAGGGGTGGGATATATGAGGCAGCAAGTGAACAGTCAGTTCTTTAGGTTGATGTGTTGGAAGCAGGAAAAATGGGCAAGCGTAAGGATCTGAGCGACTTTGACAAGGGCGAAATTGTGACGGCTGGACGACTGGGCTATGATAGAAAACACCGCAGCTTGTCTTGGATCGTCTGATGAACGATGTTTTCTTCTACGTCAGGTGCTAGGTTCCGATCCGATGGAGCATCTGTGGGATGGGCTGGAACAACAAGCTCGATCCATGGGGGCCCGACCTCGCAACTTACAGGACTTAAAGGATCTGCTGCTAACGTCTTGGTGCCAGATACCACAGGACACCTTCAGCGGTCTTGTGGAGTCCATGGCTCAACGGGTCAGAGCTGTTTTGGTGGCACGAGGGGGACCTACAAGATATTAGTGGTTGTTAGTGGTTGTTTAAATGTTGTTGCTGATCGGTGTGTACATCACATGGAGAACACTCTTGCTCACTACATGTTTTTTTAATTTAATTTATTTTATTATATTTTATTTTATTAATTCATTTATGTATGTATGTATGTATTTATTTATTTCTTTTATTTGGTTGTTATAAATTAATATTATGGTATGTGACCATGTCTGGCTCACTAGTTCCTTGTGAATGCTACCTCAGCTGAAACCATTTCTTTCTTACCACCTACCCTCCCCCCAAAGGGTCATAGAGCGGAGACTGTAGGCATGTCTGGTTTAAGGAAACCTGGTCTCCTCCCAACCCTGAAAAATATATTTTTTGTGGAAGTGGAATCCCAGTAAATAACCTCTTTCCTTGTTGCTAATCCAGTCATAGATACAGTACATCGCTTTACACCGCTTGTCAGCGACAATGAAACTGCATCCCCAAGGCTCTATGGCCATATCTGCTGATGACTCAGCAGATTTAGAGGGAGAATACTTTGAGGATTTCCGTCAGAGGAGGTTATTTCGGGGGGATGAGAGGGAGTTTGTGTTTGAATGGCTCAAAAAGCCAATAATTGTGTTGATGCTCTCCGAACGTACTCTTAACTCTATCGATAACTCATCTCTAATTCAGTTTCTCTGCGGCTGCGGGGGGCCGATCAATCCTAAAGTACTTTGGTGCATAGGCCACACACTTCATGGCAGAAGCATGTTAAAACTGCGTATGTCTTGATCTCCGAATAAAAAATAAATGAAAACGAATGTGTAATGTATTGCACTGCTATGTATTGTCCAGCCGCATAGAAAATGGCTCTACTTCTGTGCTAAGTGCCCAGACTGTACAGCCTATATGGCCACATGCTTACACAGAGAGGCCGTCAAGGTTGTGTTTGTGCTTTACTTACCTTTTGTTTGTCCCCCGGGAGAAATATCAGAAACATCAGTGATGTGTCTGTTAATGCCCGTTGGCTCTCAAGACATTGATCCAAAACCGCGTACAGTCGAGGGTATTATGTTTCCAAACATCCAAAGTTGTAGTCATAAATAACAAGTCCCCAGTGCCTCATAAACACTTAATATGAGCGTTAGTCAAAATGATTGTACCTGTTGAAGAATAAATCTGAATCTGACTTGGGCAAAGTACATAAAGACAAATGACTAAAAAGACTGTGGCGAGGCGAGGGGTGGTGGTAAGGAGGAAAGAATCGAATGAATTGGAACAAATATAAATACGAATAGCTGGATGATATGTGTGTGGATGCATGGCCACGGCTAATAATGGACAGGTTAACTTTGTACAGTGTAATTACAATATATTGCTCAGTTTCTTGCAGTTATTGCACAAGTCGTAGTCTGTGTTTCGAAAGCTACCAATACATCTACGGCAAACAAAAGACTTTTTTTTTTCAACCACCCTGAAAATAAATGAAATATAATAACTTTCGCTTCATTTTTTTTTTTTTTTTTATCTTTTTTTCCTATTCTTTTTCTATTTTTATTCATTCTTCTAGGTCTCTCCTGTTTTGAATTTTTTAATTTTTTAAATGTTTATTGCTGTTGTTACGCTCGGCTGGGTTGAGGAGAGGGGCGGGGCTCACGTGACGCCGTGGCGGGGTTGGTCGCCGCCGAAACGCGCACACGCGCGGGTGTCCGCCGGCGGAGCGGGACCGTCGGAGCTCCGCGACCCACGGGGCGATCCGCGAAAACTTGGTGGATTTCGGTTTCGGCACCGCCGGGGTGAACGTGGGGGGTTTGGTGGGACGACGCGGCTCGTCATCCGGATCCGGAGCAGCAGCAGCATCATCGTCGTTATCCCCGTTATCATCAACCTCCTCATCCTTACCATCATCATCCTCCTCCTCATCATCATCCTCATCCTCGTCGTCGTCGTCGTCGTCGTCTCTGCGGGGACCAGGAGGTCTGTGGAGACACGCTGGCAGGCAAATGTCCACCGCTTGAAGGAGAGAGCAAGCCGCAGCCTTGCATGCTATGTGAGTGGGGTGACCTGGAAATCCATGTGCGTCGGTTATTTCAGTCCAAACACACACCTCGTGTGTTGTAATCCGTTTAGGTTGATGGAAACGATTGAATTATGCGTAATGCGAGCCAGGATGACGTGATTACAGCGTAATTGTTGTCACATTGGCAGATTGACTGGCTCCCATTGGAATACACTGCTGCTTCGCATTCCTGGGGAAGGCTTTTTAAAGTTTCAGTTATTTCTGTTTCTTGAGTGCTCCCGTTGTTTATGCTTTGCTTCCTTCGCTGGGCAATCCTTAAAAAAATGGCATTGATCAAATTTTAAACACATTAAAAATACAGGCGTTGCATGCCTACATTATGCACGTTTCCATCTGCGCCCTGATTGGCTGCAGCCCTGTGCGTGTGTGTGTGTGTGTGTGTGTGGCAACAGCCTTCATCAAATCCACCCAGCAACCCCCTGCTCCTCATGCTCCTGTGACTCTCTGCCTCCAAGGGCCTCTTCTGCAGCATCCAGCGTGGTAACCACGGCAACGCGGGCCTGACCCTGGGCGCGCTTTCACTGCAGCTAGGCTTGACCTGAATTTCACCACACAGACATGCAAGGGTGAGGGGAGGGCGGACGCCATTCTTCCGGCATCTGCCCCGCTTCCCATTGTTAGCGGCGGCGTGGGCCCCCGGGCGCCAGCGAGACCCAAGGCTCGCTGATGTGTCGTCCCTTCACGGATCGATAAGGCCGTCTGCGCCTCATAAAACGCCCGCTGGGGTCCCTCCAACAGAAGTGCGCGCTGCATGAATGGGCGTTGGGCGTTTGGGTAAATCCAGCTGTATTTATCCTGCAACACCCAAATCTGAATCAATAAGACATTTAACTTTCTTTCATCTTCTAATTAGGCCGCCGGGGCCCGAAAACCTGTGATTGCGCCCCCCTTTTTTCTCTTCGGTGCTCGGGAACAGATGTTGTGTATTTTACATGTCAAGGGCTCGCAAGATTCTCCCTGCGCAGCCCACGGCTCAGCTGCAATCTCCCCGAGGTGCGGACTCCCTGTCAAGAGCCAGGTTGCGTAGGAGTAACTAACTATTCCTGTCTGTCCTCCCGGGGTGTCCGGGCCCTTCTCCTTCCCTTTGACTCTCCCAGCTGGTGCCGGTGCCGGCTGTGCGCTCATCCAGCCTGCCTCCTCGTCCCTGGGGTTGTCTCTTTGTGGACCTTCATGGCTCTCTTCCTTTTTCCCGCAGCTCTTGCTTTGTGCGCAGGGATCCTCCTGGCTCCGCCTGACCAGGCTTTGCCGAAATGAGGCAAACGTCTACAGCACTTCTGTCTAGCTCAGTGTTTCGCAACCACTGTGAGGGCTGCCACTCGAAAATGTTTCAAATCCCACTTAAAACGCATAAATAATGGGAACCCGCTCTTGTGTTGCAAGGTCAAAATTGCAAAGCTGTACTAATTCATCCGATACATCAATCAGTTCCAGCCACAATAGCAGCTCTGTGCTCGTCAGAACAAGTTTCACTTTGAAAGTGGGAACTCTCAGCAGCGATGAAAGCTTTGACTCCTTTTTTAAAATTTCAGTTCTGAGTCACGCAGTAAAATGAGTCATTCGATTTTCCCGACTCTTCGTTCGTTTGCTACGGTCGCTTTGAATGCGCGGTGCGCGAGGGAGGACTTCCGGGGAATGATAAATGAGAGTTAAATATTTTCAGTTCATTACCGTTTCACTTTTCACTTGTACGAGAGTGGCTCCCTACTCTCGAGTCAATTTCAAATTGTTGTTCGCAAAACAAATGGAATCGTTTGCGAGTCTCGCTCATCACTAACTATAAGTCGGCCATAATAATAAACCCAGTTCTACATGTTCCTGACGTCTTTAGCGGTATAACAGGATAGTGGGGTAGTGCCGTGGGATTGTTCCGTTGTAAAAAAGTGTGGCGGGGCGGAAAAAAAAAAGGGTCTGGAAACACTGCTGTGGTGTGTCTGCTGTGGCCTAACAGGAGGAGGTGTTGAAGCTACAGAGAACGCCGCACACCACACACACACACACACGTTCAGACCTGAAGGGGATAAACCATTCCGAACGCTGACTTTTTACTCATCCTCGTGCGTGCGTGCCTCTAAAAGCAGCCCGTTGTGTCTTTGCCCGTGGCCTTAAACCGGGTGAGTCAGACACAAAAAAACAACCTCCCCCTTGTCTGACTCCCCTGCACGACTCCTCCCTGGGGATCAGGCTGGAATCAAGCGGTCGCCCCGCGCCTGCTTCTCTGACGCCACAGAACGGCGCCGGGATCTCATGCAGTGGTTGTTTACGAGCCGACTCCTGAAGTTCTTGTTCTCGCTTTTCCTTGACTTGTCTCTGGCGTTGTGCTGTGTGTTTTTGAACGTGTTTTTTTAGATGTGATGGACCAACAGAGGGCGCTGCACTCTGGCTGCCTGGTCCAGGGGATCCGCACGCCGCCAGTCCGCCGCAGTAGCAAGCTGGCCAGCCTGGGACGCATCTTCAAGCCCTGGAAGTGGAGGAAAAAGAAAAATGAGAAGCTCAAGCCTTCCGCAGGTGGCTATTATATGTCTGGAGAAATAAAAATGTAAACATGTTAAAAAGCGCAACAGAGTTCACTTGAAAGTTCGCTGATGGTGCTTAGTATGGGAGGCATTACATTACTTGGGGATCGTACAGCAACACTCGACAATGCAAAATAAATAGATATTTTCTGTCATTAGTGATTCAATTACAGCATTAAACCCCACATCACATTTAAGCAATATAATATGTTGATAATAATAAATAATAATGTTAAGTGCTGGAAAATGACTCCAATGCCGATCTTTTCAACATGGGGTTGAAATAGTCCATTGTGATGTATTTAGGTGAATGTGGTCCTGTTGTATGAACGTATTAATGGAGAATGTTCACATGCTCTTCAGCGCTGGAGAAGAGGGCAGCTGCCCGACAGAGCAGGGAGGACCTGGTGAGGAGAGGCCTGGGGGAGCCGGAGACAGGTGCATCATGGGTGGAAACCCACACACACACACACACACACACACACACACACACACTTAATATTGCTTGTTGGTGTCGCCATCATATGACACCCTCCTCCCCCACAATGACCTGAATAATTTTTCTCTCTTTTTTTTTTCTTCCCAGAGTCAGATTTAGTGTGCGGGGGCAACAACGGAGAGCTTGACACCCCCACGCAGTCGGACGACGAGGAGAGGGAGGAAGAGCCCATGGCGCCGCTGGCCAACACCTCGGAGGACCTGGGCAGTGATCTGGATCCCACGACAGGTGACAGTAGTTCCGGAAAGCGAACCATTTGATTTCGGCTTTTGCATGGGAAAATCAACCATGTTGTATTTTTCTTGTGAGAAATGGTGTTGTGTTGTTTGGTGAATTTTGTTAACAAAGAGGGTGGTGCTGTAAATGTTGTCAATTGTAGTCACAGTGATGGTCGCAGATTGACCACTAGGTGGCGACAGAGATCTTAGGCCAGTCCCCAGACACTCATACAGTATGGTAGGTATTGAATATAGAGGGTTAGGGTTATGGTTTAGGCTTAAATCATAGCTTTACAATTTGTGTGTGACTCAACAATAATAATAATAATAATAATAATAATAATAACAAAATTAGTTATAATAATGATAATAATATATTTAAAAAATTCCAATAATTTCACATTGCTGTGAATGCCGAGAAAAATGTAGAAAGTAAAATCTGAGAAATATCCATACTAATGCCCTGTTCATTGTCAGTGACTGGAAAGGGGAGCCTGACCTAGCCTGACCATCGCCCTGCTAAAGAGGAGAATGCAACCAGTCCAGTGAAGATACAAAATAAATGACCAAAAAGGTCTAAGGGAAACAATCCGAAACAATCTTGTCCTTTGAGATTTTACTGCTCATCTTTATACGATGGCTTGAATGAATAGTTGTTTTGATATATGGTGTATCAACTTCCGTAGCCAAGCAATATGTGCATTGTGGCCAAAACCTTCCGTGAAAAAGTTCCAGCTCCAGGACCCCGTGCTTCCCTTTCCCGCATTGGACAATCATTTAGTTCACGTAATTTGTATGAATTGAGGAATTTTCTTAAGTGACTTGGAGAAACGCACACCAGCAAATACAGTATTTTCTGAGCACTTTGTAAACAAGGATCGCCGTCCAATATTACGTGACTTAGATAGCGAAATCTAACCATTCACGGTTGTAGCTCTGGTCATAACCGCAACCTGCATCATTTTCAATTCCAGATTTGACAGAGGATTCCAAGACCGAGTCAGAGGACCACAGTCAGAGCGAGGGAGGGGGGGAGGAGGACCGGATGTCCCTGAGCGACCCTTGCGGCAGCCCGCCCCCGGGTGGGAAGGCCGACTCGACGGAGATGAAACAGGAGGCGGCGGTGGTGGCGGCCCCCCCGCCTCAGAGACGGGCCGCCACGCCTCCTCCGCCCACCCTGTCGGTCAAGCTGCTCAGCCGGCTCAGCAGTCTGGACAGTGAGTCTGCGTCTGACACACAAAAGTCCGTTGAAGTTCACAACACTGTTAAATTTCTGCTTTACCGCCCCTAACAAAAAATATATATACTTTCCTCGACAGGCCCTCATCCGCTGCTGGTGAAAAAGTCCCCGGCCACCCTGCCTAGGAACTTCACGCTCCCTAAAGACCCCCAGGGCTCTCTGCTGCGAGCCAGGATCTCCGTCACCCCGACAGGGTCCCCTCACCTGGCGGCGCTGCACCCACAGCTGCCCCCTAGCTGCATCATTGAGGAACTGCACCGCGCCCTGGCCACCAAGCATAGGCAGGACAGGTAAACATGGAATATACTGCATGTTTGTGCTGTTCGTTTTTTCTTTCGGCAACCGTGAAATAACTTAGATTTGTCAGAAAATAGTAGTTTTATTTCTGTTTAGCAGCTTAGACTTTGGTTTTCAATTAATGGGCAGATTGTGCAGGTTTCTGTTTACCATGGACACCTTGTCAGACATATTGTCCCACTCTGTGTAAATATGCATTCACGGTTGATTGCTTTTAAGCAAATTCTTGTTTTTTAAGAATGAAAAAATCATGTTGTGACAAAAAATGATGTAAAACAACATAAAACACACAAGTCAACTCTGTCGCATGATCTACAGTATGACCCCATGTGTACCCGTAGAACTGTGTTGTCCCACCCTGATATACCCTGATACTGTGTAGAACACAGTATCAGGGTCATCCAAGAACAACTGTTGGCAGTCCCCATTAAATTGTCCGAGGCATTTATCCAACACTAATACGTTTAATGAGGTGTCACGAGGACAGCATTGCTGTAGGATCTGCGGTCACTGCAGTCTGTGAAAAGTAGCATTATGATGACTATTATGACATTCTCCCACCAACGACAATCATTAGTTGAGGCCTAATCAATGTATGATGGCACCGTTCATTTCCTCAGACATCCATGTCCATTTCTTTGGTATCGTCCCTCGCCGAAAATTGGGAAAAACTCGGAACACTCCCTAATGAACCAGGTCTGAACCACGACTGACCAACTGACTGACTGGAATATCTTGCCCCCTCCGCTCCAGCTTCCAGTCCAAGGAGGTGCGGTCGTCTCCGAAGCGTCGCCTGGACGGCCGGCTGTCCCGCGCGGCCAGCACGGAGAAGGAGCCTGGGGGCGAGTCGGAGAGCAAAAAGGAGTCCGACGAGAACAAGGAGAATCGGCGCCTGGACGAGTACTATGGCGATCAGGACAGCTGGAACGAGTCGGTCATCTCCGGTAGGTCCGACGACATCGGACATGTGCAGTAGCCACTCGTTAGGTTTTCGTTAAGATGTAATGGATCGCAATCCCGGGCACCTCATCGAGAGATAACGAAAGTGTCACAGCTTCTCTCTCTCGGCTGATATTTGTTTAGCGCAGGATCATGACGGGCAGTTTTACAGCAGACAGAGTGTTAATGTCATCGGTCCATCAACATCTGCCGCTTTGGCCTAATTCCTGTCCAGTCAGTGGGCCAGCGATGTCAATCTGGCGCTGCATGTGGGTCACAAAGCCCATTCACAGTGGAGAGAGTTTGGGTTGTCACCAGTGGCAATAAGTCGTAAAAATTGCGATACATATTTAACATTTTTATTTTTTTGACCCTTTGAACCAGCTGTACTTCTAAGATCCAACAAATACTTTTGTTTATATATGTTTTTCACTGTGTTGTTTTTCCATGGTTTGATATGGCATTGCAAGTAAACACGTGTGTTTGCCTTAGGAACTGGCTCAGTATAGAAAGAAGGTATAGAAGGTATAGAAGAATGATGGCAGGTTGTTTCAATGGAAATGGAATGAACTACATTTGATCGAGTATATTTTGTGTTTCTGTTCTTCATAGTCTGGCTATAAGTCATTGCGCTGCTTTTTAAATAAAAAATATTTCTTTGAAATTGTGATTAATAGCAATTAACTACACAAATAACATGCGACCCACTGTCCCCAATATTAATATATTTTTCCTACAGAACACCGACTGTATGCATCAGTTTGTGTTATCACAACAGTAGATTAGATCCAGTTCCACAATGTCTGGCTGGTGGGGAATCACCCATTTGCGATTTAATCGTTTTTACAGCCCGAATATGAAAACCTGTTTCTTACAGAACACCTGTACATCAGCATGTGTTAAACCATTGAATTAGGTCTAGTTCTACAATGTCCAAACTTGTGCAGAGTTCTTTCTGAGACCTTATGCTGTTATTAACTAGATCAAGCACAAAAGCACAGTGTGTGATGATTAGGGCTGGTACAGCTCCAGAGGTATTAGCTTGAAAAGTATGTCTGGCAGGGGGAAAATTGTAATTCTAAGGCCGCTTATTATTCTGAATCCTCACCCATGGCATCTCTCCATGAAACGACCACACTGTACAGGGACGCTCCCGCGGCGGATGAGGAAGGAGCTGCTGGCCGTGAAGCTGCGGAACCGGCCCAGCAAGCAGGAGCTGGAGGACCGCAACATCTTCCCGGTGCGCAGCGACCAGGAGCGACTGGAGATCCGTCAGCAGATTGAGACGAAGCTGGCCAAGTGAGTGGCCCCCGGCTCATCCCGTCACCAGCCACCCCTACTCCGTTCATCCTGTCCATCCATCCGTCCTTGAACCTTAACCCCTATCCTGTGTCGTCCCCATTCCCCCTGTATCACCATGACGGCTCCCTGCTCCCTGCACCTTTTGTGTTTTCTGGAACCCACCTGTGGCTCACACCTGCCTTGTCCCGAAACACCTGCTGTATTACCTTGTCCCGCCGAGCTTTACAACTGTGGTACACTCTAATGAATAGCTAGTCCAGTCTCCAAACCAAGGAAGAGAAGGTTACTGGTGATACTGGACAGGGCCTATATCTCACTGTCCCCCACAGTGAATGGCAAATCATGTGCAATGTGTAATTCACAATATATATAGAATCCAGAAAGGAGGTGTGATCCCGTGATTTTTGGATATTGGCAATTATTGCAGTGGCAAAACTTGCAGACTTCAATGTTTTACTTCCACGTCTGCCATTCATGTGATTTTTTTTTTCTCGGATGTGGGCAGTGTTGTGAGCGATGGGAGTGGAATGCAAGAGAGGGCATCATTTCATTTTGTTGTGTTGTGTAAATCGCGGCAGGGTGTTGTGGTGGTGAATTTAATAGGATTAACAGCTAAAGCAGGTGGATACAGAATAATACTGTGCTTACGCAACGCTCCAAAGTGGGAAGCAGACTTTCTCGATCTTTGTTCTCTGAGATAAGCCAATGCCGGTGAGCTGGAACTGGAGGCGACGCTTGGTCCTTCCTAAAAGCAGCCACATCACCCGGGTACCTTTGCACTTTGGTGGTCTTTTTGGAAGATCCACGCCCAAGACAGAGATTGATTGATTGTTAACGTGGTCAAACAAATGACATACAGTATACTGCTCATGATCGGATTTTCAACATCCAGGTTCCTGTCCTACTTCTTTGTCAGCCGATGAAATAGTCATTGTGGACTCTGGGTACCTGCTTTTGGGAAATTGTTATTATTTAGGCTGCACAAAAGTGCTCAATTTCACACGAGACAACATGAGATTGAACCGCCACACCATCGAGTCGACCAAACTGCCTGGCCGCTTTCCACTCCTCCCCGCACAGGAACACATTTACATGCGTTGGCGGTGCCTTGTGTGGTTTCGTTGGCGGTGTGGGCGAGAAAGTCGGCCCGGTTAGCGAGCGCTTCGCACCTTTCCTGTGCGCTGGGATGTCGAGGGCTTTTAATTTGAAAGATGACCCATTTTTCCTGCCAATTTTTGTTGTGGACAAGAAGCGCTCAACAACTGTACTGGACACAGCATGTACACGATACAGTTTAAATATATGAAATATGTCAACTATGTAATTTACCCCTTAGGTCCGTAGGCCTGTGCATGGTGGAATTCAATTAAAACAGAAGCAACGACTTATGGGCTTTAGGAGTTCTTTGTAAGAATCCAGCTGTAATTCCTTTTCGTTGGGGCGGGGGGTTCCCAAAGGCGTGATTAAGAGCTGGGTAGTCCAGTTCCCACTTGTGTGAGCAGACATGAGCGGCGCTACAGGTCAAGGGAGCTCATTAAAGAGATTAGGACAGGGAGGCTTAAGTTCGGAGGGGAGTCGTGTGTGTCGGTGTGTGAAGACCCCAAACTCATCCGCGTGATGATGATTATGATGATGATGAAGCCTTTCGGCATCCGAGGTGTAATGGAGTAACGTGTGTAGTGGCGAGGGCTGAGCGAGAAGGGTGGAGCCCTAAGATGGGTGCCCTGTAGACTTAGGCTCCCCAAAATTCCAATCGCCGATCGCTGGGGGGCACTAATCACCAACATAGGATTTAATCTGGGGGGGGGGGGCACACGTGGGGGCTGACACGTGCATGGAACATAATGTAACGTGGCAAATGCAGTCTCCCAGAAGTGCAGGATTTAATATTTAAGTAAAGTATTTACACTAAAACATTAAACATAAAACAGTTTTTACTAAATTCAGCAACCGAAAGCAATGGGGAGACGCACAGGTTTTTTTTTGGGGGACAGGACGGAACGGGACAGTCCCTGAACTCAGTTGTGGGCACGGGAGCCGGCACGCACCGCTGTCTGGAGGTGAAAGAAAAAAAACTGTGCTCCAAGGTTTACGTGCTTCATTCACTTCCAAGAAACTCAGGAAACTAAATCAATCGAAATCTTTGAGATTATATTATATATTGCTATGTTATTATCACCAGATGCATATTTAGCGGCAGGCACGCACCTGCCCCTTTGCCCCTTGATGCCCCATGGACCCAATGGTGCCCTTTTTATCAGGCCTTTTTTTAATTTTATAAGCGTGAATGGGTATCGAGGTAGCGGATTGTCTGTGCATGATATATTCATGAACATATGCTCGCATACCTGCGATGCGCGCACGCAGCGGAGCGCAGATCACAGGCGCCTCGATGCGCAGCGTTGGGGCACATCCGAGCGCCCGTGATCTTGAATCAAGATTCAAGATTAATTTTATTTTATTGTTTATTTGTCACATACATACAAGCGTACATGTATGTAGTGAAATGACATTGCAGGGCACCCGGAGATTATGCACAATAACTGCAATAAATTTGCTAACTTACTAAACGAACTGATTCTTAAAACAAAATTCAATTAGTAAATAGATGCGTGAGGATGGTGTGCAGAACCTCGGAGTTCGCGTCATCCGTGGATCGGTTCAGCCGGTGTTCGAACTGCAGCGGGTCAATGGTGCTTAATCAGCCTCTCGAAGCCCTTCATGACCACCGAGGTGAGGGACAGTAGTCATTCAAGCAGGCCGGAGAGGTGTTCTTCGGCAGAGGGATAATGGTAGACGGAAACTGAAGCAGGACGGGAACACCCACTCGGCCAGGGAGGCAAGTGGGCGGAGGAGGTGAATATCCTAGTGAGCGCCGGGGCCAGCTGGATAGCACAGGTCTTCAGTACTCGTTCAGATATGCCATCTGGGCCTGCAGCCTTCCTGGTGTTCACACGCATCAGAGCCCTGTGCCCCATGTCCCAGTCTACGTCACTCACAGCGCCCTGAAGCGCCGCCTCTGATTGGTCCGACTGGCGCTTTACGTCGCTCGTCACTTCCTTTCCATGTACGATGCACGGCTTGTAAACAGGAAGCGATGCGATGGCGCCGTGGTCCGATTTCCCGAAAGCAGGCAGCGAGACGGTCTTGTGTCTGTTCTTGTACGGTGTGTAGCAGTGGTCCAAAGTTTCATCTCCCCTGGTGGCACACGCAATGTGTTTATGGAAATTAGGCAGAACCTTTTTAAGGTTCGCCCTGTTTAAGTCCCCAGCCACCACCACAGCCACGTCGGGTTGTTTGTTTTGAAGTACGTACAACCCATCATACAGGTCCGATAGTGCTGTGTCAGTGTCCGCTTGCGGCGGAATATAAACGGCTGTGATGATGACTGTGCTAAATTTCCGGGGGGAAGCTAGAATGGACGGTATGAGACGGTCACCTGTTCCAGGTAAAGCGAGCAGGAGCAAGAGGGAGTCTTGATGTTGTTGGAGTTACACCATTTTGTTACCACCATTTTGCCGCTGCGTTTGCCCGGAGCGGCAAAATGCCTAGAACTGGGTTTCATGTGCCTTTTCTCTTTTTTTGGGTTACCTGCCCCTTTTAACGTCGTTGCACTGGACTGTAGAGGGGAAGTGAGGTCCGATCACCAGTGGTTACTGGACAGCTCTGAGATCTTAATCGTAAATCTGCCCAAGCCAAGTGCCCTGAGAATATTGCTTCTGACGGCCTTGGAGCTCGCCGTTGTGCTTCTGTGTGCTTGCGTGCGTGCGTGCGTGTGTGTTTTCCCTTACGACTTCACCCAAGGCATCTCGCAGCTATGTGCCAAGCCGGAAAGAAGGTGCAGTTCTCCTTGCGAGTGTCCGCGTGACACTGTGACGTCCAAATAAACCCCCTTCACGTGTGCGTGTCTCTCTGTGTCGGCGGTGGGCATCCTCAACCCACGTGTTATGAATAAATAAAACACTTTCCATTGAAATGAATCGGATAGGAGTAATTACCCGACATCTATTTCCATCGGTAACATCGACAAAAGGTCGGTCTGTGCACGTGCAG
This sequence comes from Zeus faber, assembly GCF_960531495.2. Taxonomy (NCBI): domain Eukaryota; kingdom Metazoa; phylum Chordata; class Actinopteri; order Zeiformes; family Zeidae; genus Zeus; species Zeus faber. The sequence continues at coordinate 7,781,891 of NC_137192.1, forward strand.
AGCGGGAGCTTCCCTGGTGTTTGTTCCGTCTAAAGGAGCTCGCAGTCCCCAGTAGTCAGCAGGGGGCGTCGTCCTGAGCGACGCGAGGCCACATTGATTGTACATGATGCTCGCAAACTGCTTATGTAAAGCACACTGCTGATGGTTCTTTCGTAACAGGCCACGATTGATCATGTGTCATGGGGTCAAATTGTGACAGTGGACGACAATGCACGGGGTGAGGTAAGGGTGAGTGTGTGCTGGCTGGAGGGGAGGGGGCTTTTATGGCTCCCTTCCCACCTGTTACATAGTACGCTGGTGGGGGTGGGGTGGCATTGACCTGGTCCACAGCAGCCGCGTACTCTCCCGGGACACTCAGCGGTGAAAAAAAGCACCGGAAAATAGGACCCAGCGCATTGGGGCGGGAAGGAAAGGTTTTCTCCATCACCCAAGTAAACAATTACAGTCGAGTTTTGGATGTTCCGTACTTCGGAATCGATCGACAGTTGTCGTTATACATAACAGGGACAATGTTGTGTTGATTGAGTACGGCTCAATAGGTTCTGAATGGGAAATATCCGAAATGCTAAAGATGACAGACACTGTCTTTTTACACTTAGGGGCTAGTCGATAAGTGGAAAAATGACAACGGAGCAACATTCGGACCTCTGCCGGCCGTACAGCCACGGCAATCCAGGCTATTCTCATTTGTAGTTCCACGTTGGTGGAACGAGCTCCCAAAAATGACCAGAGCAGGGACCTCCCTCTCTGTCTTTAAGAAGCACTTGAAGACCCAGCTCTTCAGAGAGTACCTCCTGTCCTAACCTACAATTACTTAGCACTACCTAGCAGTATTTATTGTTGCACTAATGTTGTTGTTACACTAATCTCTGTCGCAATGTAGCTTGAATGTTATTCTCCCCTGTAAGTCGCTTTGGATAAAAGCGTCTGCTAAATGACTAAATGTAAATGTAAATGTAACATTCAGCGCAGCGTTTTCTTCTGTTCATTGGAGGTTGTATATATGAAATATATTTGGTGATATGCGACTGGTTAAAACTTTGAATATAGGCGGCGGTGTTACACCCACAACGGTTACCTGAATTGCCTGAATTGTGTGTAGTGCTGAAGAAAAGCAGTTTTAAGAAAATCGCTGCTTATAAAGGAGTGCAATAACCGTAGGAACTTTTTTCCGCAATTACTCTGCATTCCTAGTTTGATCAGTGACCTGCCAACCTGTACACATGATGTGTACCGACTACGCAATTCTTATTTCAAATACGCAGGTACGAAATGCCAGCTGAAGCTATGCAAAAAATTATATAATTGTAACTTAATGACGGCGATCAATCAATCAATCAATCAAATAATCGATACAAAATAATCCGGTACATATATTGGGTATTTAAACTGCATCCCTGGGATTAGACCAGATGCTACGAGCTGTGGTTCTGTGACCCCTCCCCTCACTCAACATCCACTGATCTGCAGCATTGAGCGCAGCGGTTCTTTATGCAGCGGTGTGACGCTGCATTGTGAGATAAGATGGGAAGTGAGGGAGTAATTAACACAAATAAAAGCCAAATAAAGCACAAAAATGTGACCGTAATGTTAACATCAATCGACTGGAATTGGTTGGTTTTCATCGGTCGCTCAGTGTCAGAATATACGTATCTGCCACTTTAATGCACATATCTGTATATACATAAATAGCCTATTCCATATACATAAGTCCATCCCATATACATAATCCTTTTATCTATTTTGTACCCCCACCCTGCATTACCCTTGAGTTCTTATTTGATTTGATTTGATTTTATTCTATATATTTTTTTTATTCTATAGTATTCGACTTGCTGCATTACGTTTTAGGATTCAGTTAGTTGTTCAAGTAAATATTCTTAGGTAGCTACTGTGTTCAGTCTAGAACATATTGTGTGTAATCACCGGGTGCGTTGCATTCACATTTCACTGCATATTTGTATGAAAGTATGTACATGTATGTGACGAATAAACCTCTTGAATCTTGATATCTGATTCTGTGCCGGTCAAATATACACGCCGATACTGCGCTCATGTACTCGAATGCTCCAATACTCAAACCCGATACCAACGTAATGTAACGTAGTTGCATAGTTAATGCTCAAAAAGGAGGTCAAAAGAAAGAGAATGTCGGCTGTTTGGAGGTACTTCAAGGTAAACAAAGAAGATTCCATAAATTATTTATTTATGTCCTGACAATATTCTAACATTGTACAGATTGTGTTTCTACCACTGTCACAGCAGAGCTCCGGTCGTGATGAAAAGTTTCTCTTCTGAAAAGACTCTTTCTTTGAGCCTCTGTTCTTGACGAGTCACTCAGTAAAACGAGTCGTTTGATTTGATTCGCTTGGTTTAACGCACGGTGTGGGAAGGAGGACTTCCAGTGAACGAAAGTGAGAAGAGTCGGTTATTTTGTAATGATTGCAATTTATTTGCAAAGTACCGTATAAATATAATATAAATGTATATTTGCACTTGAAGTGAAAGAGGCTTTTCATTTGAATATGTTGTGTCCTAAAACTGACTACTAAAACTAAAACTCAGTGACAGTTTCATGTTCTATTAATGTTCCAAAGTGGATAATGAACGATAATAAACATCAGAAAATTGCAGCGGTAGTCCGTATGTGCAGCTGTCCTATCAAGTGTGCGGGATCAGATCACAGGATGTATTTGTCATTAATGTACAGCAGATCAGAAATCGGAATCTGCAGGTCAGATTCAAAAAAAAAAATCTGAAACAGGAATTGGCCAAGAGAATTGCAATCGGTGCGTCCCTAGTCAGTAATCATGTTCAGTAACTTTACGAGATGATGCATTTCAAAGGGTTTATCCTCATGAGATGAATAAGTATACCGTAAATAGTTAGCCGTAGTAGCTTGCATACCATGTGATGAGCCTACGGTGTGAGGGGAATAGCTGATGGAGTCATTTAGCCACAGTAACTCAAAGGCCACGCAGACTCCCCGTTATTAGTGATTTTGAATAATGTTGTGGTACTCAAAATATTTTCCCAAGGTTGCCAGGTCTGAGACCATAACCATTTTCGGTGAAGTCCTGTCAAAATATTTGTCACCTTTTAAATACAGTTAAGTACGTCAGTTACTTAACAATTTCCTTGTGGGGAGCTCCCGTCCTCTCATCTTTCTGATGTGTAGTAAATACACAGGAACAAGAGCGTCACACCATTCTGCAGGTCACCCATTTGGGTGCAACACCCAAACAGGCACAGCACTGCGGGCACAGCAATTGAAATGGCGCCGGCCGACAGCGAATTTTGCAATAAACCTCAAATGTCGTATTTTAAAATAACTCTTTCAATGGCTGTGGGATAATGTCAGCTTGAAATATGGAGTGAGTTTTTGCACCAAACAGAGATTGTGGATTTGTCACCAATTACTTCCGTTGAACTCCTGATGGGACTATGGAGCCGCAGGTCCAGGATGTACATACACATAAGGGTGGGAACTTATCTACGTACAACATGAAGGAGTGAGTATCAAACAGTGGCAACCATTGTAAAAATGCAAACTATCCCTTTAGAGTGAATTTGGCAGGAACCCCATGCCAAGGCTTGCAGAGTTAGCATACTTGAGACAAGCTTTTTAACCACCTTGGGTCGCGCAGGGGGTGGTTTATGCATGAGTGTGTGCGTGCGTGCGTGTGTGTGTGTGTGTGTTCCTTGTTAGCCGGCTCGCTGCAGACAGCTGCGTACTCGACCCACTCCCCACTCCACTCCCACAGGTGCAGGGCGGCTCGTCTCCGGTTGGGGCGGGGGCGTCTGTCGGCCACAGCGCCGGCCGGTCGCCCAGAGTCGAGCCTCCTGGACAGCTTAGTCCGGGACCGGCACACCGTTGGCCTCGTGGGCGACACGTGGCCTCCCAGAGAACCGCCATTGGTCACTCACATCCTGTCAAAACAATACCAAGACAGAGACGTTAACGCGCCCCCTCCCGTCCCTCTCTTTCTCCAACTGAACATTTTGTTCCTTCACTTGTGAATCATAGGGAATGTAACAGGAGTTCTTGACGGCCTGTGCCAGCGCTGCGTTGTGTTGTGAAGGGCCACGAGGTGAGAATCTGTTCCTTCTCCCAGGAGAACAGCGCGGCCTTCGACTGCTCAATGCGAGCAGTCACGTTTTGTCTTTCTCTCCCTTCTGACAAATGGAACGGAGCACGACTCAAGCACGACGCCGCGTGTCTTTCTGGGCTAAATGGACACCGCACCCACAATCAAATACTTTGAAGGCTGTTTCTCGGAGAAAGGACATTTGCTCTTCTCGTCACACGACTCCGTGTCGTTTTTTTAAACCTAATACTTTTGCACACTTCTTCCTCTAATGGGTACACTTTTTGGCCGTCCTCAGCCTATATACAGATACCATGTGTATATATACTTTATATATATATATATATATACTGTGTATATACTGTGTGTATATATATATATATATCTATATATATATACATATATATATAGTTTATCACTTCTGATACTCCAGATCCTAAACTTTAATGTTAACACCCGAGACCTAGAACTGCGAGCACCTTAGAACAAAATGATTGAGCATCATTTATCCTTTCTTTTATACCTTTTCCCCATTGGAGACATCTAGCATGCTTCTGTGTGACATAAAGGGCTGACCGCGTGCTTATCTTTCTTCCCAATTCTACGTTTTCACATCATGTGAACACAACCACTGCAGCAAAAAATCCTTCAGTTTCCTCAGCGCGTTACCTTATTTCCGCCGAGCCGTGATGCAACACTTAATGTGTCTGCCTGGCTTTGGGGAAGGGAGAGGGGTCTGCAGCAGAATGCAGAGCAGTGAGCTGGAGCGGGGAGAGAGGAGGAGACGAGAGGGAAGGGGAACCCTCTGTTTCTAAATTTAGCCGGCATCTGTGAAAATACTGCAATGCCGGCCATAATCAATGCCTTGTTTACGTCACAGCCCCGGCCCAGTTCCTCTCTCTCTCTCTCTCTCTCTCTCTCTCTCTCTCTCTCTCTCTCTCTCTCTCTCTCTCTCTCTCTCCCTCTTCCCCATCTCTCCCACTCCCTCCACGCTGATGGAGATATCGCAGACCCCATCCTGTCCTCCATTTCCACCCTGGTTGAACCGCCGCCGTACCCCTGCGGCAACGGCTTCTAAGATCCATGGTTATCTCCGTCGCCTCACAGCGAGAAGGTTCCGGCATCGAATCCGGCATGGGCCTTCCTGTGTGGAGTCTGCGTGTTCTCCCCGTGTTCACGTGGGTTTCCTCTGGGTGCTCCGGTCCCACCCCCCGCCACCCCAAAAAAGACATGCATGTTAGGGTTGGACACTTCTGCCCATGCCCCTGAGCAAGGCATTGGTCAAGACCTGGAGTTGGTCCCTGAGCGTCGCTAGGTGGCAGCCCACTGCTCCTGAATACGTCAGTTAATAGGATTGGCAAATGCAGAAAAATAATATACTGTATATCAGACTGTTCATTTGGGATTTTGGTTATCGTAATATTGCGATATGGTTAAACGTCTTACAATTGTAGTATAATAATAGTAGTATAGTAGTAGTACAATAATGCAATTCTATGAAGTTCATATACTGTTCTCATCAACGCCCCTGCCTTCTTGGTCGTGATCTCCACACGACTAATGATTGTTTCTTGTGTGTAAATATCTCCCGAAAGTGCCAAAATATTAAATACGTCGTCAAAATATTCTGATTCGATTTTGTCAATATCACCCCGCGCGTACGATACCGACAACAAACATATCATGGTGGCTGTTCAGGACGAAAAGCCTCCTCTGAGACTCATCATTGCATCACATAACGTTACGTTACCTTCATTTAGCACTGAGTGCTTTTGTCCAAAGCAACTCACATTGAGCACGTTTTGTCGCAGTATCAAACTGTGTATCCCTGTCACAGCTGAACCCTCTAGGAATAAGTAGTATTAGAACAGTTACATTTTGGACATGTATTTCTTGGATGCCATTTGCGGAAATTTTCCACACAAACCAAAACAGTTTTTGTACCACTCATGTACAATTTAAAGTAAATTTTGTTTAGTCCAGGCTTTTATTTTGAAGGACACATATTAGTCCTTTCATCCTACTCGGCCACCGCTAGTAGCTGGAAGGCTCCCGCCCAGGAGGGGTTGTGATGATCGGAGAAGCACGTATGCGGTATATACTGTATGTGCAGCGTAGTTCTGCCGAGCGGCTCATACCGAGAGCTTCTGCTGGCGGGAGCGCTGGTTTTCCGAATTATGCTTACACGGTCGGCTCCTCCCATGCGATAAAACAGCACGGGGTTGACGGACACCCACACACAGCTGTTTCTCCCAGACCCCCTATAAATAACACGGGGAGCGGAGCCGACGCTGACGACAATAACGCGCTATTAGAGCCCCTAGTCATTTATCGCAGAATAATATACTCCGTCCATCTTTCTTTTTTTCATCTTCTCATCTGTCTTAAAGGAATCTTGTGAAATATCTGGTTGAGACAAATTAGTCCCCCGCCCCCCGCC